>NW_027362761.1:709654892-709679892 GCF_046119375.1 Phyllobates terribilis
GTGTTCTCCAGTGACCCCGGACATTCCTGTATGTATATATTACCAGCAGTGTTCTCCAGTGACTCCGGACATTCCTGTATGTATGTATGTATATATAACCAGCAGTGTTCTCCAGTGACCCCGGACATTCCTGTATGTATGTATGTATATATAACCAGCAGTGCTCTCCAGTGACCCCGGACATTCCTGTATGTATGTATGTATATATTACCAGCAGTGTTCTCCAGTTGCCCCGGACATTCCTGTATGTATTTATGTATATATAACCAGCAGTGTTCTCCAGTGACCCCGGACATTCCTGTATGTATGTATATATATTACCAGCAGTGTTCTCCAGTGACCCCGGACATTCATGTATATATATATATATATATATATATATATATATATATATATATATATTACCAGCAGTGTTCTCCAGTGACCCCAGTCATTCCTGTATATATATATATATATTACCAGCAGTGTTCTCCAGTGACCGTGGACATTCATGTATATATATATTACCAGCAGTGTTCTCCAGTGACCCCAGTCATTCCTGTATATATATATATTACCAGCAGTGTTCTCCAGTGACCCCGGACATTCCTGTATGTATGTATATATTACCAGCAGTGTTCTCCAGTGACCCCGGACATTCCTGTATGTATGTATATATTACCAGCAGTGTTCTCCAGTGACCCCGGACATTCCTGTATGTATGTATATATATTACCAGCAGTGTTCTCCAGTGACCCCGGACATTCCTGTATGTATGTATATATTACCAGCAGTGTTCTCCAGTGACCGTGGACATTCCTGTATGTATGTATGTATATATTACCAGCAGTGTTCTCCAGTGACCCCGGACATTCCTGTATGTATGTATGTATATATTACCAGCAGTGTTCTCCAGTGACCGCAGACATTCCTGTATGTATGTATATATTACCAGCAGTGTTCTCCAGTGACCCCGGACATTCCTGTATGTATGTATATATTACCAGCAGTGTTCTCCAGTGACCCCGGACATTCCTGTATGTATGTATGTATATATAACCAGCAGTGTTCTCCAGTGACCCCGGACATTCCTGTATGTATGTATATATTACCAGCAGTGTTCTCCAGTGACCCCGGACATTCCTGTATGTATGTATATATATATATTACCAGCAGTGTTCTCCAGTGACCCCGGACATTCCTGTATGTATGTATATATATATATATTACCAGCAGTGTTCTCCAGTGACCGTGGACATTCCTGTATATGTATATATATTACCAGCAGTGTTCTCCAGTGACCGTGGACATTCCTGTATATGTATATATATTACCAGCAGTGTTCTCCAGTGACCCCGGACATTCCTGTATGTATATATTACCAGCAGTGTTCTCCAGTGACCCCGGACATTCCTGTATGTATGTATATATATATATTACCAGCAGTGTTCTCCAGTGAGCCCGGACATTCCTGTATGTATGTATGTATATATAACCTGCAGTGTTCTCCAGTGACCGTGGACATTCCTGTATGTATGTATGTATATATTACCAGCAGTGTTCTCCAGTGACCCCGGACATTCATGTATATATATATATATTACCAGCAGTGTTCTCCAGTGACCGTGGACATTCCTGTATGTATATATTACCAGCAGTGTTCTCCAGTGACCCCGGACATTCCTGTATGTATATATATATATATATATATATATATATATATATATGTATATATATTACCAGCAGTGTTCTCCAGTGACCACAGACATTCCTGTATGTATGTATATATATATTACCAGCAGTGTTCTCCAGTGACCCCGGACATTCCTGTATGTATATATTACCAGCAGTGTTCTCCAGTGACTCCGGACATTCCTGTATGTATGTATGTATATATAACCAGCAGTGTTCTCCAGTGACCCCGGACATTCCTGTATGTATGTATGTATATATTACCAGTAGTGTTCTCCAGTGACCCCGGACATTCCTGTATGTATGTATGTATATATAACCAGCAGTGTTCTCCAGTGACCCCGGACATTCCTGTATGTATGTATGTATATATTACCAGCAGTGTTCTCCAGTGGCCCCGGACATTCCTGTATGTATGTATGTATATATAACCAGCAGTGTTCTCCAGTGACCCCGGACATTCCTGTATGTATGTATATATATTACCAGCAGTGTTCTCCAGTGACCCCGGACATTCATGTATATATATATATATATTACCAGCAGTGTTCTCCAGTGACCGTGGACATTCATGTATATATATATTACCAGCAGTGTTCTCCAGTGACCCCAGTCATTCCTGTATATATATATATATTACCAGCAGTGTTCTCCAGTGACCCCGGACATTCCTGTATGTATGTATATATTACCAGCAGTGTTCTCCAGTGACCCCGGACATTCCTGTATGTATGTACAGTACAGACCAAAAGTTTGGACACACCTTCTCATTTAAAAGTTTTTCTGTATTTTTATGACAATGAAAATTGTACATTCACACTGAAGGCATCAAAACTATGAATTAACACATGTGCAATTATATACTTAACAAAAAAGTGTGAAACAACTGAAAATATGTCTTATATTCTAGGTTCTTCAAAGTAGCCACCTTTTGCTTTGATGACTGCTTTGCACACTCTTGGCATTCTCTTGATGAGCTTCAAGAGGTAGTCTCCGGAAATGGTTTTCCAACAATCTTGAAGGAGTTCCCAGAGATGCTTAGCACTTGTTGGCCCTTTTGCCTTCACTCTGCGGTCCAGCTCACCCCAAACCATCTCGATTTGGTTCAGGTCTGGTGACTTTGGAGACCAGGTCATCTGGCGTAGCACCCCATCACTCTCCTTCTTGGTAAAATAGCCCTTACCCAGCCAGGAGGTGTGTTTGGGGTCATTGTCCTGTTGAAACATAAATGATGGTCCAACTAAACGCAAACCGGATGGAATAGCATGAAGCTGCAAGATGCTGTGGTAGCCATGCTGGTTCAGTATGCCTTCAATTTTGAATAAATCCCCAACATTGTCACCAGCAAAGCACCTCCACACCATCACACCTCCTCCTCCATGCTTCACGGTGGGAACAAGGCATGTAGAGTCCATCCGTTCACCTTTTCTGCGTCGCACAAAGACACGGTGGTTGGAACCAAAGATCTCAAATTTGGACTCATCAGACCAAAGCACAGATTTCCACTGGTCTAATGTCCATTCCTTGTGTTCTTTAAACCAAACAAGTCTCCTCTGCTTGTTGCCTGTCCTTAGCAGAGGTTTCCTAGCAGCTATTTTACCATGAAGGCCTGCTGCACAAAGTCTCCTCTTAACAGTTGTTGAAGAGATGTGTCTGCTGCTAGAACTCTGTGTGGCATTGACCTGGTCTCTAATCTGAGCTGCTGTTAACCTGTGATTTCTGAGGCTGGTGACTCGGATAAACTTATCCTCAGAAGCAGAGGTGACTCTTGGTCTTCCTTTCCTTGGGCGGTCCTCATGTGAGCCAGTTTCTTTGTAGCGCTTGATGGTTTTTGCTACTGCACTTGGGGACACTTTCAAAGTTTTCCCAATTTTTCAGACTGACTGACCTTCATTTCTTAAAGTAATCATGGCCACTTGTTTTTCTTTACTTAGCTGCTTTTTTCTTGCCATAATACAAATTCTAACAGTCTATTCAGTAGGACTATCAGCTGTGTATCCACCTGACTTCTGCACAACACAACTGATGGTCCCAACCCCATTTATAAGGCAAGAAATCCCACTTACTAAACCTGACAGGGCACACCTGTGAAGTGAAAACCATTTCCGGTGACTACCTCTTGAAGCTCATCAAGAGAATGCCAAGAGTGTGCAAAGCAGTCATCATAGCAAAAGGTGGCTACTTTGAAGAACCAAGAATATAAGACATATTTTCAGTTGTTTCACACTTTTTTGTTAAGTATATAATTTCACATGTGTTCATTCATAGTTTTGATGCCTTCAGTGTGAATGTACAATTTTCAAAGTCATGAAAATACAGAAAAATCTTTAAATGAGAAGATGTGTCCAAACTTTTGGTCTGTACTGTATATATTACCAGCAGTGTTCTCCAGTGACCCCGGACATTCCTGTATGTATGTATATATATTACCAGCAGTGTTCTCCAGTGACCCCGGACATTCCTGTATGTATGTATATATTACCAGCAGTGTTCTCCAGTGACCGTGGACATTCCTGTATGTATGTATATATTACCAGCAGTGTTCTCCAGTGACCCCGGACATTCCTGTATGTATGTATGTATATATTACCAGCAGTGTTCTCCAGTGACCGCAGACATTCCTGTATGTATGTATATATTACCAGCAGTGTTCTCCAGTGACCCCGGACATTCCTGTATGTATGTATATATTACCAGCAGTGTTCTCCAGTGACCCCGGACATTCCTGTATGTATGTATGTATATATAACCAGCAGTGTTCTCCAGTGACCCCGGACATTCCTGTATGTATGTATATATTACCAGCAGTGTTCTCCAGTGACCGTGGACATTCCTGTATGTATGTATGTATATACTGTATTACCAGCAGTGTTCTCCAGTGACCCCGGACATTCCTGTATGTATGTATGTATATATTACCAGCAGTGTTCTCCAGTGACCCCGGACATTCCTGTATGTATGTATGTATATATTACCAGCAGTGTTCTCCAGTGACCCCGGACATTCCTGTATGTATGTATATATAACCAGCAGTGTTCTCCAGTGACCCCGGACATTCCTGTATGTATGTATATATTACCAGCAGTGTTCTCCAGTGACCGCGGACATTCCTGTATGTATGTATATATATATATATATATATTACCAGCAGTGTTCTCCAGTGACCCCGGACATTCATGTATATATATATATTACCAGCAGTGTTCTCCAGTGACCCCGGACATTCATGTATATATATATATATATTACCAGCAGTGTTCTCCAGTGACCCCGGACATTCATGTATATATATATATATTACCAGCAGTGTTCTCCAGTGACCGCGGACATTCCTGTATGTATGTATATATATATATTACCAGCAGTGTTCTCCAGTGACCGTGGACATTCCTGTATGTATGTATGTATGTATATATTACCAGCAGTGTTCTCCAGTGACCCCGGACATTCCTGTATGTATGTATATATTACCAGCAGTGTTCTCCAGTGACCCCGGACATTCCTGTATGTATATATATATATATTACCAGCAGTGTTCTCCAGTGACCCCGGACATTCATGTATGTATGTATATATATATATTACCAGCAGTGTTCTCCAGTGACCCCGGACATTCCTGTATGTATGTATGTATATATAACCAGCAGTGTTCTCCAGTGACCGTGGACATTCCTGTATGTATGTATGTATATATTACCAGCAGTGTTCTCCAGTGACCCCGGACATTCCTGTATGTATGTATGTATGTACAGTACAGACCAAAAGTTTGGACACACCTTCTCATTTAAAGATTTTTCTGTATTTTCATGACTTTGAAAATTGTACATTCACACTGAAGGCATCAAAACTATGAATTAACACATATGGAATTATATACTTAACAAAAAAGTATGAAACAACTGAAAATATGTCTTATATTCTAGGTTCTTCAAAGTAGCCACCTTTTGCTTTGATGACTGCTTTGCACACTCTTGGCATTTTCTTGATGAGCTTCAAGAGGTAGTCACCGGAAATGGTCTTCCAACAATCTTGAAGGAGATCCCAGAGATGCTTAGCACTTGTTGGCCCTTTTGCCGTCACTCTGCGGTCCAGCTCACCCCAAACCATCTCGATTGGGTTCAGGTCTGGTGACTGTGGAGGCCAGGTCATCTGGCGTAGCATCCCATCACTCTCCTTCTTTGTCAAATAGCTCTTACACAGCCTGGAGGTGTGTTTGGGGTCATTCTCCTGTTGAAAAATAAATGATGGTCCAACTAAACGAAACCGGATGGAATAGCATGCCGCTTCAAGATGCTGTGGTAGCCATGATGGTTCAAAATGCCTTCAATTTTGAATAAATCCCCAACAGTTTTACCAGCAAAGCACCCCCACACCATCACACCTCCTCCTCCATGCTTCACGGTGGGAACCAGGCATGTAGAGTCCATCCGTTCACCTTTTCTGCGTCGCACAAAGACACGGTAGTTGGAACCAAAGATCTCAAATTTGGACTCATCAGACCAAAGCACAGATTTCCACTGGTCTAATGTCCATTCCTTGTGTTCTTTAGCCCAAATTTGTCTCTTCTGCTTGTTGCTTGTCCTTAGCAGTGGTTTTCTAGCAACTATTTTACCATGAAGGCCTGCTGCACAAAGTCTCCTCTTAACAGTTGTTGAAGAGATGTGTCTGCTGCTAGAACTCTGTGTGGCATTGACCTGGTCTCTAATCTGAGCTGCTGTTAACATGGGATTTCTGAGGCTGGTGACTCGGATAAACTTATCCTCAGAAGCAGAGGTGACTCTTGGTCTTCCTTTCCTGGGGCGGTCCTCATGTGAGACAGTTTCTTTGTAGCGCTTGATGGTTTTTGCAACTGCACTTGGGGACACTTTCAAAGTTTTCCCAATTTTTCGGACTGACTGACCTTCATTTCATAAAGGAATGATGGCCACTCGTTTTTCTTTACTTAGCTGCTTTTTTCTTGCCATAATACAAATTCTAACACTCTATTCAGTAGGACTATCAGCTGTGTATCCACCTGACTTCTGCACAACACAACTGATGGTCCCAACCTCATTTATAAGGCAAGAAATCCCACTTATTAAACCTGGCAGGGCACACCTGTGAAGTGAAAACCATTTCCGGTGACTACCTCTTGAAGCTCATCAAGAGAATGCCAAGAGTGTGCAAAGCAGTCATCAAAGCAAAAGGTGGCTACTTTGAAGAACCTAGAATATAAGACATATTTTCAGTTGTTTCACACTTTTTTGTTAAGTATATAATTCCACATGTGTTAATTCATAGTTTTGATGCCTTCAGAGTGAATGTACAATTTTCATAGTCATGAAAATACAGAAAAATCTTTAAATGAGAAGGTGTGTCCAAACTTTTGGTCTGTACTGTATATATTACCAGCAGTGTTCTCCAGTGACCGTGGACATTCCTGTATGTATGTATGTATATATTACCAGCAGTGTTCTCCAGTGACCCCGGACATTCATGTATATATATATATTACCAGCAGTGTTCTCCAGTGACCGTGGACATTCCTGTATGTATATATTACCAGCAGTGTTCTCCAGTGACCCCGGACATTCCTGTATGTATGTATGTATATATATATATATATATATATATGTATATATATTACCAGCAGTGTTCTCCAGTGACCACAGACATTCCTGTATGTATGTATATATATATTACCAGCAGTGTTCTCCAGTGACCCCGGACATTCCTGTATGTATGTATATATTACCAGCAGTGTTCTCCAGTGACCCCGGACATTCCTGTATGTATGTATATATATTACCAGCAGTGTTCTCCAGTGACCACAGACATTCCTGTATGTATGTATATATATATTACCAGCAGTGTTCTCCAGTGACTCCGGACATTCCTGTATGTATGTATGTATATATAACCAGCAGTGTTCTCCAGTGACCCCGGACATTCCTGTATGTATGTATGTATATATTACCAGCAGTGTTCTCCAGTGACCCCGGACATTCCTGTATGTATGTATGTATATATAACCAGCAGTGTTCTCCAGTGACCCCGGACATTCCTGTATGTATGTATATATTACCAGCAGTGTTCTCCAGTGACCCCGGACATTCCTGTATGTATATATATATTACCAGCAGTGTTCTCCAGTGACCGCGGACATTCCTGTATGTATATATTACCAGCAGTGTTCTTCAGTGACCCCGGACATTCCTGTATGTATGTATATATTACCAGCAGTGTTCTCCAGTGACCGTGGACATTCCTGTATGTATGTATGTATATATTACCAGCAGTGTTCTCCAGTGACCCCGGACATTCCTGTATGTATGTATATATTACCAGCAGTGTTCTCCAGTGACCCCGGACATTCCTGTATGTATGTATATATTACCAGCAGTGTTCTCCAGTGACCGCGGACATTCCTGTATGTATATATTACCAGCAGTGTTCTCCAGTGACCCCGGACATTCCTGTATGTATGTATATATTACCAGCAGTGTTTTCCAGTGACCGTGGACATTCCTGTATGAATGTATATATATTACCAGCAGTGTTCTCCAGTGACCGTGGACATTCCTGTATGTATGTATGTATGTATGTATATATTACCAGCAGTGTTCTCCAGTGACCCCGGACATTCCTGTATGTATGTATATATTACCAGCAGTGTTCTCCCGTGACCGCGGACATTCCTGTATGTATGTATATATATTACCAGCAGTGTTCTCCAGTGACCGTGGACATTCCTGTATGTATGTATGTATGTATATATTACCAGCAGTGTTCTCCAGTGACCGTGGACATTCCTGTATGTATGTATGTATATATTACCAGCAGTGTTCTCCAGTGACCGCGGACATTCCTGTATGTATGTATATATTACCAGCAGTGTTCTCCAGTGACCCCGGACATTCCTGTATGTATGTATATATATATTACCAGCAGTGTTCTCCAGTGACCGCGGACATTCCTGTATGTATGTATGTATATATTACCAGCAGTGTTCTCCAGTGACCCCGGACATTCCTGTATGTATGTATATATATATTACCAGCAGTGTTCTCCAGTGACCCCGGACATTCCTGTATGTATGTATATATTACCAGCAGTGTTCTCCAGTGACCCCGGACATTCCTGTATGTATGTATATATATATTACCAGCAGTGTTCTCCAGTGACCGCGGACATTCCTGTATGTATGTATGTATATATTACCAGCAGTGTTCTCCAGTGACCGTGGACATTCCTGTATGTATGTATATATATATTACCAGCAGTGTTCTCCAGTGACCGCGGACATTCCTGTATGTATGTATGTATTACCAGCAGTGTTCTCCAGTGACCCCGGACATTCCTGTATGTATGTATATATTACCAGCAGTGTTCTCCAGTAACCCCGGACATTCCTGTATGTATGTATGTATATATTACCAGCAGTGTTCTCCAGTGACCCCGGACATTCCTGTATGTATGTATCTATATATTACCAGCAGTGTTCTCCAGTGACCGCGTACATTCCTGTATATATGTATGTATATATTACCAGCAGTGTTCTCCAGTGACCACAGACATTCCTGTATGTATGTATGTATATATTACCAGCAGTGTTCTCCAGTGACCACAGACATTCCTGTATGTATGTATGTATATATATTACCAGCAGTGTTCTCCAGTGACCGCGGACATTCCTGTATGTATGTATATATTACCAGCAGTGTTCTCCAGTGACCCCGGACATTCCTGTATGTATGTATATATTACCAGCAGTGTTCTCCAGTAACCCCGGACATTCCTGTATGTATGTATGTATATATTACCAGCAGTGTTCTCCAGTGACCCCGGACATTCCTGTATGTATGTATCTATATATTACCAGCAGTGTTCTCCAGTGACCGCGTACATTCCTGTATATATGTATGTATATATTACCAGCAGTGTTCTCCAGTGACCACAGACATTCCTGTATGTATGTATGTATATATTACCAGCAGTGTTCTCCAGTGACCACAGACATTCCTGTATGTATGTATGTATATATATTACCAGCAGTGTTCTCCAGTGACCGCGGACATTGCTGTATGTATGTATATATTACCAGCAGTGTTCTCCAGTGACCCCGGACATTCCTGTATGTATGTATGTATATATTACCAGCAGTGTTCTCCAGTGACCGCAGACATTCCTGTATGTATGTATGTATATATTAACAGCAGTGTTCTCCAGTGACCGTGGACATTACTGTATGTATGTATGTATATATATATTACCAGCAGTGTTCTCCAGTGACCCCGGACATTCATGTATATATATATATTACCAACAGTGTTCTCCAGTGACCCCAGTCATTCCTGTATATATATATATATATATATATATATATATATATATATATATATATATATATATATATATTACCAGCAGTGTTCTCCAGTGACCCCGGACATTCATATATATATATATATATATTACCAGCAGTGTTCTCCAGTGACCCCGGACATTCCTGTATGTATGTATGTATATATTACCAGCAGTGTTCTCCAGTAACCGCGGACATTCCTGTATGTATGTATGTATATATTACCAGCAGTGTTCTCCAGTAACCGCGGACATTCCTGTATGTATATATATATATATTACCAGCAGTGTTCTCCAGTGACCGCGGACATTCCTGTATGTATGTATGTATATATAACCAGCAGTGTTCTCCAGTGACCCCGGACATTCCTGTATGTATGTATATATATATATTACCAGCAGTGTTCTCCAGTGACCCCGGACATTCCTGTATGTATGTATGTATGTATATATTACCAGCAGTGTTCTCCAGTGACCCCGGACATTCCTGTATGTATATATTACCAGCAGTGTTCTCCAGTGACCGCGGACATTCCTGTATGTATGTATGTATATTACCAGCAGTGTTCTCCAGTGACCGCGGACATTCCTGTATGTATGTATGTATGTATATATTACCAGCAGTGTTCTCCAGTGACCCCGGACATTCCCGTATGTATGTATGTATATATAACCAGCAGTGTTCTCCAGTGACCGCGGACATTCCTGTATGTATGTATATATATTACCAGCAGTGTTCTCCAGTGACCCCGGACATTCATGTATATATATATATATTACCAGCAGTGTTCTCCAGTGACCCCGGACATTCATGTATATATATATATTACCAGCAGTGTTCCCCAGTGACCGTGGACATTCCTGTATATATATATATATTACCAGCAGTGTTCTCCAGTGACCGTGGACATTCCTGTATGTATGTATGTATATATTACCAGCAGTGTTCTCCAGTGACCCCGGACATTCCTGTATGTATGTATATATAACCAGCAGTGTTCTCCAGTGACCCCGGACATTCCTGTATGTATGTATGTATATATATTACCAGCAGTGTTCTCCAGTGACCGTGGACATTCCTGTATATGTATATATATTACCAGCAGTGTTCTCCAGTGACCCCGGACATTCCTGTATGTATATATTACCAGCAGTGTTCTCCAGTGACCCCGGACATTCCTGTATGTATGTATATATATATATATTACCAGCAGTGTTCTCCAGTGAGCCCGGACATTCCTGTATGTATGTATGTATATATAACCTGCAGTGTTCTCCAGTGACCGTGGACATTCCTGTATGTATGTATGTATATATTACCAGCAGTGTTCTCCAGTGACCCCGGACATTCATGTATATATATATATTACCAGCAGTGTTCTCCAGTGACCGTGGACATTCCTGTATGTATATATTACCAGCAGTGTTCTCCAGTGACCGCGGACATTCCTGTATGTATGTATGTATATATTACCAGCAGTGTTCTCCAGTGACCACAGACATTCCTGTATGTATGTATATATATATTACCAGCAGTGTTCTCCAGTGACCGCGGACATTCCTGTATGTATGTATATATTACCAGCAGTGTTCTCCAGTGACCCCGGACATTCCTGTATGTATGTATGTATATAGAACCAGCAGTGTTCTCCAGTGACCCCGGGCATTCCTGTATGTATGTATGTATGTATGTATATATTACCAGCAGTGTTCTCCAGTGACCCCGGACATTCATGTATATATATATATATATATATATATATATATATATATATATATATTACCAGCAGTGTTCTCCAGTGACCCCAATCATTCCTGTATATATATATATATATATTACCAGCAGTGTTCTCCAGTGACCGTGGACATTCATGTATATATATATTACCAGCAGTGTTCTCCAGTGACCCCAGTCATTCCTGTATATATATATATTACCAGCAGTGTTCTCCAGTGACCCCGGACATTCCTGTATGTATGTATATATTACCAGCAGTGTTCTCCAGTGACCCCGGACATTCCTGTATGTATGTATATATTACCAGCAGTGTTCTCCAGTGACCCCGGACATTCCTGTATGTATGTATATATATTACCAGCAGTGTTCTCCAGTGACCCCGGACATTCCTGTATGTATGTATATATTACCAGCAGTGTTCTCCAGTGACCGTGGACATTCCTGTATGTATGTATGTATATATTACCAGTAGTGTTCTCCAGTGACCCCGGACATTCCTGTATGTATGTATGTATATATTACCAGCAGTGTTCTCCAGTGACCCCAATCATTCCTGTATATATATATATATATATTACCAGCAGTGTTCTCCAGTGACCGTGGACATTCATGTATATATATATTACCAGCAGTGTTCTCCAGTGACCCCAGTCATTCCTGTATATATATATATTACCAGCAGTGTTCTCCAGTGACCCCGGACATTCCTGTATGTATGTATATATTACCAGCAGTGTTCTCCAGTGACCCCGGACATTCCTGTATGTATGTATATATTACCAGCAGTGTTCTCCAGTGACCCCGGACATTCCTGTATGTATGTATATATATTACCAGCAGTGTTCTCCAGTGACCCCGGACATTCCTGTATGTATGTATATATTACCAGCAGTGTTCTCCAGTGACCGTGGACATTCCTGTATGTATGTATGTATATATTACCAGTAGTGTTCTCCAGTGACCCCGGACATTCCTGTATGTATGTATGTATATATTACCAGCAGTGTTCTCCAGTGACCCCGGACATTCCTGTATGTATGTATATATTACCAGCAGTGTTCTCCAGTGACCCCGGACATTCCTGTATGTATGTATGTATATATAACCAGCAGTGTTCTCCAGTGACCCCGGACATTCCTGTATGTATGTATATATTACCAGCAGTGTTCTCCAGTGACCGTGGACATTCCTGTATGTATGTATGTATATATTACCAGCAGTGTTCTCCAGTGACCCCGGACATTCCTGTATGTATGTATGTATATATTACCAGCAGTGTTCTCCAGTGACCCCGGACATTCCTGTATGTATGTATATATTACCAGCAGTGTTCTCCAGTGACCCCGGACATTCCTGTATGTATGTATATATAACCAGCAGTGTTCTCCAGTGACCCCGGACATTCCTGTATGTATGTATGTACGTATATATTACCAGCAGTGTTCTCCAGTGACCGCGGACATTCCTGTATGTATGTATATATATATATATATATATTACCAGCAGTGTTCTCCAGTGACCCCGGACATTCATGTATATATATATATTACCAGCAGTGTTCTCCAGTGACCCCAGTCATTCCTGTATATATATATATATTACCAGCAGTGTTCTCCAGTGACCCCGGACATTCATGTATATATATATATATATTACCAGCAGTGTTCTCCAGTGACCGCGGACATTCCTGTATGTATGTATATATATATATTACCAGCAGTGTTCTCCAGTGACCGTGGACATTCCTGTATGTATGTATGTATGTATATATTACCAGCAGTGTTCTCCAGTGACCCCGGACATTCCTGTATGTATGTATATATTACCAGCAGTGTTCTCCAGTGACCCCGGACATTCCTGTATGTATATATATATATATTACCAGCAGTGTTCTCCAGTGACCCCGGACATTCATGTATGTATGTATATATATATATTACCAGCAGTGTTCTCCAGTGACCCCGGACATTCCTGTATGTATGTATGTATATATTACCAGCAGTGTTCTCCAGTGACCCCGGACATTCCTGTATGTATGTATGTATATATTACCATCAGTGTTCTCCAGTGACCCCGGACATTCCTGTATGTATATATTACCAGCAGTGTTCTCCAGTGACCGCAGACATTCCTGTATGTATGTATGTATATATTAACAGCAGTGTTCTCCAGTGACCGTGGACATTACTGTATGTATGTATGTATATATTACCAGCAGTGTTCTCCAGTGACCCTGGACATTCCTGTATGTATGTATATATATATATATATTACCAGCAGTGTTCTCCAGTGACCCCGGACATTCATGTATATATATATATTACCAGCAGTGTTCTCCAGTGACCCGACATTCCTGTATATATATATATATATATATATATATATATATATATATTACCAGCAGTGTTCTCCAGTGACCCCAGTCATTCCTGTATATATATATATATATTACCAGCAGTGTTCTCCAGTGACCCCGGACATTCATGTATATATATATATTACCAGCAGTGTTCTCCAGTGACCCCAGTCATTCCTGTATATATATATATATATATATATATATATATATATTACCAGCAGTGTTCTCCAGTGACCGTGGACATTCCTGTATATATATATATATATATATATATATATATATATTACCAGCAGTGTTCTCCAGTGACCGCGGACATTCCTGTATGTATGTATATATAACCAGCAGTGTTCTCCAGTGACCGTGGACATTCCTGTATGTATGTATGTATATATTACCATCAGTGTTCTCCAGTGACCCCGGACATTCCTGTATGTATATATTACCATCAGTGTTCTCCAGTGACCGCAGACATTCCTGTATGTATGTATGTATATATTAACAGCAGTGTTCTCCAGTGACCGTGGACATTACTGTATGTATGTATGTATATATTACCAGCAGTGTTCTCCAGTGACCCCGGACATTCCTGTATGTATGTATATATATATATATATATTACCAGCAGTGTTCTCCAGTGACCCCGGACATTCATGTATATATATATATATTACCAGCAGTGTTCTCCAGTGACCCGACATTCCTGTATATATATATATATATATATATATATATATATATATATATATTACCAGCAGTGTTCTCCAGTGACCCCAGTCATTCCTGTATATATATATATATATTACCAGCAGTGTTCTCCAGTGACCCCGGACATTCATGTATATATATATATTACCAGCAGTGTTCTCCAGTGACCCCAGTCATTCCTGTATATATATATATATATATATATATATATATATTACCAGCAGTGTTCTCCAGTGACCGTGGACATTCCTGTATATATATATATATATATATATATATATATTACCAGCAGTGTTCTCCAGTGACCGCGGACATTCCTGTATGTATGTATGTATATATAACCAGCAGTGTTCTCCAGTGACCCCGGACATTCCTGTATGTATGTATATATATATATTACCAGCAGTGTTCTCCAGTGACCCCGGACATTCCTGTATGTATGTATGTATGTATATATTACCAGCAGTGTTCTCCAGTGACCCCGGACATTCCTGTATGTATGTATGTATGTATATATTACCAGCAGTTTTCTCCAGTGACCGTGGACATTCCTGTATGTATGTATATATAACCAGCAGTGTTCTCCAGTGACCCCGGACATTCCTGTATGTATGTATGTATATATAACCAGCAGTGTTCTCCAGTGACCCCGGACATTCCTGTATGTATGTATGTATATTACCAGCAGTGTTCTCCAGTGACCCCGGACATTCCTGTATGTATGTATGTATATATAACCAGCAGTGTTCTCCAGTGACCCCGGACATTCCTGTATGTATGTATGTATATATTACCAGCTGTGTTCTCCAGTGACCGCGGACATTCCTGTATGTATGTATATATTACCAGCAGTGTTCTCCAGTGACCCCGGACATTCATGTATATATATATATTACCAGCAGTGTTCTTCAGTGACCCCAGTCATTCCTGTATATATATATATATTACCAGCAGTGTTCTCCAGTGACCCCGGACATTCATGTATATATATATATTACCAGCAGTGTTCCCCAGTGACCGTGGACATTCCTGTATATATATATATATTACCAGCAGTGTTCTCCAGTGACCGCGGACATTCCTGTATGTATGTATGTATATATAACCAGCAGTGTTCTCCAGTGACCCCGGACATTCCTGTATGTATGTATATATAACCAGCAGTGTTCTCCAGTGACCCCGGACATTCCTGTATGTATGTATATTACCAGCAGTGTTCTCCAGTGATCCCGGACATTCCTGTATGTATGTATGTATGTATATATAACCAGCAGTGTTCTCCAGTGACCCCGGACATTCCTGTATGTATGTATATATTACCAGCAGTGTTCTCCAGTGACCCCGGACATTCCTGTATGTATGTATATATTACTAGCAGTGTTCTCCAGTGAACCCGGACATTCCTGTATGTATGTATATATTACCAGCAGTGTTCTCCAGTGACCCCGGACATTCCTGTATGTATGTATGTATATATAACCAGCAGTGTTCTCCAGTGACCCCGGACATTCCTGTATGTATGTATATATTACCAGCAGTGTTCTCCAGTGACCCCGGACATTCCTTTATGTATGTATGTATATATTACCAGCAGTGTTCTCCAGTGACCCCGGACATTCCTGTATGTATGTATATTACCAGCAGTGTTCTCCAGTGATCCCGGACATTCCTGTATGTATGTATGTATGTATATATAACCAGCAGTGTTCTCCAGTGACCCCGGACATTCCTGTATGTATGTATATATTACCAGCAGTGTTCTCCAGTGACCCCGGACATTCCTGTATGTATGTATATATTACCAGCAGTGTTCTCCAGTGAACCCGGACATTCCTGTATGTATGTATATATTACCAGCAGTGTTCTCCAGTAACCCCGGACATTCCTGTATGTATGTATGTATATATAACCAGCAGTGTTCTCCAGTGACCCCGGACATTCCTGTATGTATGTATATATTACCAGCAGTGTTCTCCAGTGAACCCGGACATTCCTGTATGTATGTATATATTACCAGCAGTGTTCTCCAGTAACCCCGGACATTCCTGTATGTATGTATGTATATATTACCAGCAGTGTTCTCCAGTGACCCCGGACATTCCTGTATGTATGTATATATTACCAGCAGTGTTCTCCAGTGAACCCGGACATTCCTGTATGTATGTATGTATATATTACCAGCAGTGTTCTCCAGTGACCCCGGACATTCCTGTATGTATGTATGTATATATTACCAGCAGTGTTCTCCAGTGACCCCGGACATTCCTGTATGTATGTATATATTACCAGCAGTGTTCTCCAGTGACCGCGGACATTCCTGTATGTATGTATGTATATATAACCAGCAGTGTTCTCCAGTGACCGTGGACATTCCTGTATGTATGTATGTATGTATGTATATATATTACCAGCAGTGTTCTCCAGTGACCCCGGACATTCCTGTATGTATGTATATATTACCAGCAGTGTTCTCCAGTGACCGTGGACATTCCTGTATGTATGTATGTATATATTACCAGCAGTGTTCTCCAGTGACCGCGGACATTCCTGTATGTATGTATGTATATATTACCAGCAGTGTTCTCCAGTGACCCCGGACATTCCTGTATGTATGTATGTATATATTACCAGCAGTGTTCTCCAGTGACCGTGGACATTCCTGTATGTATGTATGTATATATTACCAGCAGTGTTCTCCAGTGACCGCGGACATTCCTGTATGTATGTATGTATATATTACCAGCAGTGTTCTCCAGTGACCCCGGACATTCCTGTATGTATGTATGTATATATTACCAGCAGTGTTCTCCAGTGACCCCGGACATTCCTGTATGTATGTATATTACCAGCAGTGTTCTCCAGTGACCCCGGACATTCCTGTATGTATGTATGTATAACCAGCAGTGTTCTCCAGTGACCCCGGACATTCCTGTATGTATGTATGTATGTATATATTACCAGCAGTGTTCTCCAGTGACCGCGGACATTCCTGTATGTATGTATATATATATATATTACCAGCAGTGTTCTCCAGTGACCCCGGACATTCATGTATATATATATATATTACCAGCAGTGTTCTCCAGTGACCCCAGTCATTCCTGTATATATATATATATATATTACCAGCAGTGTTCTCCAGTGACCCCGGACATTCATGTATATATATATATTACCAGCAGTGTTCTCCAGTGACCGCGGACATTCCTGTATGTATGTATATATATATATTACCAGCAGTGTTCTCCAGTGACCGTGGACATTCCTGTATGTATGTATGTATATATTACCAGCAGTGTTCTCCAGTGACCCCGGACATTCCTGTATGTATGTATATATAACCAGCAGTGTTCTCCAGTGACCCCGGACATTCCTGTATGTATGTATGTATATATATTACCAGCAGTGTTCTCCAGTGACCGTGGACATTCCTGTATATGTATATATATTACCAGCAGTGTTCTCCAGTGACCCCGGACATTCCTGTATGTATATATTACCAGCAGTGTTCTCCAGTGACCCCGGACATTCCTGTATGTATGTATATATATATATTACCAGCAGTGTTCTCCAGTGAGCCCGGACATTCCTGTATGTATGTATGTATGTATATATAACCTGCAGTGTTCTCCAGTGACCGTGGACATTCCTGTATGTATGTATGTATATATTACCAGCAGTGTTCTCCAGTGACCCCGGACATTCATGTATATATATATATTACCAGCAGTGTTCTCCAGTGACCGTGGACATTCCTGTATGTATATATTACCAGCAGTGTTCTCCAGTGACCCCGGACATTCCTGTATGTATGTATATATATATATATATATATATATATATACATATATATATATATATATATATATATGTGTATATATATTACCAGCAGTGTTCTCCAGTGACCACAGACATTCCTGTATGTATGTATATATATATTACCAGCAGTGTTCTCCAGTGACCCCTGACATTCCTGTATGTATATATTACCAGCAGTGTTCTCCAGTGACTCCGGACATTCCTGTATGTATGTATGTATATATTACCAGCAGTGTTCTCCAGTGACCCCGGACATTCCTGTATGTATGTATATATATATATAACCAGCAGTGTTCTCCAGTGACCCCGGACATTCCTGTATGTATGTATGTATATATTACCAGCAGTGTTCTCCAGTGACCCCGGACATTCCTGTATGTATGTATGTATATATAACCAGCAGTGTTCTCCAGTGACCCCGGACATTCCTGTATGTATGTATGTATGTATGTATGTATATATTACCAGCAGTGTTCTCCAGTGACCCCGGACATTCATGTATATATATATATATATATATTACCAGCAGTGTTCTCCAGTGACCGTGGACATTCATGTATATATATATTACCAGCAGTGTTCTCCAGTGACCCCAGTCATTCCTGTATATATATATATTACCAGCAGTGTTCTCCAGTGACCCCGGACATTCCTGTATGTATGTATATATTACCAGCAGTGTTCTCCAGTGACCCCGGACATTCCTGTATGTATGTATATATTACCAGCAGTGTTCTCCAGTGACCCCGGACATTTCTGTATGTATGTATATATATTACCAGCAGTGTTCTCCAGTGACCCCGGACATTCCTGTATGTATGTATATATTACCAGCAGTGTTCTCCAGTGACCGTGGACATTCCTGTATGTATGTATGTATATATTACCAGCAGTGTTCTCCAGTGACCCCGGACATTCCTGTATGTATGTATATATTACCAGCAGTGTTCTCCAGTGACCCCGGACATTCCTGTATGTATGTATATATATTACCAGCAGTGTTCTCCAGTGACCCCGGACATTCCTGTATGTATGTATATATTACCAGCAGTGTTCTCCAGTGACCGTGGACATTCCTGTATGTATGTATGTATATATTACCAGCAGTGTTCTCCAGTGACCCCGGACATTCCTGTATGTATGTATGTATATATTACCAGCAGTGTTCTCCAGTGACCCCGGACATTCCTGTATGTATATATTACCAGCAGTGTTCTCCAGTGACTCCGGACATTCCTGTATGTATGTATGTATATATTACCAGCAGTGTTCTCCAGTGACCCCGGACATTCCTGTATGTATGTATATATATATATAACCAGCAGTGTTCTCCAGTGACCCCGGACATTCCTGTATGTATGTATGTATATATTACCAGCAGTGTTCTCCAGTGACCCCGGACATTCCTGTATGTATGTATGTATATATAACCAGCAGTGTTCTCCAGTGACCCCGGACATTCCTGTATGTATGTATGTATGTATATATTACCAGCAGTGTTCTCCAGTGACCCCGGACATTCATGTATATATATATATATATATATTACCAGCAGTGTTCTCCAGTGACCGTGGACATTCATGTATATATATATTACCAGCAGTGTTCTCCAGTGACCCCAGTCATTCCTGTATATATATATATTACCAGCAGTGTTCTCCAGTGACCCCGGACATTCCTGTATGTATGTATATATTACCAGCAGTGTTCTCCAGTGACCCCGGACATTCCTGTATGTATGTATATATTACCAGCAGTGTTCTCCAGTGACCCCGGACATTCCTGTATGTATGTATATATATTACCAGCAGTGTTCTCCAGTGACCCCGGACATTCCTGTATGTATGTATATATTACCAGCAGTGTTCTCCAGTGACCGTGGACATTCCTGTATGTATGTATGTATATATTACCAGCAGTGTTCTCCAGTGACCCCGGACATTCCTGTATGTATGTATGTATATATTACCAGCAGTGTTCTCCAGTGACCCCGGACATTCCTGTATGTATGTATATATATATTACCAGCAGTGTTCTCCAGTGACCCCGGACATTCCTGTATGTATGTATGTATATATTACCAGCAGTGTTCTCCAGTGACCCCGGACATTCCTGTATGTATGTATATTACCAGCAGTGTTCTCCAGTGACCCCGGACATTCCTGTATGTATGTATATATAACCAGCAGTGTTCTCCAGTGACCCCGGACATTCCTGTATGTATGTATGTATGTATATATTACCAGCAGTGTTCTCCAGTGACCGCGGACATTCCTGTATGTATGTATATATATATATATATTACCAGCAGTGTTCTCCAGTGACCCCGGACATTCATGTATATATATATATTACCAGCAGTGTTCTCCAGTGACCCCAGTCATTCCTGTATATATATATATATATATTACCAGCAGTGTTCTCCAGTGACCCCGCACATTCATGTATATATATATATATATATTACCAGCAGTGTTCTCCAGTGACCGCGGACATTCCTGTATGTATGTATATATATATATTACCAGCAGTGTTCTCCAGTGACCGTGGACATTCCTGTATGTATGTATGTATGTATATATTACCAGCAGTGTTCTCCAGTGACCCCGGACATTCCTGTATGTATGTATATATTACCAGCAGTGTTCTCCAGTGACCCCGGACATTCCTGTATGTATATATATATATATTACCAGCAGTGTTCTCCAGTGACCCCGGACATTCATGTATGTATGTATATATATATATATATTACCAGCAGTGTTCTCCAGTGACCCCGGACATTCCTGTATGTATGTATGTATATATAACCAGCAGTGTTCTCCAGTGACCGTGGACATTCCTGTATGTATGTATGTATATATTACCAGCAGTGTTCTCCAGTGACCCCGGACATTCCTGTATGTATGTATGTATATATATATATATATATATATATATATATATATATATATATATATATATATATATATATATATATATTACCAGCAGTGTTCTCCAGTGACCCCGGACATTCCTGTATGTATGTATGTATATATAACCAGCAGTGTTCTCCAGTGACCGTGGACATTCCTGTATGTATGTATGTATATATTACCAGCAGTGTTCTCCAGTGACCCCGGACATTCATGTATATATATATATATATATATATATATATATATTACCAGCAGTGTTCTCCAGTGACCCCAGTCATTCCTGTATATATATATATATATATATATTACCAGCAGTGTTCTCCAGTGACCCCGGACATTCCTGTATGTATATATTACCAGCAGTGTTCTCCAGTGACCCCGGACATTCCTGTATGTATGTAGGTATATATAACCAGCAGTGTTCTCCAGTGACCGTGGACATTCCTGTATGTATGTATGTATATATTACCAGCAGTGTTCTCCAGTGACCCCGGACATTCATGTATATATATATATTACCAGCAGTGTTCTCCAGTGACCGTGGACATTCCTGTATGTATATATTACCAGCAGTGTTCTCCAGTGACCCCGGACATTCCTGTATGTATGTATGTATATATATATATATATATATATATATATATATATGTATATATATTACCAGCAGTGTTCTCCAGTGACCACAGACATTCCTGTATGTATGTATATATATATATTACCAGCAGTGTTCTCCAGTGACCCCGGACATTCCTGTATGTATGTATATATTACCAGCAGTGTTCTCCAGTGACCCCGGACATTCCTGTATGTATGTATATATATTACCAGCAGTGTTCTCCAGTGACCACAGACATTCCTGTATGTATGTATATATATATTACCAGCAGTGTTCTCCAGTGACTCCGGACATTCCTGTATGTATGTATGTATATATAACCAGCAGTGTTCTCCAGTGACCCCGGACATTCCTGTATGTATGTATGTATATATTACCAGCAGTGTTCTCCAGTGACCCCGGACATTCCTGTATGTATGTATGTATATATAACCAGCAGTATTCTCCAGTGACCCCGGACATTCCTGTATGTATGTATGTATATATTACCAGCAGTGTTCTCCAGTGACCCCGGACATTCCTGTATGTATGTATGTATATATAACCAGCAGTGTTCTCCAGTGACCCCGGACATTCCTGTATGTATGTATATATTACCAGCAGTGTTCTCCAGTGACCCCGGACATTCCTGTATGTATATATATATTACCAGCAGTGTTCTCCAGTGACCGCTGACATTCCTGTATGTATATATTACCAGCAGTGTTCTTCAGTGACCCCGGACATTCCTGTATGTATGCATATATTACCAGCAGTGTTCTCCAGTGACCGTGGACATTCCTGTATGTATGTATGTATATATTACCAGCAGTGTTCTCCAGTGACCCCGGACATTCCTGTATGTATATATATATATATTACCAGCAGTGTTCTCCAGTGACCCCGGACATTCATGTATGTATGTATATATATATATTACCAGCAGTGTTCTCCAGTGACCCCGGACATTCCTGTATGTATGTATGTATATATAACCAGCAGTGTTCTCCAGTGACCGTGGACATTCCTGTATGTATGTATGTATATATTACCAGCAGTGTTCTCCAGTGACCCCGGACATTCCTGTATGTATGTATGTATATATATATATATATATATATATATATATATATATATTACCAGCAGTGTTCTCCAGTGACCCCGGACATTCCTGTATGTATGTATGTATATATAACCAGCAGTGTTCTCCAGTGACCGTGGACATTCCTGTATGTATGTATGTATATATTACCAGCAGTGTTCTCCAGTGACCCCGGACATTCATGTATATATATATATATATATATATATATTACCAGCAGTGTTCTCCAGTGACCCCAGTCATTCCTGTATATATATATATATATATATATATTACCAGCAGTGTTCTCCAGTGACCCCGGACATTCCTGTATGTATATATTACCAGCAGTGTTCTCCAGTGACCCCGGACATTCCTGTATGTATGTATGTATATATAACCAGCAGTGTTCTCCAGTGACCGTGGACATTCCTGTATGTATGTATGTATATATTACCAGCAGTGTTCTCCAGTGACCCCGGACATTCATGTATATATATATATTACCAGCAGTGTTCTCCAGTGACCGTGGACATTCCTGTATGTATATATTACCAGCAGTGTTCTCCAGTGACCCCGGACATTCCTGTATGTATGTATGTATATATATATATATATATATATATATATATGTATATATATTACCAGCAGTGTTCTCCAGTGACCACAGACATTCCTGTATGTATGTATATATATATTACCAGCAGTGTTCTCCAGTGACCCCGGACATTCCTGTATGTATGTATATATTACCAGCAGTGTTCTCCAGTGACCCCGGACATTCCTGTATGTATGTATATATATTACCAGCAGTGTTCTCCAGTGACCACAGACATTCCTGTATGTATGTATATATATATTACCAGCAGTGTTCTCCAGTGACTCCGGACATTCCTGTATGTATGTATGTATATATAACCAGCAGTGTTCTCCAGTGACCCCGGACATTCCTGTATGTATGTATGTATATATTACCAGCAGCGTTCTCCAGTGACCCCGGACATTCCTGTATGTATGTATGTATATATAACCAGCAGTATTCTCCAGTGACCCCGGACATTCCTGTATGTATGTATGTATATATTACCAGCAGTGTTCTCCAGTGACCCCGGACATTCCTGTATGTATGTATGTATATATAACCAGCAGTGTTCTCCAGTGACCCCGGACATTCCTGTATGTATGTATATATTACCAGCAGTGTTCTCCAGTGACCCCGGACATTCCTGTATGTATATATATATTACCAGCAGTGTTCTCCAGTGACCGCGGACATTCCTGTATGTATGTATATATTACCAGCAGTGTTCTCCAGTGACCGCGGACATTCCTGTATGTATATATTACCAGCAGTGTTCTTCAGTGACCCCGGACATTCCTGTATGTATGTATATATTACCAGCAGTGTTCTCCAGTGACCGTGGACATTCCTGTATGTATGTATGTATATATTACCAGCAGTGTTCTCCAGTGACCCCGGACATTCCTGTATGTATGTATATATTACCAGCAGTGTTCTCCAGTGACCCCGGACATTCCTGTATGTATGTATGTATGTATATATTACCAGCAGTGTTCTCCAGTGACCCCGGACATTCCTGTATGTATGTATATATTACCAGCAGTGTTCTCCAGTGACCGCGGACATTCCTGTATGTATATATTACCAGCAGTGTTCTTCAGTGACCCCGGACATTCCTGTATGTATGTATATATTACCAGCAGTGTTCTCCCGTGACCTTGGACATTCCTGTATGTATGTATGTATGTATGT
>NW_027362761.1:709684892-709689892 GCF_046119375.1 Phyllobates terribilis
AGTGTTCTCCAGTGACCCCGGACATTCATGTATATATATATATTACCAGCAGTGTTCTCCAGTGTCCCCAGACATTCATATATATATATATATATATATATATATATATATATATATATATATATATATGTATATATATTACCAGCAGTGTTCTCCAGTGACCCCGTACATTCCTGTATGTATATATTACCAGCAGTGTTCTCCAGTGACCCCGGACATTCCTGTATGTATGTATATATATATATTACCAGCAGTGTTCTCCAGTGACCCCGGACATTCCTGTATGTATATATTACCAGCAGTGTTCTCCAGTGACCCCGGACATTCATGTAAATATATATATATATATATATATATATATATATATATATATATATTACCAGCAGTGTTCTCCAGTGACCCGACATTCCTGTATATATATATATATATATATATATATATATATATATATATATATATATATATATATATTACCAGCAGTGTTGTCCAGTGACCCCAGTCATTCCTGTATATATATATATATTACCAGCAGTGTTCTCCAGTGACCGCGGACATTCCTGTATGTATGTATGTATATATTACCAGCAGTGTTCTCCAGTGACCCCGGACATTCCTGTATGTATGTATGTATATATTACCAGCAGTGTTCTCCAGTGACCGTGGACATTCCTGTATATATATATATATATTACCAGCAGTGTTCTCCAGTGACCCCGGACATTCCTGTATGTATGTATATATATATTACCAGCAGGCAGTGTTCTCCAGTGACCGTGGACATTCCTGTATGTATGTATGTATGTATATATTACCAGCAGTGTTCTCCAGTGACCGCGGACATTCCTGTATGTATGTATGTATATATTACCAGCAGTGTTCTCCAGTGACCCCGGACATTCCTGTATGTATGTATGTATATATTACCAGCAGTGTTCTCCAGTGACCCCGGACATTCCTGTATGTATGTATGTATATATTACCAGCAGTGTTCTCCAGTGACCCCGGACATTCCTGTATGTATGTATGTATGTATATATTACCAGCAGTGTTCTCCAGTGACCCCGGACATTCCTGTATGTATGTATATATATATTACCAGCAGTGTTCTCCAGTGACCGTGGACATTCCTGTATGTATATATTACCAGCAGTGTTCTCCAGTGACCCCGGACATTCCTGTATGTATGTATGTATATATTACCAGCAGTGTTCTCCAGTGACCCCGGACATTCCTGTATGTATGTATGTATATATAACCAGCAGTGTTCTCCAGTGACCCCGGACATTCCTGTATGTATGTATATATATATTACCAGCAGTGTTCTCCAGTGACCCCGGACATTCCTGTATGTATGTATATATATATATATTACCAGCAGTGTTCTCCAGTGACCCCGGACATTCCTGTATGTATGTATGTATATATAACCAGCAGTGTTCTCCAGTGACCCCGGACATTCCTGTATGTATGTATATATATATATATATTACCAGCAGTGTTCTCCAGTGACCCCGGACATTCCTGTATGTATGTATGTATGTATATATTACCAGCAGTGTTCTCCAGTGACCCCGGACATTCCTGTATGTATGTATATATATATATATTACCAGCAGTGTTCTCCAGTGACCCCGGACATTCCTGTATGTATGTATGTATATATAACCAGCAGTGTTCTCCAGTGACCCCGGACATTCCTGTATGTATGTATATATATATATATATTACCAGCAGTGTTCTCCAGTGACCCCGGACATTCCTGTATGTATGTATATATATATATATTACCAGCAGTGTTCTCCAGTGACCCCGGACATTCCTGTATGTATGTATGTATATATTACCAGCAGTGTTCTCCAGTGACCCCGGACATTCCTGTATGTATGTATGTATGTATATATTACCAGCAGTGTTCTCCAGTGACCCCGGACATTCCTGTATGTATGTATATATATATATTACCAGCAGTGTTCTCCAGTGACCCCGGACATTCCTGCATGTATGTATGTATATATAACCAGCAGTGTTCTCCAGTGACCCCGGACATTCCTGTATGTATGTATATATATATATATTACCAGCAGTGTTCTCCAGTGACCCCGGACATTCATGTATATATATATATATATTACCAGCAGTGTTCTCCAGTGACCCCAGTCATTCCTGTATATATATATATATATATATATATATATATATATATATATATATATATATATATATATATTACCAGCAGTGTTCTCCAGTGACCGTGGACATTCCTGTATGTATGTATGTATATATTACCAGCAGTGTTCTCCAGTGACCCCGGTCATTCCTGTATGTATGCATGTATATATTACCAGCAGTGTTCTCCAGTGACCGCGGACATTCCTGTATGTATGTATGTATATATTACCAGCAGTGTTCTCCAGTGACCCCGGTCATTCCTGTATGTATGTATGTATGTATATATTACCAGCAGTGTTCTCCAGTGACCGCGGACATTCCTGTATGTATGTATGTATATATTACCAGCAGTGTTCTCCAGTGACCCCGGACATTCCTGTATGTATATATTACCAGCAGTGTTCTTCAGTGACCGTGGACATTCCTGTATATATATATATATATATATATATATATATATATACATACATATATATATATTTTTATTACCAGCAGTGTTCTCCAGTGACCCCGGACATTCATGTATATATATATTACCAGCAGTGTTCTCCAGTGACCCCGGACATTCATGTATATATATATTACCAGCAGTGTTCTCCAGTGACCACAGACATTCCTGTATGTATGTATATACAGTGCCTACAAGTAGTATTCAACCCCCTGCAAATTTTGCTGGTTGACACATGCGGAATTAACTTGGCATTGTGACATTTGTACTGTAGATCAGCCTGGAAGTGGGAAATGCACTGCAGCAAATATTGTTTTTTTTTGTTTTTTTTTTTTTTTTTTTTTTTTAAACGTTAAATGTTAATTCAGAGTGTCATTTATTATTCAACCCCTCAAACCACAAGAATTCTGTTTGGTCCCCCTAAAGTATTAAGAAGTAGTTCAGGCACCAAGAATAATGAGCTTCACATGTGTGGATTAAAGATCTCTTTTGCCAGCCTTTTCTGACTATTTAAGACCCTCCCCAAACTTGTGAACAGCACTCAGACATGGTCAACATGGGAAAGACAAAGGAGCATTCCAAGGCCATCAGAGACAAGATCGTGGAGGGTCACAAGGCTGGCAAGGGGTACAAAACCCTTTCCAAGGAGTTGGGCCTACCTGTCTCCACTGTTGGGAGCATCATCCGTAAGTGGAAGGCTTATGGAACTACTGTTAGCCTTCCACGGCCTGGACAGCCTTTGAAAGTGTCCTCCCGTGCCGAGGCCAGGCTTGTCCGAAGAGTCAAGGCTAACCCAAGGACAACAAGGAAGGAGCTCCGGGAAGATCTCATGGCAGTGGGGACATTGGTTTCAGTCAATACCATAAGTAACATACTCCACCGCAATGGTCTCCGTTCTAGACGAGCCCGTAAGGTACCTTTACTTTCAAAGCGTCATGTCAAGGCTCATCTACAGTTTGCTCATGAACACTTGGAGGACTCTGAGACAGACTGGTTCAAGGTTCTATGGTCTGATGAGACCAAGATCGAGATCTTTGGTGCCAACCACACACGTGATGTTTGGAGACTGGATGGCACTGCATACGACCCCAAGAATACCATCCCTACAGTCAAGTATGGTGGTGGCAGCATCATGCTGTGGGGCTGTTTCTCAGCCAAGGAGCCTGGCCATCTGGTCCGCATCCATGGGAAGATGGATAGCACGGCCTACCTGGAGATTTTGGCCAAGAACCTCCGCTCCTCCATCAAGGATCTTAAGATGGGTCGTAATTTCATCTTCCAACAAGACAACGACCCAAAGCACACAGCCAAGAAAACCAAGGCCTGGTTCAAGAGGGAAAAAGTCAAGGTGTTGGAGTGGCCTAGTCAGTCTCCTGACCTTAACCCAATTGAATACTTGTGGAAGGAGCTCAAGAATAAAGTCCACATGAGACACCCAAAGAACCTAGATAACTTGGAGAAGATCTGCATGGAGGAGTGGGCCAAGATAACTCCACAGACCTGTGCCGGCCTCATCAGGTCTTATAAAAGACGATTTTTAGCTGTAATTGCAAACAAGAGTTATTCCACAAAATATTAAACATAGGGGTTGTATAATAATTGACCCACACTTTTATGTTTAAAATTTAATAAAATTCAACTGAGCAACATAACTTTTTGGTTTGTAAGATTTATGCTTCTGTTCATAAATCCTACTCTCTTTTGCAGTTTGAAGGCTCTAACTTATTTGCATCTTATCAAACCAGCTAAATCTGCAGGGGGTTGAATACTACTTGTAGGCACTGTATATATTACCAGCAGTGTTCTCCAGTGACCGTGGACATTCCTGTATGTATGTATGTATATATTACCAGCAGTGTTCTCCAGTGACCCCGGACATTCCTGTATGTATGTATGTATATATTACCAGCAGTGTTCTCCAGTGACCCCGGACATTCCTGTATGTATATATTACCAGCAGTGTTCTCCAGTGAACCCGGACATTCCTGTATGTATGTATATATATATATATATATATTACCAGCAGTGTTCTCCAGTGACCCCGGACATTTCTGTATATATATATATATATATATATATATATATATATATATATATATTACCAGCAGTGTTCTCCAGTGACCCCGGATATTCCTGTATGTATATATTACCAGCATTGTTCTCCAGTGACCCCGGACATTCCTGTATGTATATATTACCAGCAGTGTTCTTCAGTGACCGTGGACATTCCTGTATATATATATATTACCAGCAGTGTTCTCCAGTGACCCCGGACATTCATGTATATATATATATTACCAGCAGTGTTCTCCAGTGTCCCCAGACATTCATATATATATATATATATATATATATATATATATATATATATATGTATATATAT
>NW_027362761.1:709692392-710079892 GCF_046119375.1 Phyllobates terribilis
TGACCCCAGTCATTCCTGTATGTATGTATGTATGTATATATTACCAGCAGTGTTCTCCAGTGACCCCGGACATTCCTGTATGTATATATTACCAGCAGTGTTCTCCAGTGACCGTGGACATTCCTGTATGTATATATTACCAGCAGTGTTCTCCAGTGACCCCGGACATTCCTGTATATATATATATATATATATATTACCAGCAGTGTTCTCCAGTGTCCCCAGACATTCCTGTATATATATATATATTACCAGCAGTGTTCTCCAGTGACCCCGGACATTCATGTATATATATATTACCAGCAGTGTTCTCCAGTGACCCCAGTCATTCCTGTATATATATATATATTACCAGCAGTGTTCTCCAGTGACCCCGGACATTCCTGTATATATATATATATTACCAGCAGTGTTCTCCAGTGTCCCCAGACATTCCTGTATATATATATATATTACCAGCAGTGTTCTCCAGTGACCCCGGACATTCATGTATATATATATTACCAGCAGTGTTCTCCAGTGACCCCAGTCATTCCTGTATATATATATATATTACCAGCAGTGTTCTCCAGTGACCGTGGACATTCCTGTATGTATGTATGTATGTATATATTACCAGCAGTGTTCTCCAGTGACCGCGGACATTCCTGTATGTATGTATATTACCAGCAGTGTTCTCCAGTGACCGTGGACATTCCTGTATGTATGTATGTATATATTACCAGCAGTGTTCTCCAGTGACCGCGGACATTCCTGTATGTACGTATATTACCAGCAGTGTTCTCCAGTGACCGTGGACATTCCTGTATGTATGTATGTATGTATGTATATATTACCAGCAATGTTCTCCAGTGACCCCGGACATTACTGTATGTATGTATGTATATATTACCAGCAGTGTTCTCCAGTGACCGTGGACATTCCTGTATGTATGTATGTATATATTACCAGCAGTGTTCTCCAGTGACCGCGAACATTCCTGTATGTATGTATATATATATATTACCAGCAGTGTTCTCCAGTGACCGTGGACATTCCTGTATGTATGTATATTACCAGCAGTGTTCTCCAGTGACCGCGAACACTCCTGTATGTATGTATATATTACCAGCAGTGTTCTCCAGTGACCCCGGACATTCCTGTATGTATGTATATATTACCAGCAGTGTTCTCCAGTGACCGCGGACATTCCTGTATGTATGTATGTATATATTACCAGCAGTGTTCTCCAGTGACCGCGGACATTCCTGTATGTATGTATATATTACCAGCAGTGTTCTCCAGTGACCGCGGACATTCCTGTATGTATGTATATATTACCAGCAGTGTTCTCCAGTGACCCCGGACATTCCTGTATGTATGTATATATAACCAGCAGTGTTCTCCAGTGACCCCGGACATTCCTGTATGTATGTATGTATATATTACCAGCAGTGTTCTCCAGTGACCGCGGACATTCCTGTATGTATGTATGTATGTATATATTACCAGCAGTGTTCTCCAGTGACCCCGGACATTCCTGTATGTATGTATGTATATATTAACAGCAGTGTTCTCCAGTGACCGTGGACATTCCTGTATGTATGTATGTATATATTACCAGCAGTGTTCTCCAGTGACCGCGGACATTCCTGTATGTATGTATATATAACCAGCAGTGTTCTCCAGTGACCGCGGACATTCCTGTATGTATGTATGTATATATATAACCAGCAGTGTTCTCCAGTGACCGTGGACATTCCTGTATGTATGTATGTATTACCAGCAGTGTTCTCCAGTGACCGCGGACATACCTGTATGTATGTATATATTACCAGCAGTGTTCTCCAGTGACCGTGGACATTCCTGTATATATATATATATATATTACCAGCAGTGTTCTCCAGTGACCGCGGACATACCTGTATGTATGTATATATATATATATATATATATATATTACCAGCAGTGTTCTCCAGTGACCGTGGAAATTCCTGTATATATATATATATATATTACCAGCAGTGTTCTCCAGTGACCACAGACATTCCTGTATGTATGTATATATATATTACCAGCAGTGTTCTCCAGTGACCCCGGACATTCCTGTATGTATATATTACCAGCAGTGTTCTCCAGTGACCCCGGACATTCCTGTATGTATGTATATTACCAGCAGTGTTCTCCAGTGACCGCGAACACTCCTGTATGTATGTATATATTACCAGCAGTGTTCTCCAGTGACCCCGGACATTCCTGTATGTATGTATATATTACCAGCAGTGTTCTCCAGTGACCGCGGACATTCCTGTATGTATGTATGTATATATTAACAGCAGTGTTCTCCAGTGACCGCGGACATTCCTGTATGTATGTATATATTACCAGCAGTGTTCTCCAGTGACCGCGGACATTCCTGTATGTATGTATATATTACCAGCAGTGTTCTCCAGTGACCCCGGACATTCCTGTATGTATGTATATATAACCAGCAGTGTTCTCCAGTGACCGCGGACATTCCTGTATGTATGTATGTATATATTAACAGCAGTGTTCTCCAGTGACGGCGGACATTCCTGTATGTATGTATATATTACCAGCAGTGTTCTCCAGTGACCGCGGACATTCCTGTATGTATGTATATATTACCAGCAGTGTTCTCCAGTGACCCCGGACATTCCTGTATGTATGTATATATAACCAGCAGTGTTCTCCAGTGACCCCGGACATTCCTGTATGTATGTATGTATATATTACCAGCAGTGTTCTCCAGTGACCGCGGACATTCCTGTATGTATGTATGTATGTATGTATATATTACCAGCAGTGTTCTCCAGTGACCCCGGACATTCCTGTATGTATGTATGTATATATTAACAGCAGTGTTCTCCAGTGACCGTGGACATTCCTGTATGTATGTATGTATTACCAGCAGTGTTCTCCAGTGACCGCGGACATTCCTGTATGTATGTATGTATATATATAACCAGCAGTGTTCTCCAGTGACCGTGGACATTCCTGTATGTATGTATGTATTACCAGCAGTGTTCTCCAGTGACCGCGGACATACCTGTATGTATGTATATATTACCAGCAGTGTTCTCCAGTGACCGTGGACATTCCTGTATATATATATATATATTACCAGCAGTGTTCTCCAGTGACCGCGGACATACCTGTATGTATGTATATATATATGTATATATATATTACCAGCAGTGTTCTCCAGTGACCGTGGAAATTCCTGTATATATATATATATATATTACCAGCAGTGTTCTCCAGTGACCACAGACATTCCTGTATGTATGTATATATATATTACCAGCAGTGTTCTCCAGTGACCCCGGACATTCCTGTATGTATATATTACCAGCAGTGTTCTCCAGTGACCCCGGACATTCCTGTATGTATGTATATATATATATATATATATATATATATATATATATATATATATATATATATATATTACCAGCAGTGTTCTCCAGTGACCCCGGACATTCCTGTATGTATGTATGTATATATTACCAGCAGTGTTCTCCAGTGACCCCAGTCATTCCTGTATGTATGTATGTATGTATATATTACCAGCAGTGTTCGCCAGTGACCCCGGACATTCCTGTATGTATATATTACCAGCAGTGTTCTCTCTCTATATATATATATATATATATATATATATATATAACCAGCAGTGTTCTCCAGTGACCCCGGACATTCATGTATGTATGTATATATATATTACCAGCAGGCAGTGTTCTCCAGTGACCGTGGACATTCCTGTATGTATGTATGTATGTATATATTACCAGCAGTGTTCTCCAGTGACCGCGGACATTCCTGTATGTATGTATGTATATATTACCAGCAGTGTTCTCCAGTGACCCCAGTCATTCCTGTATATATATATATATTACCAGCAGTGTTCTCCAGTGACCCCGGACATTCCTGTATATATATATATATATATTACCAGCAGTGTTCTCCAGTGTCCCCAGACATTCCTGTATATATATATATATTACCAGCAGTGTTCTCCAGTGACCCCGGACATTCATGTATATATATATTACCAGCAGTGTTCTCCAGTGACCCCAGTCATTCCTGTATATATATATATATTACCAGCAGTGTTCTCCAGTGACCCCGGACATTCCTGTATATATATATATATTACCAGCAGTGTTCTCCAGTGTCCCCAGACATTCCTGTATATATATATATATTACCAGCAGTGTTCTCCAGTGACCCCGGACATTCATGTATATATATATTACCAGCAGTGTTCTCCAGTGACCCCAGTCATTCCTGTATATATATATATATTACCAGCAGTGTTCTCCAGTGACCGTGGACATTCCTGTATGTATGTATGTATGTATATATTACCAGCAGTGTTCTCCAGTGACCGCGGACATTCCTGTATGTATGTATATTACCAGCAGTGTTCTCCAGTGACCGTGGACATTCCTGTATGTATGTATGTATATATTACCAGCAGTGTTCTCCAGTGACCGCGGACATTCCTGTATGTATGTATATTACCAGCAGTGTTCTCCAGTGACCGTGGACATTCCTGTATGTATGTATGTATGTATATATTACCAGCAATGTTCTCCAGTGACCCCGGACATTCCTGTATGTATGTATGTATATATTACCAGCAGTGTTCTCCAGTGACCGTGGACATTCCTGTATGTATGTATGTATATATTACCAGCAGTGTTCTCCAGTGACCGCGAACATTCCTGTATGTATGTATGTATATATATATATATATTACCAGCAGTGTTCTCCAGTGACCGTGGACATTCCTGTATGTATGTATATTACCAGCAGTGTTCTCCAGTGACCGCGAACACTCCTGTATGTATGTATATATTACCAGCAGTGTTCTCCAGTGACCCCGGACATTCCTGTATGTATGTATGTATGTATATATTACCAGCAGTGTTCTCCAGTGACCGCGGACATTCCTGTATGTATGTATGTATATATTAACAGCAGTGTTCTCCAGTGACCGCGGACATTCCTGTATGTATGTATATATTACCAGCAGTGTTCTCCAGTGACCGCGGACATTCCTGTATGTATGTATGTATATATTAACAGCAGTGTTCTCCAGTGACCGCGGACATTCCTGTATGTATGTATATATTACCAGCAGTGTTCTCCAGTGACCGCGGACATTCCTGTATGTATGTATATATTACCAGCAGTGTTCTCCAGTGACCCCGGACATTCCTGTATGTATGTATATATAACCAGCAGTGTTCTCCAGTGACCGTGGAAATTCCTGTATATATATATATATATATATTACCAGCAGTGTTCTCCAGTGACCCGACATTCCTGTATATATATATATATTACCAGCAGTGTTCTCCAGTGACCCCAGTCATTCCTGTATATATATATATATTACCAGCAGTGTTCTCCAGTGACCCCGGACATTCATGTATATATATATATTACCAGCAGTGTTCCCCAGTGACCGCGGACATTCCTGTATATATATATATATTACCAGCAGTGTTCTCCAGTGACCGTGGACATTCCTGTATATATATATATATTACCAGCAGTGTTCTCCAGTGACCGCGGACATTCCTGTATGTATGTATATATTACCAGCAGTGTTCTCCAGTGACCGCGGACATTCCTGTATGTATGTATATATATATTACCAGCAGTGTTCTCCAGTGACCCCGGACATTCCTGTATGTATGTATATATTACCAGCAGTGTTCTCCAGTGACCGCGGACATTCCTGTATGTATGTATATATATATATTACCAGCAGTGTTCTCCAGTGACCCCGGACATTCATGTATATATATATATTACCAGCAGTGTTCTCTAGTGACCCCAGTCATTCCTGTATATATATATATATATATATATTACCAGCAGTGTTCTCCAGTGTCCCCAGACATTCCTGTATATATATATATATATATTACCAGCAGTGTTCTCCAGTGACCCCGGACATTCCTGTATGTATGTATATATTACCAGCAGTGTTCTCCAGTGACCCCGGACATTCCTGTATGTATGTATATATTACCAGCAGTGTTCTCCAGTGACCGCGGACATTCCTGTATGTATATATATATATATTACCAGCAGTGTTCTCCAGTGACCCCGGACATAACTGTATGTATGTATATATTACCAGCAGTGTTCTCCAGTGACCACAGACATTCCTGTATGTATGTATGTATGTATGTATGTATGTATGTATGTATGTATGTATGTATGTATGTATATTACCAGCAGTGTTCTCCAGTGACCACAGACATTCCTGTATGTATGTATGTATGTATGTATGTATGTATATATTACCAGCAGTGTTCTCCAGTGACCCCGGACATTCCTGTATGTATATATAACCAGCAGTGTTCTCCAGTGACCGTGGACATTCCTGTATGTATGTATGTATGTATATATTACCAGCAGTGTTCTCCAGTGACCCCGGACATTCCTGTATGTATATATATATATTACCAGCAGTGTTCTCCAGTGACCCCGGACATTCCTGTATGTATGTATGTATGTATATATAACCAGCAGTGTTCTCCAGTGACCGTGGACATTCCTGTATGTATGTATGTATATATTACCAGAAGTGTTCTCCAGTGACCCCGGACATTCATGTATATATATATATATATATATTACCAGCAGTGTTCTCCAGTGACCGTGGACATTCCTGTATGTATATATTACCAGCAGTGTTCTCCAGTGACCCCAGTCATTCCTGTATATATATATATATATATATATATATATATATATATATATATATATATATTACCAGCAGTGTTCTCCAGTGACCGTGGACATTCCTGTATGTATGTATATATATATTACCAGCAGTGTTCTCCAGTGACCCCGGACATTCCTGTATGTATGTATATATATATTACCAGCAGTGTTCTCCAGTGACCGCGGACATTCCTGTATGTATGTATATATTACCAGCAGTGTTCTCCAGTGACCGCGGACATTCCTGTATGTATGTATGTATATATTACCAGCAGTGTTCTCCAGTGACCCCGGACATTCCTGTATGTATATATATATTACCAGCAGTGTTCTCCAGTGACCGCGGACATTCCTGTATGTATGTATATATATATTACCAGCAGTGTTCTCCAGTGACCGCGGACATTCCTGTATGTATGTATGTATATATTACCAGCAGTGTTCTCCAGTGACCGCGGACATTCCTGTATGTATGTATATATTACCAGCAGTGTTCTCCAGTGACCGCGGACATTCCTGTATGTATGTATGTATATATTACCAGCAGTGTTCTCCAGTGACCCCGGACATTCCTGTATGTATATATATATTACCAGCAGTGTTCTCCAGTGACCGCGGACATTCCTGTATGTATATATATATTACCAGCAGTGTTCTCCAGTGACCCCAGTCATTCCTGTATATATATATATATTACCAGCAGTGTTCTCCAGTGACCCCGGACATTCCTGTATGTATGTATATATATATTACCAGCAGTGTTCTCCAGTGACCGCGGACATTCCTGTATGTATGTATGTATATATTACCAGCAGTGTTCTCCAGTAACCCCGGACATTCCTGTATGTATGTATGTATATATTACCAGCAGTGTTCTCCAGTGACCCCGGACATTCCTGTATGTATGTATATATTACCAGCAGTGTTCTCCAGTGACCCCGGACATTCTTGTATATATATATATTACCAGCAGTGTTCTCCAGTGACCCCAGTCATTCCTGTATATATATATATATTACCAGCAGTGTTCTCCAGTGACCGTGGACATTCCTGTATATATATATATATATATATATATATATATATATATTACCAGCAGTGTTCTCCAGTGACCCCGGACATTCCTGTATGTATGTATGTATATATGTGGCACCCCAGGGGTCTGGTTTCCCACAGTAATGTAATGTTATGTCTGAGAGCAGGTGGGAGGTCCTTTGGTCAGGGATCCTGTGCATGCCACACCTCCTGCCCAGTCTTGGGAGGGGAAGAACTTCCCCTATATAAACCCGGGGCTGAGGCAGGGTGAGGAGTAGAGAAGAAGTAGAGACGAGAAACAGTCATAGGAAGAAACAGCAGAAGCTCAGTGGGAGCAATACTACTACGAGTCAGGGGCTGGCAGCTGCAGAGCTCGCCCTGACTGAGAAGCTTTCTTACCGGACCCGGCGTCCGAGGCTGTGGGGACTAACTCTTACCCAGCAGCAGAAGCCGACCGGCAGGGGATTTCAGGTCCCCAGGCCCAGAAACCCGAAGGCACGGTCACACGCGTGGGACCAGCAGCGCCATCGTGGAGCGAAAGCCATAGAAGGCCCCGAGTCACCGGCCATACGGGTGAGCACCACACGGTACACTCAGGGACGTGGGCTACTTATATCCGCTTCTAGCAAGGTAGCCAGAGGAGTACAGTCAGTTTGGGAGGCCTACAACTCCGCCTGGCCAGGGGAGATCCCATCTGCTCAAGGACTGACCAGGCCCCGTTCGCTAGCAAGTACTCCGGGAGGGTCTATCGTTGTTACCAGTAAAGACCCTGAATTACACCGCACCGTCTCTGAGTGGTTCCTGCTACCCCCATCTTCCACGTCGGCTGCCCTGAGGCCATACCCCTCCCGTTGGGGGTTATACTATCACGCTGCACAATTCTACACCGGCCTCAGCGGTCTGCCCTGCAGCGGCAGCTCCATAGCTGCAAATCAACGGGTGGCGTAGTCGACACTCAAATAACATCTATCAAGACTGCCACACACTGAGTTTGACTCCCTGGGCACGGACCGGGTCCCCGCCACTCGGAGACTACAACCCTCATCTGATCCGGTTCCGGGTAAGCCCCGTGCGCAAGACGCTGCGCGACACAGCAGGCCCAGGGGCGCGTCATATATATATTACCAGCAGTGTTCTCCAGTGACCGTGGACATTCCTGTATGTATGTATGTATGTATATATTACCAGCAGTGTTCTCCAGTGACCCCGGACATTCCTGTATGTATGTATGTATGTATATATAACCAGCAGTGTTCTCCAGTGACCCCGGACATTCCTGTATGTATGTATGTATGTATATATTACCAGCAGTGTTCTACAGTGACCCCGGACATTCCTGTATGTATGTATGTATGTATATATTACCAGCAGTGTTCTCCAGTGACCGTGGACATTCCTGTATATATATATATATATATTACCAGCAGTGTTCTCCAGTGACCGCGGACATTCCTGTATGTATGTATGTATATATTAACAGCAGTGTTCTCCAGTGACCGCGGACATTCCTGTATATATATATATATTACCAGCAGTGTTCTCCAGTGACCGTGGACATTCCTGTATGTATATATTACCAGCAGTGTTCTCCAGTGACCCCGGACATTCCTGTATGTATATATTACCAGCAGTGTTCTTCAGTGACCGTGGACATTCCTGTATGTATATATATATATATTACCAGCAGTGTTCTCCAGTGACCCGACATTCCTGTTATATATATATATATATATATATATATATATATATATATTACCAGCAGTGTTCTCCAGTGACCCCAGTCATTCCTGTATATATATATATATATATATATATATATATATATATATATATATATATTACCAGCAGTGTTCTCCAGTGACCGTGGACATTGCTGTATATATATATATATTACCAGCAGTGTTCTACAGTGACCCCGGACATTCCTGTATGGATGTATATATATATTACCAGCAGTGTTCTCCAGTGACCCCGGACATTCCTGTATGTATATATTACCAGCAGTGTTCTCCAGTGACCCCGGACATTCCTGTATGTATGTATGTATATATAACCAGCAGTGTTCTCCAGTGACCGTGGACATTCCTGTATGTATGTATGTATATATTACCAGCAGTGTTCTCCAGTGACCCCGGACATTCCTGTATGTATATATTACCAGCAGTGTTCTCCAGTGACCCGACATTCCTGTATATATATATATATATATATATATATATATATATATATATATATATATATATATATATATATATATCTATATATATATATATATATATATTACCAGCAGTGTTCTCCAGTGACCCCGGACATTCCTGTATGTATGTATGTATATATTACCAGCAGTGTTCTCCAGTGACCGTGGACATTCCTGTATGTATATATATTACCAGCAGTGTTCTCCAGTGACCGCGGACATTCCTGTATATATATATTACCAGCAGTGTTCTCCAGTGACCCCGGACATTCCTGTATGTATGTATGTATATATTACCAGCAGTGTTCTCCAGTGACCCCAGTCATTCCTGTATATATATATATATATATATATATATATATGTATATATATATATATATTACCAGCAGTGTTCTCCAGTGACCCCGGACATTCATGTATATATATATATTACCAGTAGTGTTCCCCAGTGACCGTGGACATTCCTGTATATATATATATATATATATATATATATATATATATATATATATATATATATATATATATATATATATATATATATATATATATATATATATATATATTACCAGCAGTGTTCTCCAGTGACCGTGGACATTCCTGTATATATATATATATTACCAGCAGTGTTCTCCAGTGACCCCGGACATTCCTGTATGTATGTATGTATATATTACCAGCAGTGTTCTCCAGTGACCCCGGACATTCCTGTATGTATGTATGTATATATATTACCAGCAGTGTTCTCCAGTGACCGCGGACATTCCTGTATGTATGTATGTATATATTACCAGCAGTGTTCTCCAGTGACCCCGGACATTCCTGTATGTATATATTACCAGCAGTGTTCTCCAGTGACCCGACATTCCTGTATATATATATATATATATATATATTACCAGCAGTGTTCTCCAGTGACCCCGGACATTCCTGTATGTATGTATGTATATATTACCAGCAGTGTTCTCCAGTGACCCCGGACATTCCTGTATGTATATATTACCAGCAGTGTTCTCCAGTGACCCGACATTCCTGTATATATATATATATATATATATATATTACCAGCAGTGTTCTCCAGTGACCCCGGACATTCCTGTATGTATATATTACCAGCAGTGTTCTCCAGTGACCGTGGACATTCCTGTATGTATGTATGTATATATATTACCAGCAGTGTTCTCCAGTGACCGCGGACATTCCTGTATGTATGTATGTATATATTACCAGCAGTGTTCTCCAGTGACCCCGGACATTCCTGTATGTATGTATGTATATATTACCAGCAGTGTTCTCCAGTGACCCCGGACATTCCTGTATGTATGTATGTATATATTACCAGCAGTGTTCTCCAGTGACCCCGGACATTCCTGTATGTATGTATGTATGTATATATTACCAGCAGTGTTCTCCAGTGACCCCGGACATTCCTGTATGTATGTATGTATTACCAGCAGTGTTCTCCAGTGACCCCGGACATTCCTGTATGTATGTATGTATATATTACCAGCAGTGTTCTCCAGTGACCGCGGACATTCATGTATGTATGTATTACCAGCAGTGTTCTCCAGTGACCCCGGACATTCCTGTATGTATATATTACCAGCAGTGTTCTCCAGTGACCGCGGACATTCCTGTATGTATGTATGTATATATTACCAGCAGTGTTCTCCAGTGACCGCGGACATTCCTGTATGTATGTATGTATATATTACCAGCAGTGTTCTCCAGTGACCGCGGACATTCCTGTATGTATGTATGTATATATTACCAGCAGTGTTCTCCAGTGACCCCGGACATTCCTGTATGTATGTATGTATATATTACCAGGAGTGTTCTCCAGTGACCGTGGACATTCCTGTATGTATGTATGTATGTATATATTACCAGCAGTGTTCTCCAGTGACCGCGGACATTCCTGTATGTATGTATGTATATATTACCAGCAGTGTTCTCCAGTGACCGCGGACATTCCTGTATGTATGTATATATTACCAGCAGTGTTATCCAGTGACCGTGGACATTCCTGTATGTATGTATGTATGTATGTATGTATATATTAACAGCAGTGTTCTCCAGTGACCGTGGACATTCCTGTATGTATATATATATATATTACCAGCATTGTTCTCCAGTGACCCCGGACATTCCTGTATATATATATATATATATTACCAGCAGTGTTCTCCAGTGACCCCAGTCATTCCTGTATATATATATATATTACCAGCAGTGTTCTCCAGTGACCCCAGTCATTCCTGTATATATATATATATATATATATATTACCAGCAGTGTTCTCCAGTGACCCCGGACATTCCTGTATGTATGTATATATTACCAGCAGTGTTCTCCAGTGACCCCGGACATTCCTGTATGTATGTATATATTACCAGCAGTGTTCTCCAGTGACCCCGGACATTCCTGTATGTATGTATGTATATATTACCAGCAGTGTTCTCCAGTGACCACGGACATTCCTGTATGTATGTATGTATATATATATTAACAGCAGTGTTCTCCAGTGACCCCGGACATTCCTTTATGTATGTATGTATATATTACCAGCAGTGTTCTCCAGTGACCCCGGACATTCCTTTATGTATGTATGTATATATTACCAGCAGTGTTCTCCAGTGACCCCGGACATTCCTGTATGTATTTATATATATATATTACCAGCAGTGTTCTCCAGTGACTCCGGACATTCCTGTATATATATATATATTGCCAGCAGTGTTCTCCAGTGACCCCGGATATTCCTGTATGTATGTATATATTACCAGCAGTGTTCTCCAGTGACCGCGGACATTCCTGTATGTATGTATGTATATATTACCAGCAGTGTTCTCCAGTGACCCCGGACATTCCTTTATGTATGTATGTATATATTACCAGCAGTGTTCTCCAGTGACCGCGGACATTCCTGTATGTATGTATGTATATATTACCAGCAGTGTTCTCCAGTGACCCCGGACATTCCTGTATGTATGTATGTATATATTACCAGCAGTGTTCTCCAGTGACCGCGGACATTCCTGTATGTATGTATGTATATATTACCAGCAGTGTTCTCCAGTGACCGCGGACATTCCTGTATGTATGTATATATTAACAGCAGTGTTCTCCAGTGACCGCGGACATTCCTGTATGTATGTATATATTAACAGCAGTGTTCTCCAGTGACCGTGGACATTCCTGTATGTATATATATATATATTACCAGCAGTGTTCTCCAGTGACCGCGGACATTCCTGTATGTATGTATATATTACCAGCAGTGTTCTCCAGTGACCGCGGACATTCCTGTATGTATGTATATATTAACAGCAGTGTTCTCCAGTGACCGTGGACATTCCTGTATGTATATATATATATATTACCAGCAGTGTTCTCCAGTGACCCCGGACATTCCTGTATATATATATATATATATTACCAGCAGTGTTCTCCAGTGACCCCAGTCATTCCTGTATATATATATATATTACCAGCAGTGTTCTCCAGTGACCCCAGTCATTCCTGTATATATATATATATATATATATATATTACCAGCAGTGTTCTCCAGTGACCCCGGACATTCCTGTATGTATGTATATATTACCAGCAGTGTTCTCCAGTGACCCCGGACATTCCTGTATGTATGTATATATTACCAGCAGTGTTCTCCAGTGACCCCGGACATTCCTGTATGTATGTATGTATATATTAACAGCAGTGTTCTCCAGTGACCCCGGACATTCCTTTATGTATGTATGTATATATTACCAGCAGTGTTCTCCAGTGACCCCGGACATTCCTTTATGTATGTATGTATATATTACCAGCAGTGTTCTCCAGTGACCCCGGACATTCCTGTATGTATTTATATATATATATTACCAGCAGTGTTCTCCAGTGACTCCGGACATTCCTGTATATATATATATATTGCCAGCAGTGTTCTCCAGTGACCCCGGATATTCCTGTATGTATTTATGTATGTATATATTACCAGCAGTGTTCTCCAGTGACCGCGGACATTCCTGTATGTATGTATGTATATATTACCAGCAGTGTTCTCCAGTGACCCCGGACATTCCTTTATGTATGTATGTATATATTACCAGCAGTGTTCTCCAGTGACCGCGGACATTCCTGTATGTATGTATATATTACCAGCAGTGTTCTCCAGTGACCGCGGACATTCCTGTATGTATGTATATATTAACAGCAGTGTTCTCCAGTGACCGCGGACATTCCTGTATGTATGTATATATTAACAGCAGTGTTCTCCAGTGACCGTGGACATTCCTGTATGTATATATATATATATTACCAGCAGTGTTCTCCAGTGACCGCGGACATTCCTGTATGTATGTATATATTACCAGCAGTGTTCTCCAGTGACCGCGGACATTCCTGTATGTATGTATATATTAACAGCAGTGTTCTCCAGTGACCGTGGACATTCCTGTATGTATATATATATATATTACCAGCAGTGTTCTCCAGTGACCCCGGACATTCCTGTATATATATATATATATTACCAGCAGTGTTCTCCAGTGACCCCAGTCATTCCTGTATATATATATATATTACCAGCAGTGTTCTCCAGTGACCCCAGTCATTCCTGTATATATATATATATTACCAGCAGTGTTCTCCAGTGACCCCAGTCATTCCTGTATATATATATATATATATATATTACCAGCAGTGTTCTCCAGTGACCCCGGACATTCCTGTATGTATGTATGTATATATAACCAGCAGTGTTCTCCAGTGACCCCGGACATTCCTGTATGTATGTATGTATATATAACCAGCAGTGTTCTCCAGTGACCCCGGACATTCCTGTATATATATATATATATTACCAGCAGTGTTCTCCAGTGACCCCGGACATTCCTGTATATATATATATATTACCAGCAGTGTTCTCCAGTGACCCCGGACATTCCTGTATGTATGTATATATAACCAGCAGTGTTCTCCAGTGACCCCGGACATTCCTGTATGTATGTATATATAACCAGCAGTGTTCTCCAGTGACCCCGGACATTCCTATATATATATATATATATATATATATATATATATATATATATATATATATTTATTACCAGCAGTGTTCTCCAGTGACCGTGGACATTCCTGTATATATATATATATATTACCAGCAGTGTTCTCCAGTGACCGTGGACATTCCTGTATATATATATATATATATTACCAGCAGTGTTCTCCAGTGACCGTGGACATTCCTGTATGTATGTATATATAACCAGCAGTGTTCTCCAGTGACCCCGGACATTCCTGTATATATATATATATATATATATATATATATATATATATATATATATATATATATATATATATATATATTACCAGCAGTGTTCTCCAGTGACCGCGGACATTCCTGTATATATATATATATATATTACCAGCAGTGTTCTCCAGTGACCGTGGACATTCCTGTATATATATATATATATATATATATATATATATATATATTACCAGCAGTGTTCTCCAGTGACCGTGGACATTCCTGTATATATATATATATATTACCAGCAGTGTTCTCCAGTGACCGTGGACATTCCTGTATATATATATATATATATATATATATATATATATATATTACCAGCAGTGTTCTCCAGTGACCGTGGACATTCCTGTATATATATATATATATTACCAGCAGTGTTCTCCAGTGACCGTGGACATTCCTGTATGTATATATATATTACCAGCAGTGTTCTCCAGTGACCGTGGACATTACTGTATGTATGTATGTATATATTACCAGCAGTGTTCTCCAGTGACCGTGGACATTCCTGTATATATATATATATATTACCAGCAGTGTTCTCCAGTGACCGCGGACATTCCTGTATGTATATATATATATTACCAGCAGTGTTCTCCAGTGACCGTGGACATTACTGTATGTATGTATATATATTACCAGCAGTGTTCTCCAGTGACCGCGGACATTCCTGTATGTATGTATATATTACCAGCAATGTTCTCCAGTGACCCCGGACATTCCTGTATGTATGTATATATTACCAGCAGTGTTCTCCAGTGACCGTGGACATTCCTGTATGTATGTATATATTACCAGCAGTGTTCTCCAGTGACCGTGGACATTCCTGTATGTATGTATATATATTACCAGCAGTGTTCTCCAGTGACCGTGGACATTCCTGTATGTATATATATTACCAGCAGTGTTCTCCAGTGACCCCGGACATTCCTGTATGTATGTATATATTACCAGCAATGTTCTCCAGTGACCCCGGACATTCCTGTATGTATGTATGTATATATTACCAGCAGTGTTCTCCAGTGACTGCGGACATTCCTGTATGTATGTATATATTACCAGCAGTGTTCTCCAGTGATCGCGGACATTCCTGTATGTATGTATATATATATTACCAGCAGTGTTCTCCAGTGACCGCGGACATTCCTGTATGTATGTATATATTACCAGCAGTGTTCTCCAGTGACCGCGGACATTCCTGTATGTATGTATATATATATTACCAGCAGTGTTCTCCAGTGACCGCGGACATTCCTGTATGTATGTATATATTACCAGCAGTGTTCTCCAGTGACCCCGGACATTCCTGTATGTATGTATATATTACCAGCAGTGTTCTCCAGTGACCGTGGACATTCCTGTATGTATGTATATATTACCAGCAGTGTTCTCCAGTGACCCCGGACATTCCTGTATGTATGTATATATTACCAGCAGTGTTCTCCAGTGACCGCGGACATTCCTGTATGTATGTATGTATATATATATTACCAGCAGTGTTCTCCAGTGACCGCGGACATTCCTGTATGTATGTATATATTACCAGCAGTGTTCTCCAGTGACCCCGGACATTCCTGTATGTATGTATATATTACCAGCAGTGTTCTCCAGTGACCCCGGACATTCCTGTATGTATATATATTACCAGCAGTGTTCTCCAGTGACCGCGGACATTCCTGTATATATATATATTACCAGCAGTGTTCTCCAGTGACCGCGGACATTCCTGTATGTATGTATATATTACCAGCAGTGTTCTCCAGTGACCGCGGACATTCCTGTATGTATGTATATATTAACAGCAGTGTTCTCCAGTGACCGCGGACATTCCTGTATGTATGTATATATTAACAGCAGTGTTCTCCAGTGACCGTGGACATTCCTGTATGTATATATATATATATTACCAGCAGTGTTCTCCAGTGACCGCGGACATTCCTGTATGTATGTATATATTACCAGCAGTGTTCTCCAGTGACCGCGGACATTCCTGTATGTATGTATATATTAACAGCAGTGTTCTCCAGTGACCGTGGACATTCCTGTATGTATATATATATATATTACCAGCAGTGTTCTCCAGTGACCCCGGACATTCCTGTATATATATATATATATATTACCAGCAGTGTTCTCCAGTGACCCCAGTCATTCCTGTATATATATATATATTACCAGCAGTGTTCTCCAGTGACCCCAGTCATTCCTGTATATATATATATATATTACCAGCAGTGTTCTCCAGTGACCCCGGACATTCCTGTATGTATGTATATATTACCAGCAGTGTTCTCCAGTGACCCCGGACATTCCTGTATGTATGTATATATTAACAGCAGTGTTCTCCAGTGACCCCGGACATTCCTTTATGTATGTATGTATATATTACCAGCAGTGTTCTCCAGTGACCCCGGACATTCCTTTATGTATGTATGTATATATTACCAGCAGTGTTCTCCAGTGACCCCGGACATTCCTGTATGTATTTATATATATATATTACCAGCAGTGTTCTCCAGTGACTCCGGACATTCCTGTATATATATATATATTGCCAGCAGTGTTCTCCAGTGACCCCGGATATTCCTGTATGTATTTATGTATGTATATATTACCAGCAGTGTTCTCCAGTGACCGCGGACATTCCTGTATGTATGTATGTATATATTACCAGCAGTGTTCTCCAGTGACCCCGGACATTCCTTTATGTATGTATGTATATATTACCAGCAGTGTTCTCCAGTGACCGCGGACATTCCTGTATGTATGTATATATTACCAGCAGTGTTCTCCAGTGACCGCGGACATTCCTGTATGTATGTATATATTAACAGCAGTGTTCTCCAGTGACCCCGGACATTCCTGTATGTATGTATATATTACCAGCAGTGTTCTCCAGTGACCGCGGACATTCCTGTATGTATGTATATATTAACAGCAGTGTTCTCCAGTGACCGTGGACATTCCTGTATGTATATATATATATATTACCAGCAGTGTTCTCCAGTGACCGCGGACATTCCTGTATGTATGTATATATTACCAGCAGTGTTCTCCAGTGACCGCGGACATTCCTGTATGTATGTATATATTAACAGCAGTGTTCTCCAGTGACCGTGGACATTCCTGTATGTATATATATATATATTACCAGCAGTGTTCTCCAGTGACCCCGGACATTCCTGTATATATATATATATATATTACCAGCAGTGTTCTCCAGTGACCCCAGTCATTCCTGTATATATATATATATTACCAGCAGTGTTCTCCAGTGACCCCAGTCATTCCTGTATATATATATATATTACCAGCAGTGTTCTCCAGTGACCCCAGTCATTCCTGTATATATATATATATATATATATTACCAGCAGTGTTCTCCAGTGACCCCGGACATTCCTGTATGTATGTATGTATATATAACCAGCAGTGTTCTCCAGTGACCCCGGACATTCCTGTATGTATGTATGTATATATAACCAGCAGTGTTCTCCAGTGACCCCGGACATTCCTGTATATATATATATATATTACCAGCAGTGTTCTCCAGTGACCCCGGACATTCCTGTATATATATATATATTACCAGCAGTGTTCTCCAGTGACCCCGGACATTCCTGTATGTATGTATATATAACCAGCAGTGTTCTCCAGTGACCCCGGACATTCCTGTATGTATGTATATATAACCAGCAGTGTTCTCCAGTGACCCCGGACATTCCTGTATGTATGTATGTATATATAACCAGCAGTGTTCTCCAGTGACCCCGGACATTCCTGTATATATATATATTTATTACCAGCAGTGTTCTCCAGTGACCGTGGACATTCCTGTATATATATATATATATTACCAGCAGTGTTCTCCAGTGACCGTGGACATTCCTGTATATATATATATATATATTACCAGCAGTGTTCTCCAGTGACCGTGGACATTCCTGTATGTATGTATATATAACCAGCAGTGTTCTCCAGTGACCCCGGACATTCCTGTATATATATATATATATATATATATATATATATATATATATATATATATATATATATATATATATATATATTACCAGCAGTGTTCTCCAGTGACCGTGGACATTCCTGTATGTATATATATTACCAGCAGTGTTCTCCAGTGACCGCGGACATTCCTGTATATATATATATATATATTACCAGCAGTGTTCTCCAGTGACCGTGGACATTCCTGTATATATATATATATATATATATATATATATATATATATATATTACCAGCAGTGTTCTCCAGTGACCGTGGACATTCCTGTATATATATATATATATATTACCAGCAGTGTTCTCCAGTGACCGTGGACATTCCTGTATATATATATATATATATATATATATATATATATATATATATATATATATATATATATATATATATATATATTACCAGCAGTGTTCTCCAGTGACCGTGGACATTCCTGTATATATATATATATATATATTACCAGCAGTGTTCTCCAGTGACCGTGGACATTCCTGTATGTATATATATATTACCAGCAGTGTTCTCCAGTGACCGTGGACATTACTGTATGTATGTATGTATATATTACCAGCAGTGTTCTCCAGTGACCGTGGACATTCCTGTATATATATATATATATTACCAGCAGTGTTCTCCAGTGACCGCGGACATTCCTGTATGTATATATATATATTACCAGCAGTGTTCTCCAGTGACCGTGGACATTACTGTATGTATGTATATATATTACCAGCAGTGTTCTCCAGTGACCGCGGACATTCCTGTATGTATGTATATATTACCAGCAGTGTTCTCCAGTGACCGCGGACATTCCTGTATGTATGTATATATTAACAGCAGTGTTCTCCAGTGACCGCGGACATTCCTGTATGTATGTATATATTAACAGCAGTGTTCTCCAGTGACCGTGGACATTCCTGTATGTATATATATATATATTACCAGCAGTGTTCTCCAGTGACCGCGGACATTCCTGTATGTATGTATATATTACCAGCAGTGTTCTCCAGTGACCGCGGACATTCCTGTATGTATGTATATATTAACAGCAGTGTTCTCCAGTGACCGTGGACATTCCTGTATGTATATATATATATATTACCAGCAGTGTTCTCCAGTGACCCCGGACATTCCTGTATATATATATATATATTACCAGCAGTGTTCTCCAGTGACCCCAGTCATTCCTGTATATATATATATATTACCAGCAGTGTTCTCCAGTGACCCCAGTCATTCCTGTATATATATATATATTACCAGCAGTGTTCTCCAGTGACCCCAGTCATTCCTGTATATATATATATATATATATATTACCAGCAGTGTTCTCCAGTGACCCCGGACATTCCTGTATGTATGTATGTATATATAACCAGCAGTGTTCTCCAGTGACCCCGGACATTCCTGTATGTATGTATGTATATATAACCAGCAGTGTTCTCCAGTGACCCCGGACATTCCTGTATATATATATATATATATATTACCAGCAGTGTTCTCCAGTGACCCCGGACATTCCTGTATATATATATATATTACCAGCAGTGTTCTCCAGTGACCCCGGACATTCCTGTATGTATGTATATATAACCAGCAGTGTTCTCCAGTGACCCCGGACATTCCTGTATGTATGTATATATAACCAGCAGTGTTCTCCAGTGACCCCGGACATTCCTATATATATATATATATATATATATATATATATATATATATATATATATATATATATATATATATATATATATATATATATATATATATATATATATATATATATATATATATATATATATTTATTACCAGCAGTGTTCTCCAGTGACCGTGGACATTCCTGTATATATATATATATATTACCAGCAGTGTTCTCCAGTGACCGTGGACATTCCTGTATATATATATATATATATTACCAGCAGTGTTCTCCAGTGACCGTGGACATTCCTGTATGTATGTATATATAACCAGCAGTGTTCTCCAGTGACCCCGGACATTCCTGTATATATATATATATATATATATATATATATATATATATATATATATATATATATATATATATATTACCAGCAGTGTTCTCCAGTGACCGTGGACATTCCTGTATGTATATATATTACCAGCAGTGTTCTCCAGTGACCGCGGACATTCCTGTATATATATATATATATATTACCAGCAGTGTTCTCCAGTGACCGTGGACATTCCTGTATATATATATATATATATATATATATATATATATATTACCAGCAGTGTTCTCCAGTGACCGTGGACATTCCTGTATATATATATATATATATTACCAGCAGTGTTCTCCAGTGACCGTGGACATTCCTGTATATATATATATATATATATATATATATATATATATATATATATATTACCAGCAGTGTTCTCCAGTGACCGTGGACATTCCTGTATATATATATATATATATTACCAGCAGTGTTCTCCAGTGACCGTGGACATTCCTGTATGTATATATATATTACCAGCAGTGTTCTCCAGTGACCGTGGACATTACTGTATGTATGTATGTATATATTACCAGCAGTGTTCTCCAGTGACCGTGGACATTCCTGTATATATATATATATATTACCAGCAGTGTTCTCCAGTGACCGCGGACATTCCTGTATGTATATATATATATTACCAGCAGTGTTCTCCAGTGACCGTGGACATTCCTGTATGTATGTATATATTACCAGCAATGTTCTCCAGTGACCCCGGACATTCCTGTATGTATGTATATATTACCAGCAGTGTTCTCCAGTGACCGTGGACATTCCTGTATGTATGTATATATTACCAGCAGTGTTCTCCAGTGACCGTGGACATTCCTGTATGTATGTATATATATTACCAGCAGTGTTCTCCAGTGACCGTGGACATTCCTGTATGTATGTATGTATATATTACCAGCAGTGTTCTCCAGTGACTGCGGACATTCCTGTATGTATGTATATATATATTACCAGCAGTGTTCTCCAGTGACCGTGGACATTCCTGTATGTATGTATATATATTACCAGCAGTGTTCTCCAGTGACCGTGGACATTCCTGTATGTATGTATGTATGTATATATTACCAGCAGTGTTCTCCAGTGACCGCGGACATTCCTGTATGTATGTATATATATTACCAGCAGTGTTCTCCAGTGACCGTGGACATTCCTGTATGTATGTATGTATATATTACCAGCAGTGTTCTCCAGTGATCGCGGACATTCCTGTATGCATGTATATATATATTACCAGCAGTGTTCTCCAGTGACCGCGGACATTCCTGTATGTATGTATATATTACCAGCAGTGTTCTCCAGTGACCGCGGACATTCCTGTATGTATGTATATATATATTACCAGCAGTGTTCTCCAGTGACCGCGGACATTCCTGTATGTATGTATATATTACCAGCAGTGTTCTCCAGTGACCCCGGACATTCCTGTATGTATGTATATATTACCAGCAGTGTTCTCCAGTGACCCCGGACATTCCTGTATGTATGTATGTATATATTACCAGCAGTGTTCTCTAGTGACCCCGGACATTCCTGTATGTATGTATGTATATATATTACCAGCAGTGTTCTCCAGTGACCGCGGACATTACTGTATGTATGTATATATTACCAGCAGTGTTCTCCAGTGACCCCGGACATTCCTGTATGTATGTATATATTACCAGCAGTGTTCTCCAGTGACCCCGGACATTCCTGTATGTATGTATATATTACCAGCAGTGTTCTCCAGTGACCGTGGACATTCCTGTATGTATGTATATATTACCAGCAGTGTTCTCCAGTGACCCCGGACATTCCTGTATATATATATATATATATATTACCAGCAGTGTTCTCCAGTGACCCCGGAAATCTCTGTAATAACTGATGTCACTTCTATGCTGTACATTATAGTGACTGTCGGGGGCGCAGAGCTCCGTCCACTCTTCACAATGCCGGGGCTGCGGCCGGGACTGGTGGATACACAGGAAGAGTCACATTCTGGCAAAACTGAATAATCAGCGCTGAGGGAAATTTATTATATTACAAAAAGTGACAATAAAATCACTAGTTTTTATTAATCAGGAAAAAAAGAATTTTGCCAAAATGCATAAATTATATAACAGTGTAAAAAATTAATGTCTGACTTGTGAGGTTTGTTCCAGTAAAAACATGAGCAATTCCATAAAAAGCATCATAGAGCCAGATGAGGAGACTAGACTGGACTGTGTATGAGGAGCCTGGAGCAGCTCCATCTAGTGGTGACAGTGCTGAACTGTCTACAGAGGAGGGGCTGTATTGAGGACATCGCTCCAGCAGCTCCGATCTACTCACCTCAGCACTGAGTTGTCTTGAGTGGATATGGTGAGCTTCTCAAAAGATCACCTCCGATCTACACGCCGGGGCACAGGACGCAGCCGCACATGGACAACCCACTCGGAACTTGTACACGTAGGGCACCATAGTCGGGGAATGATTTCAGCACGGACCACACTTAAGAGCTCACCGGAAGTGCTCTGGGGACGTCCGAAGCAAAGATGGCTGCGCTGACAGGTGAGAGGGTCACAGAAAACATGAAGTTCTCGCTGACTTCAAGGACATTCCCGTGAGCTGCAGCTGCAGATAGCCGAGAGCGCGGCACATAGCACATAATATAGCTAATGCTCCACATGACGTGTGCGGGGTGCATTCTGGGTAATCACACTCTGCTTTTCTCTAGTTCCCAGGCTATCTCGGCTCTGGCTGCAGGCTACACGGTGAGTTCTATGGCGTCCATTCCCTCCCTTTACTGTAATGGTATGTCCTCCAGACAGTCCAGTCCTGATGTTCTCACTCTTCCTGCAGACCTGTGCCTACTGCAGCCCTCCATACTCGTGTCTGGCAGGCCGCCTCAGACTGTGACAATGGCGTCAGGTAACCTACATGTAGCAGCTAAGAGCTCCAGTATTATAGGAAATTCCCTTCCCGGCAGGGTGCAGCTGTAGGGTGCGTGGTGGAGCGCTTCCCCGTCGGGGTGTCGAGCAAGGCGGAGCGCTGCCCCGTCGGGGTGGGGTTGCGTGGCGGAGCGCTGCCCCGTCGGGGTGGGGTTGCGTGGCGGAGCGCTGCCCCGTCGGGGTGGGGTTGCGTGGCGGAGCGCTGCCCCGTCGGGGTGGGGTTGCGTGGCGGAGCGCTGCCCCGTCGGGGTGGGGTTGCGTGGCGGAGCGCTGCCCCGTCGGGGTGGGGTTGCGTGGCGGAGCGCTGCGCTTTCCCGCGGAGTGCGGTTGTGGGGTGCGTTGGGCTTTCCCACGGGGTGCAGTTGTGGGGTGAGCTGGGGAGCGATTGCTGTACTGGGGGCACCTCAGTAATGAGATTAATGTGAAGGTGAGGGCCTTGTATTAGTTAGGTTAGCCCCTTAACGGCCGCTGATATGCATTAAAACGGGGGCCTTATTCCCTCATCGCCGATTTAAAACGGAAATAGGGAATAAGTGTACAGCGCCCCCCCCAGAGTCCAGAATATGATCAGGGCTGGATTTTTTTGGTCCCTGATCATGTGATTACCGTTATTCAGTGAAAAAAAAACACGAAAAGGAAAAACTGTGCTTCTCTTAAAATCCCTTCTCTCTCTTCTGACATGATATACCTAAAAGAAACCAAAAGAGTGATTGACCACAGCGCCTCAATATCATTAGAACCATAAACAGAAATAGATCCCTAAAGATTAACTGTTAATAGACTAAAAGTACAGTACTCAAAACAAACTTTCTAAGAATAGTGTAGGGGTGTGATAAGCGTGGGCCTGACAGGATTAGTTCAGGACTTTACAAATTAATTACAAATGACAAATCAGACGGGCTATTCTTACCCTAGAAATCCCGGTCAGTCACCCTACCTGACAGCGGAGGTTGACGACCTAATGTTAGTGAATTGGCGCCCTTGCTCAATGTTGACATCCCTAAACACCCTAGGTTTGGGGTAGGGGTTGGGTTTAGGGTTAGGATTGAGGTCAGGGTAGGGCTCTGGGTTTTTTCAAAATTAAAAAAAAATATATAAAAAATGATGACCATATGATTAGTGTTGAGCGCAAGTGCTCGCTATTCAAGTTTGCATCGGGAACAGCCGAGAAACATGCGGGACGGGGACTCAAGAATTCTGTGTAGTACCTTTTTGGGTTCAAAATCCACACTATACTTCTGGATAAAATCCTTGAGGGGTGTAGTTTCCAAAATGGGGGTCAGTTTTTTGGGGGGGGTTCTGCTTTTTGGGTGCCTTTGGGGCCTTGTAAATGTGTCATGTTGCCCGCAATATATTTCAGACAATTTGTGTTCCAGCATTCAAATATTGCTCTTTCTGCTCCAAGCTCTGCCATTTGTTCAAACAGAACTTTTTTACCACATGTGGGGTATTGCTGTGCTCATATGAAAGTGGGTAACAAACTGGAGGATCCACTTTTGGTGTTACCTGTTGCAAAAGTGAGAAATTTGGGGCTAAAGCAAGATTTTTGTGAAAAAAAAAAAAAAAAAAATGAACTTTTTCAATATGATGACCTAATGTTATCAAATTCTGTCTTACCTCTGTGTTCGAAATGCTCACTATACCCCTCGATAAAATCCTTGAAGGGGTCTAGTTTTCAAAATTTCCACTGTTTAAGCGCATCAGGGGCTTTCCAAACCCGTCATGGCGTCTGCACGAGATTCCAGCTATTTTTGCATTCAAAAAGTTTAAAGGCTCTCCTTCCCTTCAGAGCCGAGCCTTGCGCCCAAACACTAGTTTTTTTCCCCACATATGGGGTATTGGCATACTCAGGAGAAATTGCACAACAAATTTTGGTGTTCATTTTTTTCTTTACACATTCTATTAATTCCCGTGAAGTATCTGGAGGGTTAATAAACTTCTTGAATGTGGTTTTGAGCACGTTAAGTGGGGCAATTTTCAGAATAGTGTCACTTTAGGGTATTTTCTGTCCTGTAGGCCCCATCAGTCGCTTCAAATGGGATTTGGTCCTTTTTAAAAAAAAAAAAAAGGTTCTGTAAATTTTGTTGTAAAAATGAGATCGCTGGTCGACTTTGAACCCTAATAAAAAGTGTTTCAAAAATTGTGCTCATGTACAGTAGACATGTGGTAAATGATATTTATTAACTACTTTCTGTGATATAACGATCTGGTTTAAGGGCATAAAAAAATGAAAAGTTTGAAAATTGCAAAATTTTCAATATTTTTTGTCGAATTGTTGATATTTTCATAAATAATCTCAAATCATATCAACCAAATTTTATCAACAACATGAAGTACAATACGTCACGAGAAAACAGACTCAGAATCACTGGGATATGTTGTAGCGTTCCAGAGTTGTCACCTCATAAAGTGACACTTGGTCAGATTTAAAAAAAAATTGGCCTAGTCATTAAAGTCAAAATTAGCTCCGTCACTAAGGGGTTAAAGGAGTCATGCAGCCATTAAGTAAAATGATGAAAAGAACTTGGAATGCTAGAAGTTAAAATAGAAGCATGCTTGCCTTACTGATCACCTACTGGCTTTTGTAGTTCCCTGCCACTGATTGTGTGTCGGCAATCCATGTGATATCCAAAGCCAGTCAGTGATCTCCATAACCATTTGATTTATGGTTTTAGGAAAATATTTTGAGAAATCGTTCCATTCCTGACAGTAGGCTGTGTGTGGTATTGAGCCAAGCGAGTTGCATGGTGGGGAGGACCTTGTAAAGAGTGGCACTGTTTCTGGGAGAGCAAAACCGCATAAGTCCAGTTTATTTTGACATGCAAAATTCACTTTGAAAAGATTGACTTATGAGGACCACCCCTACACAATGATCAGCTTATCTTGCTTCTCTCATCTCTGACAATTAACTGTTATTGTTGTGGCCTGACAGATTCTTTATGAACTGATGTCCATCTAATACATGGATATTTTGGGTCCATCAGAGCAACCCTCCATACTGTCACATGGGTGAGAATTCCCCATCTATGATGTCCCTATACTCTAATAGGGAATATGGTCAGGGGGTTATCCTATATTTACTTGTACAGGTTGTTCCACTTCTATGACACTTTACTTTTAGATTGATAGCTCCGCAATGAGTTGAGTGCAGCTGTTCTTTCCAACCCATGTACCAAAGAACACAAACTGGTCATCAAAGGCCAGAGAAACTGTCCAGACAGACATCTTTAAAGGGGTTGCCAATTACTCCGACAACCTCTTCTGAATCCCTGTGTTTCCCCCTTGTAAAATGGTAATATTTGTGCGGTCGCCATTCTAGCAGTGCTGTCACTGGCTCGCCCAGGAATCGTGTGACATTGTCACACGATCCCTGCAGCCAATCTGCCCTGGCTTCATTCTCCCCTCCTTCGGACAAATCAAGACATCCAGAGTAAGTGACAGAGCAGCAGAACTCATCCGGAGGGGAGTATATGTTATTATTCTGACAAGGGGGAAACATAGGGGTTGTCCAAGTAGTGGAAACCCCTTTAAAGCATCACTCCATTTGCAGAACCCCTTTTCTGTATAGTAATAATTAAATGCCTTGCTCTCTGCTGCTATCCATTAGAATTAAAAATCACCTTCTTCTCCCTAGCTGTCAATGACTTTCTGTATCTAATTATATGTATAACGCAAAGTAAAAAAAAATGAAGTCTGTGGTCCATTGGCATTTGCAACAAAAATATTTCCAGTTTAATAGTTTTCTTAAAACTCCCCAGTGTCTCAGGTAGTGAGTAGAGTGAGAACATGCTTATGCTGCTGCCAAGTAGCTAAGTTCTCTGTATCTTAGCCATTCAGGTGAGCAGAGCACCATAACCCAAAATCTGAAGTTTCGATTGAAATCCTATTAGCACCCAGTGAAGGGCTGCCCAGTTGGCAATTGTAGCACCTCTATTTAGTAGTTATATTTAGGATAGTTTCATATCGCCGTATTAAAAAAGAAAAAAAAAAAATCGCCAGAGTTTATTTCAGAAAACTCGGACGATTTTTTTTTCTCACCTGTCAACCGAATGAAATCCATTTTTCTACAGCAGCTATTAATAATTTACAAGACCATTTATAGTTTCCGATGTATCAGTAAAACTCAGATGCTCTACGCATAGCATCCAATTTGTTTTTCACACCCATATACTTGAATTGGCAAGTCTCATCCAATTTCCGGAAGAAACTAATGCATGCTGCGATTTTAATTTTTTAACTCCGATTTGGTCAGTGAAAACAATCGCTGATCTGTCCTGCCCCAAGGAATTATTATTAATAATTTTTTTTACAGACAGCACTCAGGCTGAAAATAATGTCATTTGAATGAACCCTTATGCTGAGTATCCTCATCAGTTATTTTCTTTTTCAGCACTTTACCTGTCAGACAGAGCAGTAGCGCTGTCAGTGCAGCAAAACCAGCAGCAGTAAGTGGCAAAGGAGAGTTTATAATCACAAAGCTTGACGACCTGGTGAATTGGGCAAGACGGGTAAGGTTTACTCATACAACTTGGCACAATTGATTTTGAAAGTAACTTGTCACATACAGTGCTCAACGTAAATTAGAAAAAAGTTAAGATTTTAGTCCATATCTCAGTGAACACAAGAACAATTTCCAAAGTTTTGAGAAGACTGAGTTTCATAGAACATTTTTTTTTCACCCATGACATGAAAGTAAGGTTAATATATAATCTTCAATTTTACTCACATCAGTTGATGCAAAAATGAATACACCCCACATCAAAAACTACATCTAGTATTTTATGAGTTCAATAATTTTTAAGGACAAAACTAAGTCTTCTAGGCGTGGAATGAATGAAGTTGGTGGCCTAATGCAACATCTATCTTTTTCCATTCTTCAAGAATGCCCTCTTTTAGGGTACGTGGCCATGATCAGGCTGTAGCAGTGTATTTTCGCTGCTTCCAAAACACTGCATTCTAATCACGCAGGTAAATCCGTATATGTTCATTGAACAATGTGGAGTTACCGCATCCAATACATTCTATTAGGGAAATTTCTGTTGTGGAGACTAGCGTCTCAGCTGCAAGTAATTGACATGGTGTGGCTCATAAACCCACACCGCAGGTGAGTTTACACAGTGTCATATAGAAGCACAGTGGGCGTGGGATTTCTAGAAATCTTATTCACTGTGCTTCTAATGTAGAATGCAGCATTTTGGACTCGGCACAGGTGAGCTGCGTCGAAACCTCTGCTATTCCTGATCGTGGGCACTTACCCTTAGAGCCTGGATGCTGGATGGAGTGTGTTGTCTTCAGAATTCCCCATAGGTGTTCAGTTGTATCTGGAACTTATTTTTATTCCAAGATCTGTTGATTAAACTGTAGTTTGTTCATGGGGAAACCACTTTAAATCTCTGCAGAGGAGTCGTTTTATTGAAGGGTAATTTTGTACTTTCTCTATATTCTACCTACAGAGCTCCCTGTGGCCTATGACCTTTGGATTGGCATGTTGTGCAGTGGAGATGATGCACATGGCTGCCCCACGTTATGACATGGACAGGTTTGGTGTGGTCTTTCGCGCTAGCCCTAGGCAGGCAGATGTCATGATTGTGGCCGGGACTCTCACCAATAAGATGGCTCCTGCCCTGAGAAAGGCATGGATTTTTACTTTAATTTTACCACATGTTAATAATCTTCGCTATGTGTCAGGCTATACTATAATTCACTGTGTACAAAGGAATACGGAAGGAAGGCTTACCACATCTATAGTACAGTAGTGATGACTTGTCTGGCATAAATGGGTGCCAATTCACTAGCAGACTGTTGGCTTTGCAATGAATATGAAAGGAAGACACAAACTTTTAGACTATGATTAAACACCCTTTTTTTGCCAGAAATGTGTCAGTCATGAGTATTATGTGAATTACATCCAACGTTGTGGTCGTTATGGATTTTGAAATGCAATAAAGAAGATTGTGATTTTTATGGATGTGCCCTTCTTCCTTTTATGTTCTTTATAGACCTGTACTTGCCTATAATAATGCTGTCATGCCCAATTAGTTTTATAATAGTTATTTCTCTGGGGCACGAAATATGTTTCTTGGTATTATCAGTACAGATTGACAATTGAACTTTACATGTTTATACTACCATTCACAGGTTTATGATCAGATGCCAGAACCACGTTATGTAGTTTCCATGGGCAGGTATGTATATTTGTTTAAAAGGACCCAAAACCTGTGCCATGTAATGTGACTGTGATGCAGCCGCTGCAGAGCCATATTGCCCCATGATGGAACTGGCTGCAAAAGAATCCCAGCTCATTGATACCAACTGGAGCAAGATAATCCTCTACCCAACAGGGATCCGGAACTAAAACCTTTTCTTCTGACTTGGTCCTCATCCATGCATCCGTAATTTGAATTTGTATTGTATAATGCCGCAAATTTCTGTGCCCATATTGTATTTAGAACCATTTTAGCTTTATCTGCAAAATAAAGGAAGAAAAGATGAAGACATTAACAAAATATTTGAAACGCCATGACAAATTTTATTTTCTCAGAATGGCAGTGTCAGCTGATTTCCGTCTATCCTTTGCATTTCTCACACCTAATGTTCTGTGTCCTACAGTTGTGCCAATGGAGGTGGCTACTACCACTACTCCTACTCTGTTGTCAGAGGCTGTGACCGAATTGTTCCCGTTGATATCTATGTTCCAGGTAGCTATTCATTTTCACTATTTTATTCTATTGTATTTTTTTTTTTTATTTAGATGAAGTTTATGCTTTACCTGGACATACTGCTGCGTTCAGTGTTAATCAGGGTTTAAATAAGTACTATGCTATGCTTATTATTTACATACTCGTCCTGATACAGTACAGCATATACATGTGCTGTATGCCCCAAATCCTGTGTATGCTGCCAATACATAAACTGTTATGCAGATGAGTTTGTTAAATTAAATGCATTCTCTAGCAGTGGTCATTTAGTGCAAAAAGTAAATAAATCATTCATAATTTAAGTGAAATAAAGTTCACTGCCATAATTGCACTGCTCAAAAAAATAAAGGGAACACTTAAACAACACAATGTAACTCCAAGTTAATCACACTTCTGTGAAATCTACCTGTCCAGTTATGAAGGGAACACTGTGTCACAGTCACTGGCGTTATATGCGAGGGGAGGTTTGTGTTATATGTTGGGGGTTAATTCACCGAAACTGTGTGGTTTTGTGTGAATGGCATAGAGATGGGTGGGAAGTCATTCCCCCTACATCCCTTGGGGCTGAGCAAGCTTAAATGTTCATTCACTATTTTTTTTTTTTTTCTGTTGTTGTGTGTCTTGAGAGACAAGAACTCCAGACTGGGAGGCTATAGCTCAAGAGGAGGGAAACAACCCAGCAGCAAGATTACTACCTCCTCCAGTACCGTATTTTTCGGGTTATAAAACACACTTTTTCCCTTCCCTCATGACAGTACCATATGAGAGAGAGTAGGATCCGCCCCTATTACTGGACTAGAAGCCCTGAGCACAAAATAAAAAGGCAACTCTTACTTCCTCCTTCAATGTGGTTTCCTGTCCTCAAGGATGTAGGAGCCTGGAGCACACGGCTGGAGCAGCCGTGAATCATGGAACACCATGCTGTGTTCTATAGCAACCTCTAGTAAGTGGCAGTGAGGAGGGGCCCAGTTGGGCTCTGACATGCTAACCTCAGTCTGGAAGAATCTACAGGTGCTTCTCACAAAATTAGAATATCATCAAAAAGTTTATTTATTTCAGTTCTTCCATACAAAAAGTGAACCTCATATATTATATAGAGTCATTACGAACAGTGATCTATTTCTAGAGTTTATTTCTGTTAATGTTGATGACTATGGCTTATAGCCAATGAAAACACAAAAGTCATTATCTCAGAAAATTAGAATACTTTATAACAACAGCTTGAAAAATGTTTTTAAAATCCAGAATGTTGGCCTACTGAAATGTTGGCCTACTGCTGAGGTGTTATGGAAGCCCAGGTTGCTTTGATAGCAGCCTTCAGCTCGTCTGCATTGTTGGGTCTGGTGTCTCTCATCTTCCTCTTGACAATACCACATAGATTCTCTATGGGGTTAAGGTCAGGCGAGTTTGCTGGTCAATCAAGCACAGTGATACTGTTGTTTATAAACCAGGTATTGGTACTTTTGGCTGTGTGGACAGATGCCAAGTCCTGCTGGAGAATGAAATTTTCATCTCCAAAAAGCTTGTCAGCAGAGGGAAGCATGAAGTGCTCTAAAATTTCTTGGTAGACGGCTGCGCAGACCTTGGTCTTGATAAAACACAGTGGACCTACACGAGCAGATGACATGGCTCCCCAAACCATCACTGATTGTGGAAACTCCACACTAGACTTCAAGCAGCTTGGATTGTGTGCCCCTCCACTCTTCCTTCAGACTCTGGGACCTTTATTTCCAAATGAAAATTGGAACTCTGGGACCTTGTGGAGTGTGTCAATGACTGCCTTCTGGACATCTGTCAAGTCAGCAGTCTTCCCCATGATTGTGGAGCCTACTGAAACAGACTAAGGGACCTTTTGAAACGCTTAGGAAGCTTTTGCAGGTGTTTTTTGCTAATTATTTTAATTGACTGAGATAATGACTTTTGTGTTTTCATTGGCTGTAAGCCATAATCATCAACATTAACAGAAATAAACGCTTGAAATAAATCACTCTGTTTGTAATGATTCTATATAATATGAGTTTCACTTTTTGTATTGAAGAACTAAAATAAATTAACGTTTTGATGATATTCTAATTTAGTGAGATGCACCTGTACATATAATGATTCCGTACCTACCTACGTTTGTTGTTTGGCCTAGGGTGTATTGAGCCTCATGGCTTGTGTATGCGTGCGCAGTGGGCCTAATGGCTTGCGCAGTGGGCCTAATAGCTGGGCTGCATGCCAATTCAGGTCTGGGCTTATGTCTCATGTTGGCCTGTCTGAATGTTTTTCAGACCTGTTCATAGTTGCGGAAAACCCTGCCACGTTAGGTCTAGGATTTACCTCAGCTGTCTGCCTCACGGTGGGTTGTCCGGTTAGCCAGGCAACTTGGGGCTTGTAGATCTGCTTCACTACCCTTTACTAGCAATATTACTGATATTGGTAAGGAGGTTTTCTGGACGATGCCCTCATTCTGGGGTGATTCTGTTAAATACAGTCCAAAGGATAACTGCTGAGTAACAGGTCCAGTCAATCCCTCATACTTGGATAGCATATTGAACTGGTCTGCATTTAACATCTATGTCCCAGTGGTCCTCTTGGTAAAGGCTGTGAATGGGGGCTTTAAAAGAATAATACCAATTTAAGTCCTGTTGATCTTCACAATCTAGGATCATTAGTAATGTAGGTTGAATAAAGACCTAGATTCATCAAGTTCGCTCTATACCCCATATCCCCCTGATAGAGAATAGTAAGAGGAGCTGCGAGTTGTACTCGCGTGAGGAGCAGTGACTATTCTGGCAGATCATCTCACCATTTGAGGGTACATGGCAGTGACGTCATGCGCGGCTCACACTGAGATCACAGTGCTGGCAGCAGAGCAGGACGCAGCGCTGCAGCAGAGGGAAGGAAGGTGAGTAGAATTGTTTATTTTTTTTGTGTGCAGCATAATGGGGATTGAGGGGTGCCATGCATACCACGATTGAAGGGAGCCACGCGTACGAGGATGGCGGATGGATGAGGGGAGCCACACGTACCAGGATGGGATGGATTGGATGGATGAGGGATGAGGGGAGCCACGCGTACCAGGATGGGGGATGGATGGATGGATAGATATGGGGGGGGCCACGTGTACCAGGATGGGGGATGGATGGATAGATATGGGGGGGGGGGGGGAGCCACATGTACCAGGATGGGGGATGGATATGGGGGGGGGGGGGCATATATACCAGGATAGGTGATTAACAGAATTGGGGGACATTACCCCTATAACGGTGTCAGCAGCAGACCCCCCCCCTCCCCCTTAACAGTACATCATGATCACATTTTTTTCTTCATATTTTTTTTTTTTTCTATTTTCTTTCTCTAAAACCTAGGTGCGTCTTATAGTCCGAAAAATACGGTATTTGATACTCTACCGATTTTGCAAGTTTTTCCACCTATAAGGAATGGAGAGGTCTGTAACGTTTATCATAGGTACACTTCAACTGTGAAAGACAGAATCTAAAAAGAAAAAAACAAACAGAAAATCACATTGTAAGATTTTTAAGTAATTAAATTGCATTTTATTGCATGAAATAAGTATTTGATCACCTACCAACCAGCAAGAATTCTGCCTCTCACAGACCTGTTAGCTTTTCTTTAAGAAGCCTACCTAGTCGGATCTCATTAGTTGTATTAACTGCACCTGTTGGAACTCTTTCCTGTGTAAAAGACACCTGTCCACACAATCGATCACACTCCAACCTCTCCGCCTTGGCCAAAACCTAAGAGCTGTCTAAGGACACCAGGACAAAATTGTAGATCTGCACAAGGCTGGGATGGGGTACTGGATAATAGGCAAGCAGTTTGGTGAGAAGGCAACAACTGTTGGCGCAATTATTAGGAAAAGGAAGAAACACAAGATGACTGTGAATCTTCCTCGGTCTAGGGCACCCTGCATGATCTCGCCTCGTGGGGTAAGGATGATCCTGAGAAATGTCAGGACTCAGCCCAGAACTACACGGAAGGACCTGGTCAATGACCTAAAGAGAGCTAGGACCACAGTCTCAGACATTTACCGTTAGTAACACACTATGCCGTCATGGATTAAAATAGTGCAGGGCACGCAAAGTCCACCTACTCACGCCAACACATGTCCAGGCCCGTTTAATGTCCACCATTGACGATCTGAATGATCCAGAGGAGGCATGGGAGAAGGTCATGTGGTCAGAAAAGACCAAAACAGAACTTTTTGGTATCAGCGCCACTCGCCATGTTTGGAGGAAGAAGGCTGAGTACAACCCCAAGAACACAGTCCCAACCATGAAGCATGGTGCGGGAAACATGATACTTTGGGGGTGCTTTTCTGCAAAGGGGACAGGATGACTGTTTCTATTGTATCGAATACTTATTTTATGCAGTAAAATGCAAATTATTTATATAAAAATCATACAATGTGATTTTCTGTTTTTTATTTTTAGATTCTGTCTCTCACAGTTGAAGTGTACCTACGATAAAAATTACAGACCTCTCCATTCTTTGTAGGTGGGAAAACTTGCAAAATCGGCAGTGTATCAAATACTTATTTTCCCCACCGTATCTATCTATATCAATCTAGTGTGTGTGTATGTGTGTGTGTGTGTGTGTGTGTGTATATATATATATATATATATATATATATATATATATATATATATATATATATATATATATATATATAATATCGCTTTAGCAATTGATCACATTTTCAACCTTTTATATAGTCTGCCTTATTTTAATTTATTTTATACATTTATGAGAAAACTAAACTTAAAGAACTACCCTCCCCCACCCCATTAATGTACCAGTTTAAACCATTATCTATTCAGGTTTACATATATATGAAGTGTATAATATAGAGACTTGAGTAAAAAGATTAGCAGGATCTATTATAGCCAAACCAGGGTCCAGGAAATTTCTTCAGCTGACATTTGAATGCCAGCATGACTCTGTTCCGATTACCTTGGAGTACTGACATGGATGCCGGACTGGTCCTGTGAATCTTTTTATTCAATTCTATATTACACTATGTATATATTACATATTATTATATTCTATATTATGCAGCACAAAATCACTGTATACTGCTATAACATTACATAGCAGTAAAAGGTAAGTGAAGAGGGTCACAATGCTATCCCTAGGATACCTCAACAAACAAGTTGCAAAAAGTCCAAACTTTTTTTTTAATTTCTTGTCATGGTACCTTAGGGGTTGCATTGTGACCCTATTCACCTGCATTGTTACATGACCGTTGTTTAGTCCCCATATAGTGTACGTGCATACATGATCTTTTGTATGTCATTTTTTTATGTTGATATACATATGTAAATACACACACACATGTATAGTGAGATGTACAGTAGTGTGAAAAAGTGTTTGCCCCCTTCCTGATTTCTTATTCTTTTGAATATTTGTCACACTTAAATGTTTCAGATCACAAAACAAATTTAAATATTAGACAAAGATAACACAAGAAAACACAAAATGCAGTTTAGTATTTACAGTTTACAAGGCCCAGGGCCCTGTAGGTTTGGATTTCTTTTCCCTTTAATAATAAAGACCTTCATTTAAAAACTGCATTTTGTGTTTACTTGTGTTATCTTTGTCTAATATTTAAATTTGTTTCTGATCTGAAACATTTAAGAGTAACAACCATGCAAAAGAATAAGAAATCAGGAAAGGGGCAAACACTTTTTCAAACCACTGTATATAGAACTCACTTTACATATACATATGCGTGTATATTAACATGTATGTAATTATTTATGAGATAAAAGATTACACTAGCGACAACTAGCATTTTTTTTTTTAAAGTGTGATTACTTCTGTCTTTTTGTTGTGATGCCATTTCCCTGGTGGTGAATTGAAAGTGCATGAAGTTGTCATCGTGCAAGACCTTAATTTTAACCAAAATGCTTTTGAATATAGGTTTGGTCATTTAATTAAAGAAAACTGACTGCCAAAAGTTTTGCATATACTCACGTGGTCAAAATTGTTGGTATCCCTCGTTTAATGAAAGAAAAACCCACAATGGTCACAGAAATAACTTGAATCTGACAAAAGTAATAATAAATTAAAAATCTATGAAAATGAACAAACGAAAGTCAGACATTGGTTTTCAACCCTGCTTCCACAGAATAAAAAAAAATTAAACTCCTGAAATAGGCCTGGAAAGAAATGATATAGAGCAGGGATCTTCTGCGCAGGCTCCAGCAAGTCACTCTGACTTCACAGCACCTGTGCACAAGATCCCTGCTCTACAATGATACAGGCTGGAAGTAGTTCGCCTTGCGTAAAAGGTGAAGTGCGCAGGTGCGGGATCTAGCCGCGGCGACTGCATGTCACAGGGCACTGTGACATGCAGGGGAGGTCGGAAACATTATAATTAAAATAGTAGGTGGGATTTCTTGCGGGCCCTGGGACAGGAACACATCAGAAACCAGAATGAATAAAAAGACATTTCACAGCAACAAGACCTCTAATATGAGGCATACAGGTAGGTATAGATTTACATTTCTATTCTTTTGTATGCCCATATTAGTAGGTCAGATAAGTGCCAGGGGGTGACAGATTCCCTTTAAAAAAATATTTGATTTTGGGGTCGGACAGACTCTTTAATCTTGGGTATTAATGTAGCTCCATGCTCTGTTGCCTGCCTTGACTTTTTTTCGCCGTGACTGGAAGCACTTTATATTTGACATCTACTTGGTGTATTTCCAGGCTGCCCTCCTACTGCTGAAGCTCTTTTATATGGAATTTTGCAGCTGCAAAAGAAGATCAAAAGAGAGAAGCGGATCCGGATCTGGTATCGGAAATGAGCGTGTTTTTTTTTTGTTATTTATATGTAGAAATGCTTGGAATAGCCTCTTTGTGAAGGTGCAAACACAGATCTACTGCTGACACTATCTGATCTTACCGATTTATGCCAAGATTTTTGCTTCTGTATGAATGACTGGCTTGTCTTGAAACTTGTACTTTATAGAACATTAAAAGAGGACTATAACCTTAAGATTGTGGTGTTATTTCACTCCTTCTGGGATACATTTTCCATATTACACCTGGCCAACTCCTATGCTCTAGTGTGATAAGATAAGACACTTGCAAAAGCAAGGGGAATACAACAGCTGTCTTTAGTGAACATAGTGCATACCTACATGTACTCGGTTCCCCATACCTACTGTCACCTTTCTACTTTTACTACTGAAATAAAGCAAGAGTTTCACATAACACAAAATTCTGCAAATATGCGTGTTACATCCTCGGTATTTTCAGTGCATTTGACCTTGTTTTTAAGGGACTGAAATATATGAACATTTTTCACAGGACATGTCCTATAGGATATTTTGTAGTACTCTTTCATGTTTTTGTTTTTTTTCTGACCGCATATAAATTTGTGTTTTGTAAAACTCTATTCCCTTGCTGTTTCTGTGCTTTTACTACATTTCAAAGAGCCTTGTGTCTCTTCTCTGTGTCTGGTAAGATGCTTGGTTAGAATATTTTTCTGTAGTCAGAATATTTTCATTAGTGTGTAGAGATTCACAGAGCAGAGAGGATTGTACTCCATGACTAGGAAAAAAAATGACTGAAGGGAGGGAACTGTGATACATGAAAAACTTTTTATGTGCGACAGGGAGCATATCCCTTCCCATTGATAATAAAGAGTTGGGTAATTACATAGCAGCATTAGCCACATGACCTCTAATCTGGAGCTGAGGAGCTCATAGAGAGGTAAGATATTGTACTTCTCCCAATAGCTTCCTGCATTGAGCTGCACTGGAGTTCGAGGATGGCATTACTACTCTCCTCTGCATACCTGCTATGCTCTGAAGCCCATGGCGAATTTGAGCCTTTGCTGCCTCAAAAGTCCTGCTTGCTACAGATATGCTTCCACCTCCAGCTTGGAAAGCCTCTTCCCCCTCCCCCTCCCTCTTCTCTTCTTTCCCTGGGGTTTTATTCCTGCAGTGGCTTTTAAATACTGAGGCGGTGATGGTGCTGGCGACAGCTCTTCCTTCAACATGACACACAAAAAGGATGGTGCAGCGGAGTTGCTGTTGGTACTTTCATTGCTCACATATGCCACTGTCCTTGAGATTAATGTACATTGCCAGACTAAGCTACTACACAAGGAAAGAAATAAAGCTGTAATACAGAGTTAGCAATGTGTAACTGCACATGCTGTACTTGGGTGGCATAGAGCCGCTGTAGGATGGATCCATTAGAAACAATATGAACAAAGAATTGCAGGGGATAGTTTTATGGGGAAGGGAGGTTGTTCATTGTACACAAAGGTTAATTTGGGAAATAAATATTTCTCAAATAACCCTCCATGACCACCACAGGAGGATGTCATCCCATCCTAATTCGGACAGGAAACACAAAAAGGTCAGATAACCCCTCCCATATCCTCCAGTGTTTTTCCTGGCAAACTAAAAGACAGGTTCCCAGTAGATGAGGACATTTCTAAATGTTGGTCTGAAATACCAAAGGTCGACATCCAGGTAGCAAGAGTGACTAAGAAAACAACATTGCTGTTTGAAGATTATGCTCAGCTTAAGGATCCTTTTAGAACGAAAGATGGATAGTCTGCTAATGAAATCCTGGGAGACTTCGGCAGCCCTACTGAAGACAAATGTCTCTACATGCGTAGCATGATCTATGCCCCGATAGCTAGATCAATTGGAAGATCATCTTAGTATGGTCACTCACAGGGAGGATATATTGGCTTCTGTGAAGACCCGAGGTCTTGCGTGGGCATAACGTTACTCAGACAACCCAGGGTGAGGGTAAAACAGCGTGGCATTACTTTATTGAACCACAAAGCGGGCAATAAACACACAACAGTCCCAGCAAATACCCAAGATGGTACAACATTACACAATCTCACCCTTCCTTCTCCGCTCACCTGGGATAGAACAGCTGTGACTTTGGGGACTTCCAGGGCCAACTACCTCAACCAGTGGCCCCCGCTGCTGGCGCCCCCCCCCTCAGAAAGGAGGTAGCGTCAAGCTTTGGAAGCTACCAGTCCATTGAGGTACACGGCCAGGAGACCCAATGGTCCCACCCTGGCCTCTCTGAGAGTTTCCATGGGGCCAGGCGACCGGTGGGTCCCTCCTGGCAACTCCAAATGTCTCCATGGGTTCTAGGTGACTGGTGGGTCCCTCCTAGCAACCCCAAAACAACATATCCATGGGGCCAGGTGACTTCTTCGTCCTCTCCTGGACTCCCCAAAAGTATCCTTGGTCTCTCTGATGGTTAAATGGAGCAAATATGTATCTTACCAGTCAGGGCCGGTACCCTTAGACTAAAATCATGTAGAATACAAATCTGTATCTCTTTAGATGCCATGCAATCCATCTACTTTCCTTAACCTCTTTAAAGCCCAAGACGTACTAATACGTATCTGCGCCCTGGGCTTTAACAGCCTGATGCGTATTAGTACGTCTTTGCGATCGCGCCCGCACACATGCTGACAGCCTATATAGCACAGGGATGGTGCTCCATTCCTGTGCTATATAGGCGATCAGAATAAAAAAAGTGAAAGTCCCATAGTGGGACAAAGTATAAAAGTAAAAAAACTGTCAAAGTGAAAAAAATTGTAAAAATCTAAAAAAAAAAATCCACCCAAAAAAATATATAATGTATATTATTATGAAAAAAACAAACCATAAAAGTACACACATTTGGTATCGCCGCGTCCGGAACGACCTGACCTATAAAATTGTCCCACTAGTTAACCCCTTCATTGAGCACGGTAAAAAAAAAAACGAAGCAAAAAACAGTGCTTTATCATACCGCCAAACAAAAAATGGATTAACACGCAATCAAAAAGACGAATATAAATAAAAATGGTACCGCTGAAAACATCATCTCGTCCCACAAAAAACAAGCCGCCATACCGCTCCATCAGCCGAAAAATAAAAGTTATAGCTCTCAGAATAGCGATGCAAAAAAATCATTTTTCTATAAAATTGCTTTTATTATGTAAAAGCGCCAAAACATAGAAAAACAATATAAATGTGGTACCGCTGTAAAAGTACTGACCCGAAGAATAAAGCTGCCTTATCAATTTTACCACATGCAGAACAGAATAAAAAAATTAAAAAACAAAACAATTCCTGAATTGTTGGTTTTTGTTTATTCTGCCTCCCAAAAATCGGAATAGAAAGCGGTCAAAAAATGTCACATGCCTGAAAATGGCACCAATAAAAACGTCAACTCATCCCGCAAAAAACAAGCCATCACATGACTCTGTCGGCCAAAATATGGAAAAATTATAGTTCTCAAAATATGGCAATGCAAAAACTAGATTCTACAAAAAATGTGTCTTTTAGTGTGACAGCTGTCAATCATAAAAACCCGATATGAATCTGGTATCTCTGTAATTGCACCAACCCGAAGAATAAAGTAGTCTAATCACTTACCGCACGAGGAGCGGCTTAAAAAATAAACTCTCGGGTTAGGGTTGGGGTTGGGGTTAGGGTTGTGCTAGGGTTAGGGTTGGGGTTAAGGTTGTGTTAGGGTTAGGGTTGGGGTTAGGGTTGGGGTTAAGGTTGGGATATGGTTAGGGTTGTGCTAATGTTAGGGTTGGGGTTAGGGTTAGGCTAGGGTTGGGGTTAGGGCTAGGGTAGGGTTATGGTTAGGGTTGGGATTTTTTTCAAAAGTAAAAAAAAAAAAAAGATGACGATATGGCAACTAGTGTTGAGCGCAAGTGCTCACTACTTGAGTATGCATTGAGTATCGCGGGTGCTCGAGTCTCCGCCCTATATGCTTCGCGGCCAAAAAAAACCTCGCGGGGATTGCCTGCCATGCGCGAGCGATCCCTGCATATTTTTCTTGGGTGTCTAACAACTGTGAAACATGCGGGCGGGGACTCGAGCATGTCACTCGAGCACGCGCGATACTTGGTGCATACCCGAGCACCCGATATAAGCTCAAGTAGCGAGCACTTGCGCTCAAGACTAATGACAACTTATTCAATATGATGACCTAATGTTATCAAATTCTGTGTCGTACCTCTGGGTTCAAAATGTTCACTATACCCCTTGATAAAATCCTTGAGGGGTGTAGTTTCCAAAATGAGGTCACTTGTGAGGGGGTTTCCACTATTTAGGCTCTCCAAACGCGACATGGCGTCCGCTCTCAATTCCAGCCCATTTTGCCTTCAAAGTCACACAGTGCTCCTTCCCTTCTGAACTCTGCCGTGCGCCCAAACACTGTATTTTCCCCACATATGGGGTATTGGCGTACTCAGGAGAAATTGCACAAACGTTTTTGGGGTCCATTTTATCCTCTTACCCTTGTGAAAATAAAAAATTTGGGGCTAAAACATCATTTTTGTGGAAAAAGTTTGATTTTTTTTTTATTTTCACTGCTCCATGTTATAAACTTCTGTAAAGGACTTGGTGGTTCAGGGTGCTCACCACACATCTAGATAAGCTCCCTGAGGGGTCTAGTTTCCAAAATTGTGTCACTTGGTACTCCTTCCCTTCTGAACCCTGCCGTATGTCCAAGCAGTGGTTTTCCCCCACATATGGGGTATCGGCTTACTCAGGAGAAATTGCACAACAAACTGCATGGTGCAATTTCTCCTGTTACCCTTATGAAAATGCAAAATTGGGGCTGAAAAACATTTTTGTGGGAATGTTATAAACTTCTGTGAAGCACCTGGGGGTTCAAGGTGCTCACCACACATCTAGATAAGTTCCCTGAGGGGTCTAGTTTCCAAAATGGGGTCACTTGTGGGGGGTTTCCACTGTTTAGGCACATCAGGGGTTCTCCAAACGCAACATGGCGTCCGCTAATCAAGCAAATTTTACAATCAAAAAGTCAAATGGCGCTCCTTCCCTTCCTAACCCTGCCGTGCGCCCAAACAGTGTTTTTTCCCCACATATGGGGTATCTGCGTGCCCAGGGGAAATTGCACAACAAATTTTGGGGTCCATTTTTTCCTGTTACCCCTGCGAAAATAAAAAAAATTGGGTCTAAAGTAACATTTTTGTGAAAAAAGTTAAATGTTCATTTTTTTCTTCCACATTCCAAAAACTCCTGTGAAGCACCTGAAGGGTTAAAGTTCTTGAATGTGGTTTTGAGCACCTTGAGAGGTGCAGTTTTTAGAATGGTGTCACTTTTGGGTATTTTCTGTCATAAAGACCCGTCAAAGTGACTTCAAATGTGATGTGGTCCCTAAAAAAATGGTTTTGTAAATTTTGTTGGTAAAATGAGAAATCGCTGGTCAACTTTTAACCCTTATAGCTCCCTAATAAAAAAAAAATTTGGTTCCAAAATTGTGCTGATGTAAAGTAGACATGTGGGAAATGTTATTTATTAACTATTTTGTGTGACATCTCTCTCTGATTTAAGGGCATAAAAATTCAAATTTTGAACATTTCAAAATTTTCGCCAAATTTCCATCTTTTTCACAAATAAACGCAAGTGGTATCGAAGAAATTTTACCACAATTATGAAGTACAATATGTCATGAAAAAACAATCTCAGAATCAGGGGAATCCGTTGAAGCGTTCCAGAGTAATTACCTCATAAAGTGACAGTGGTCAGAATTGTAAAAATTGGCCTGGTCATTAATGTGCAAACCACCTTGGGTTGTAAAGGGGTTAAGGATGTCTCCCATTCTCCTTCCAAAGTCCTTCTGACTCTGCTTGACTCGGTCTCAAGTCTGCCACCTACAGAAGCACATCTCATTTTTAAATACACATACACAGGTCAAGGGGTTTTTGGAGGGCAGCCTCACATGACTCAGCCATCATTGTTTTAGATAATCTACACTGCTCAAAAAAATAAAGATAACACTCAAATAGCACATCCTAGATGAATGAATGAAGTGTTCTCATTTAATACTTTGTTCTGTACAAAGTTGAATGTGCTGACAACAAAATCACTCAAAAATCATCAATGGAAATCAAATTTATTAACCAATGGAGGCCTGGATTTGGAGTCACCCCCAAAATTAAAGTGGAAAAAACACACTACAGGCTGATCCAACTTTGATGTAATGTCCTTAAAACAAGTCAAAATGAGGCTCAGTATTGTGTGTGGCCTCCACGTGCCTGTATGACCTCCCTACAACGCCTGGGCATGCTCCTGATGAGGCTGCGAATGGTCTCCTGTGGGATCTCCTCCCAGACCTGGACTAAAGCATCCGCCAACTCCTGGACAGTCTGTGGTGCAACGTGACGTTGGTGGATGTGCTCAATCGGATTCAGGTCTGGGGAACGGACGGGCCAGTCCATAGCTTCAATGCCTTCATCTTGCAGGAACTGCTGACACACTCCAGCCACATGAGGTCTGGCATTGTCCTGCATTAGGAGGAACCCAGGGCCAACCGCACCAGCATATGGTCTCACAAGGGGTCTGAGGATCTCACCTCGGTACCTAATGGCAGTCAGGCTACCTCTGGCGAGCAATGGCGTTTCCAGACTCTGTCACGTCTGTCATATGTGCTCAGTGTGAACCTGCTTTCATCTGCAAAGAGCACAGGGCGCCAGTGGCGACTTTGCCAATCCTGGTGTTCTGTGGCAAATGCCAAGCGTCCTGCACGGTGTTGGGCTGTGAGCACAACCCCCCATCTGTGGACGTCGGGCCCTCATACCACCCTAATGGAGTCGGTTTCTAACCGTTTGTGCAGACATATGCACATTTGTGGCCTGCTGGAGGTCATTTTGCAGGGCTCTGGCAGTGCTCCTCCTGTTCCTCCTTGCACAAAGGAGGAGGTAACAGTCCTGCTGCTGGGTTGTTGACCTCCTATGGCTCCCTCCACATCTCCTGGTATCTGCTCCATGCTCTGGACACTGTGCTGACAGACACAGCTACCCTTTTTGCCACAGCTCGCACTGATGTGCCATCCTGGATGAACTGCACTACCTGAGCAACTTCTGTGGGTTGTACTGTAGACACCGCCTCATGCTACTGTACCTCTAGGGGTGAGAGCAATGGTAAAATGAAAAAGTGACCAAAGCAACAGCCAAAAAGGATGAGAACAAAGAAATGGTATGTGGTCACCACCTGCAGAACCACTCCTTTATAGGGGGTATCTTGCTAATTGCCTATCACTTCTACCAGTTGTCTGTTCCATTTGCACAACAGCAGGAGAAATTGATTCACAATCAGTGTTGCTTCATAACTGGACAGGTAGATTTCACAGAAGTGTTATTGACTTGGAGTTACATTGTGTTGTTTAAATGTTCCCTTTTTATTTTGAGCAGTGTATTTACATAGTTGGTATCACAGGGGCTATTGCAAATAGACCTTCAGCTGACTAAAGGCCCCGTCACACATAACGAGATCGCTAGCGAGATCGTTGATACGTCACGGTTTTTGTGACGCAATAGCGATCTTGCTAGCGATCTCGTTATGTCTGACAGGTAGCAACTATCAGGCCCCTGCTGTGAGATCGCTGATTGTTACAAAGCTTCCTGGACCATTCCTCTGTCGTTGCGCTCCCGCTGGGCAGTGTGCATCGCTGTATTTGACACCTTATCAACGACCTCGTTAGCGATTCAGAACTGAGACACGTAGGCGTGCATAAATTGGACTTTTCCGCGCCCCTCGTTCCCGATTGGTGGTCGCTACAGCGTTCTCATTTTCCGCCGTGCATAAAGAAGGCAACAGAATAGCGATTCCATCCTTTATTTCTGACCTCGTGCTGGATTGCAGATCCTAGCAGAATTCTCCGGGCTGTTGATATGTGGAGTCACAGCCGAAGAACACTACTACAATCCACAAACCAGAACGCTTGTCAGGAACAAAGCCCAGATGAATGGATACAGAGTCACAGCCGGAGAACGCTACTACGATCTGAAACCAGAACGCAGTCAGGAACAAAGGGACGGAATTGCTACAATGTGGCCTTCTTTTAAACCCAGGCCGCCCAATCAGAACGCAGTAGCGTCCACCAATCGGAGATGAGGGGGCGCGGAAAAGTAATTTTATGCACGCCTTTGTGACACAGTACAGTCCCTATCAAGGTGTGGATCGTTGAAATAGCTGCTGTGTGAAAGCGTCCCAACGACCGCCGAGATCGTTAGTTAGATCGCTGGGGCGGCCGAAATCGTTGGGAAGTTCTGCATGTTTGACAGCTCCCCAGCGATCACGAAACGACTCTTCAGCGATCCCAAAACCGTGTCGTAATAACGATCTCGCTAGCGATCTCGTTATGTGTGACGGGGCCTTTAGTACAATTTGTCATTAGTATAGTAAACATGATTGTTTCCAAACGAATAGAATTCAGCATTCAGGGTTACACAAATACTGGTCTGACCTTAAGAAATACACAAACATATTCAAGTCAATTTAAACACAATAGTGTATTTCTCTTGGATTAACAAATCTAATCATCTGGCTAATTAAGATTTTACTCTGTATCATCACAGCTTCCTTACCTCTTCTCCAGAAGGCCACTGGTTTCCTGGCGGATGCATCAGCAGAATCCGCGAGAGTGGCGGCAAGATCTTCAGTTCTGTCTAACTCTAAGACGTGCACTCTGGTTAAAATCGTGGATTGGAGATGTGGCTTCTAAGATTAAGCTTTGTTCCATTCCCTTCCAGGGAGAATACATGTTTGGACCGGCTCTGGATGATTTACTGGAGAAGGCCTCAGATAGGAAGAAATCTTTGCCTGAGCCAAAGAACTTCAGGAAAACTTCCGCCTCCCCAAGAACAACCCCCTCAATACAATGAGAAAGGAAAGTCAGGCCGGTGGAGTTACCCCAAAGGGTAAGAAATATTTTTCTCTCCCAGAACCAGCGACCGAACAAGCAATGACGCCAGAAAAGGAGGAGGTCATATTTCAGAGTTCCTTCCTCAGTGGCACACGATTTGCTCAAGTCCATGGATCCTAAAGTCTGAAGGAGTAAAGATAGAGCTCTCCTTCTACCCTCCACGAAGGCTGAGAGTAACTCACCTTTCTTCTCCAAAATTGGAAAAAGGGCCTTATATCCGGTCTGCTAGGCTTGCTTTCTTCGGGAGTAATCTTTCCAGTTCCAGAAGCAGAAAGAAGCAGGGGTCATTACTCTCGGCTTTTCCTTGTAAAAAAAATAAATAAATAAAAAAATAAAAGCGTCTACAGAATAATCATAAACTTAACCTCTAAACAAATGCATCAGTTATAGAAGATCAGAAGATTCAAGATGGAGTCCATCAAGTCTACTGTCCCCCCTGACAGGGTGGGACTTTGTCATGGCAACCATCAATCGCCTATTATCATGACCCTATCCAACCTACCGAAAATGTAAGATTTGTATTTACCCAAGGAAGACAAATACTGTACTTCCAGTTCAAAGTTCTGCTGTTCGGAATATCGTTAACACCTCAAATCTTTACAGAGATCACGGAGAAGGTCGTAAATTTCATCAGGAAAGAAAACATCTGCATAATCCCTTATCTCGACTACTTACTACTCGTGGCTCCGTCTGTACAGCTGCTCAAAGAACATCTACAGAAGATTCAGATTTTGATGTCCCTAGGATGGCTGGTGAACAATCAGAAGTCAGACTTTGTCCCTTCCACTAAAAAAACATTTTTAGGTATTCTTCTGAACCCCCGGGTACAATCATCTTTCTTACCAAAGGAGAACAAATCCAATTAAGATCCAAAATATTCTTCGTTCGAAGCCAGGATTCAGTATCCACAAGACTTGCGATGTCAGTACTGGGTTCCATGACGTCATGCATTCAGGTGGTAACCTGGGCACAAGCGCATACTAGAATTCTTCAGACTTACATCCTTTCAAATCAGGACAGATCCCCAGAATTCCTGACAGGAAGATTCCAGTGCCCGATTGGATAAAGTCTTCTCGACCTGGTGACTCAATCCATGGAACGTAAAGAGGAGTCCCCTGGATTAAGAACCCTCTACCAACAATAACAGTGGATGCCAGCAAAAGACGATGGGGGGCTATGATCTCCCACACTTCCTTTCAGGGGCTCTGGACAAGGGAGATCAGCCAGCGAATTCAGAATTTCAGAGAAAAGGCAGTGGAGTAGGTACTCAGATCAGCAACATCCATAATTTAAGGCACCCACATAAAGTTTTACTCAGACAACATAACCACAGTTCTCGCCTCTGTCATCAGGGAAGCACGAAGATTTAAAAGCAGTCTCAACAAGAATCTTTTCTTGGGCAGAGGAACATCTGCTCTCCTTATCTGCTCTCCACATAAGAGTCTCTGACAACATTCAGGCTGACTTTCTGAGCAGAACAGATGTGCATATAGGTGAATGGAGCTTAAATGTAAAAGTTTTCCAAATGATAAACATAAGATGGGGTCATCTAGAAGCAGACCTGTTTGCAAGTCACTAGAATGCAAAAGTGGATCAGTACTTCTCCCTGAACCCAAACGATGCCTGCCTTGAGGTGGAAGGGTTTTCCCACCCCTGGAGATTCAACCTGGCTTATGCATTTCCGACTATTCCGTTTTTTACAAGGACACTACAAAAAATGAGAAGAGAGAAAGTCAAAATAATCTTAGTAGCACCTCCCCGGCCAAAGAGAAGCTGGTTCGGCACTTTTAACAACTTGAGGTTAGAAGGTCCCCTGATTCTCCCATGAATCAGGAACATTCTTCACCAGGGTCCGATCTACTATCAGGACCCCGAAAGCCTGTGTCTGGCAGCTTGGCTTCTGAATTTGCAATCCTAAAAACTAAAGGCCTCTCAGATAAAGTCATACAGACTCTCCAGAAAAGTAGAAAACCAGTAACAAATGCCATTTATCATAAAATATGGAAAACCTTCATATCTTAGTGTGCGTCTAGTCCTCCAAACTCCCATCATTCGGACATCACCCAAATCCTAGACTTCCTACAAGAAGGTCTGGAAAAGGGCCTCAAACCTAGCACCCTCAAGGTTCAGATTGCAGCCCTAAACTCATTTTTTGATCAAAGCCTAGCAGATCACCGTTGGGTAAAAAGGTTCATGACTGCTGCTTCTCGTGTATGTCCTAGATTAACCAACCTAATCCCATCCTGGGATCTAAATATCGTCCTCCAGGGTGTAACACTACCTCCATTTGAACCCATATCCTCGATAGACCTAAACAAACTATCCTGGAAAACAACCTTCCTGGTAGCAATTACCTCGGCCAGGAGCATGGGTAATCTTTAGCCCCTCTCAATAAAAGAACCCTATTTGATAATTCTGGATGATAGACTTGTTCTCCAACTGGACCCATCCTTTTTGCCTCAGGTGGTCTCAGAATTCCACAGATCACAAGAAATTATTCTTCCTTCCTTTTGCCAAAATTCAGCAATTGATAGAGGAAAAATTCCATTCCTTAGATGTACGAAGAGTGGTTCTCCAATACCTTCAACAAACACAATCTTGGAGGAGGGATCAGAATCTTTTTATCCAGCCCTACGGTCAAAATAAAGGGAAGAAGACATCAAAAAACACTATTGCCAACTAGATCAAGAAAGGAATTTGTGAGGCATATCGAAACCAGAATCTCTCATCCTTGGAAAAATGTACAGCACACTTCACTAGGGCTGTGTCTGTCTCCTGGGCTGAGAAGGCAAGCTCTTCTATCTAGCAGATCTGCAGAACCGCTACATGGTCCTCGGTCCATACCTTCTCCAAACATTATAGATTAGATTTAATGTCCATCAAAGATTTAGCCCTTGAGGAAAGTTCTCTAGGCTATTGTCCCTCCCTAACCTTAGTCGTTGGTATTTCTCCTGTGGTGCTGTCGTGGAGGGTTTGAGAAAATAGAATTAGATGTACAAGTAATTTGGTTTCTAAGAACTCTCAACAACAGCATGGGTAATTAACACCCTTTTTCGTTGTTATTTTTTTTATTACTTTAAATCCAGAGGTAAATAAATATTTTTTTGATGCATTCATACCTTTTGTGATCCTTTAGAAAAACACTAGAGAGAGGATGTGGGAGAGGCTATTTGACCTAGTTTATGTTTCCTGTCCCTATTAGGGTGGGGTGACATCCTCCTGTGGTGCTGTCTTAGAGGGTTCTTAGACACCGAATTACCATTAAGTCGAATTCTATTTTTTTCTTATCCATGTTGGATTCTGGGAATATCTCTTTACAATGTCAATCTGCATGTTTGCATTATGAACTAGTGTGTGCACACACACATATACACACACGCAGGTCATAGGAAGCGGTTTAAAATTATACATTAATATCTGTGATCCAATGCCTTCTTACAGAGTAATCCAAAGTTTTCTTATATGTAAATGAGCTGTTAATATCTATGGGCAGGAAACAGATCTGCATGAGAATCTGCCTTCAAAGTTTATTTTTAACCCTTCCAGACATTTGACGTGACGTAAGTTTACATCATTGTTGAGAAAGGGTTCCTGCAGAATGACGTAAATTTACATCCTGGTGAACATGCAGGCACAGGAGCTATGCCCGCACGATCCCCGCCGGGAACTTTAGTAAGTTATAGCTGAGCTCTGGCAGTCACTGCCTGGAGTGGTGCCTGCCCCGCCCTGGGTCATTTAACCAGATGTCATAGCAAAGGCCTGATCATTGCCATGGCAACCAGAGGACGTTATGACAAGCCCCGAGTCTGCCAGCTGCAGCATGCCTGTTAGATCATGCTTGGAGCATGGACTAAGAGGCTTTTGTCACTGTAACGTTGACAGGTATAATGCATTGCAGTGTATAATACCAGCAATCAGACTAATAAAAGTTAAAGTCCCATATAGGGACTATGTAAAAAAGTAAGAAAAAAAAAATTGTAAAAATATTTTAAAAATTCTTTAAAAAATGTACGAAAATGAAAATTTTTTTAAACCCATTAATAAGGATATTTATGTAAAAAATTAACAAAATACACATATTTGGTATTGCCGTGTCTGAAACGACCTGAGCTATAAAAGTATCAATAGTTAACCCCTTCAGTGATCACCATAAAAACATAATAAAAACTTGGCAAAAAATATTAGCTTTTATATCATAATGCCAAAAAAAGTAGAATAAAACGTGACCAAAAAGTCAAATGTAAATAAAAATGCTATTAGTGAAAATATCATCTTGTCCTGCAAAGATCAAGCCACCATGCAGCTCTGTCAGCGGAGAAATAAAAAGTTATAGTTCTCTGAATATAGCAAAAAAAAACAATTCTTTTTTCTATGAAATAGTTTTTATTGTGTAAAAGCACCAAAACATAAAAAAATTATATAAATGTGGTATTGCTGTAATCGTACTGACCAGAAGAATAAAGCTATCATCACTTTTACCACACGGCATAAAGGAAAAAACAAAAACAAAACCTAAGTTGCTGGTTTTTGTTCATTCTGCCTCTCAAAAATTGGAATAGAAAGCGAACAAAAAATGTGCCCAAAAATGGTACCAATAAAAACATCAACTCGTCCCGCAAAAAACAAGCCCTCACATGACTCTGTTGGCAGAAATATGGAAAAATTATAGCTCTCAGAATATGTCGATGCAAAAACCTTATTCACCCCCCCCAAAAAAATAGTCTTTTAGTGTGACAGTAACCAAACATAAAAAAGAGATATAAATCTGGTATCACTGTAATCGCACCGACCCGAGGAATAAAGTCATCTAATCACTTATGCTGCACGAGAAACGGCGTAAAAAATATTAAAACCAATTCTTGACCTGCTGTTGTTTTGTTCATTCTGCCTCTCAAAGATCACAGTAAGGCTAGGCTCACATTTATCCTACACTCCACGCTGAGCGAGTACACCGGGGTTTCCATATCAATTTTGGAAATAGTGATTCAGACAATCATCGGCGGAAGATTCCCTATAACGAGGCAGATGGAGACACTGTGGACGCTGTCTGGCCTGTGATCTGGCAGTGTCCGTCTTTTTAAGTGTGCATAAAATCTCGGTTGGCCACAGTTTTGTGCACTTCTGAAAAGAAGGACACCGCTGAACAGAGTCCAGAATAATTCTGCTGCCTCATTATAGTGAATGGACCCGTTGTCGAGGGTTTCATCCGAATCATGTCATAGGGTATGTGCCCACGATCCGTAACCGTCTGCGGCCCAGACGCTGCTGAATAGCCGCGCGGCTTCCGCTTTCATTATGCAAATGAGCAGCGCAATTTTTTTTTTTTTCACATGCGGACTTTTCTCATCAATGTTAATCTATGAGGAAAGTCCCACTAGCGGACCCGCAAGAGAAATTGACATGCTGCGGGTCTGAAAGACGCGCCCCATGTCAGTGTCCGCAGGTGATCCGCAGATGCACTAAGGCGCATAGTGGACATGGGATTTCTAGAAATCACATCCACTATGCTGTAACATCTGGCCGCTGCACGCTATGGCTACCCCCCACTCCTCCCCCCCAGGGAGCTTCCACATTACTGGTACTACAAAGGGTCTGGAAAAGTGCTATGGCTCCTCACCACCCACCACTCCCCCCCAAAAAAAATCAAGAGAATTCTGTGCTTCTAAATGCAAATGCCCCTTCCCTTCTGAGCCCCAGTGTGCCTAAACTACATTTATCGTTCACATGTTTGGCATTTCTGTAGCAATGAGAGCCCGCTTAATTTACGGTTGCATGTCTCCAGAAGCACGAGCTGAGCATAATGTGCTCGGCACTACACTGACAGAACTGCAATTTTAACTCGGCAACATCCACTGCAGCTCGTTTCTGGAAACACCCATGAAGTCAAAATCGTCACTTAAATTGTAGATGAATTCCTAGAGAGGTGTAATTTCCAAAATGGTGTCACTTGAGGGAGGATTCTGCTCTTCTGGCACTTAACGGCTCTGTATATGGAGTCCGTAAACTATTCTACAATAATTTGTTTTCCAAGAGTCAAAAAGCACTCCTTCCCACCTAAGTCTCGCCATGTGGCTAAGCAGTATTGTACAGCCACATATGGGTTATTTCGTGTGACAAATTTTGGTGCCATTTTTATGTATTCCCCATATGAAAATGTAAATTTGGGGCTAAAAATAGGAATTAGTCCTACCAGTAATTGTATTTCCAGGAGTCCATCATGACAGCACGACAGGAGGTAAGTCCTACTCATCCTCTAGGGACAGTAAACACACAAAGGTTTAAAAGTCGTCGTCCCCACCTCAGTGTTTGTATCAATCACCACACCAGGATGGATGTGTGAGAGAAAAGAATCCATCTTGTTTGTCTGTGGTATCCATTTTGTTTTCACTCTTTTATGTAATGGTCACCAGGTAACACTGATGGGCAGTGAGGTTTCACATTACTATTCACTCCCCTAAGGTTACTATTGGTTCATAGGTTAGAGGGAACTACTGTATTCCTTTGTCTCTGACCCTATTTAAAAGTGCCACATGTGCTAATAAAGGAGAAGCCTTTTCTAGTACACCATTCCTGGCTGTGCTGTATTGATTTCCTTGAGATCTCGAAAATATAATTTTAATATTTGGAATTCTGAAGGCATAGAAGAGAGTGTATTTCACTCACAGAATTTGGTGCCAAAACCCGGGACCAGACGCGCATTATTCCATCCAGATCTAGAGTGAGGAGGACCCTCCAGGAAAAGTGAATTCAATCACTGCAGCATAAACAGAGTCCAGAATAATTCTGCTGCCTCATTATAGTGAATGGACCCGTTGTTGAAGGTTTCATCCGAATCATGTCATAGGGTATGTGCCCACGATCCGTAACCGTATGCGGCCCAGACGCTGCTGAATAGCCGCGCGGCTTCCGCTTTCATTATGCAAATGAGCAGCGCAATTTTTTTTTTTTTTCACATGTGGACTTTTCTCATCGATGTTAATCTATGAGGAAAGTCCCACTAGCGGACCCGCAAGAGAAATTGACATGCTGCGGGTCTGAAAGACGCGCCCCATGTCAGTGTCCGCAGGTGATCCACAGATGCACTAAGGCGCATAGTGAACATGGGATTTCTAGAAATCACATCCACTATGCTGTAACATCTGGCCGCTGCGCGCTATGGCTACCCCCCACTCCTCCCCCCCCAGGGAGCTTCCACATTACTGGTACTACAAAGGGTCTGGAAAAGTGCTATGGCTCCTCACCACCCACCACTACCCCCCCAAAAAAATCAAGAGAATTCTGTGCTTCTAAATGCAAATGCCCCTTCCCTTCTGAACCACCAGTGTGCCTAAACTACATTTATCGTTCACATGTTTGGCATTTCTGTAGCAATGAGAGCCCGCTTAATTTACGGTTGCATGTCTCCAGAAGCACGAGCTGAGCATAATGTGCTCGGCACTACACTGACAGAACTGCAATTTTAACTCGGCAACATCCACTGCAGCTCGTTTCTGGAAACACCCATGAAGTCAAAATCGTCACTTAAATTGTAGATGAATTCCTAGAGAAGTGTAATTTCCAAAATGGTGTCACTTGAGGGAGGATTCTGCTCTTCTGGCACTTAACGGCTCTGTATATGGAGTCCGTAAACTATTCTACAATAATTTGTTTTCCAAGAGTCAAAAAGCACTCCTTCCCACCTAAGTCTCGCCATGTGGCTAAGCAGTATTGTACAGCCACATATGGGTTATTTCGTGTGACAAATTTTGGTGCCATTTTTATGTATTCCCCATATGAAAATGTAAAATTTGGGGCTAAAAATAGGAATTAGTCCTACCAGTAATTGTATTTCCAGGAGTCCATCATGACAGCACGACAGGAGGTAAGTCCTACTCATCCTCTAGGGCCAGTAAACACACAAAGGTTTAAAAGTCGTCGTCCCCACCTCAGTGTTTGTATCAATCACCACACCAGGATGGATGTGTGAGAGAAAAGAATCCATCTTGTTTGTCTGTGGTATCCATTTTGTTTTCACTCTTTTATGTAATGGTCACCAGGTAACACTGATGGGCAGTGAGGTTTCACATTACTATTCACTCCCCTAAGGTTACTATTGGCTCATAGGTCAGAGGGAACTACTGTATTCCTTTGTCTCTGACCCTATTTAAAAGTGCCACATGTGCTAATAAAGGAGAAGCCTTTTCTAGTACACCATTCCTGGCTGTGCTGTATTGATTTCCTTGAGATCTCGAAAATATAATTTTAATATTTGGAATTCTGAAGGCATAGAAGAGAGTGTATTTCGCTCACAGAATTTGGTGCCAAAACCCGGGACCAGACGCGCATTATTCCATCCGGATCTAGAGTGAGGAGGACCCTCCAGGAAAAGTGAATTCAATCACTGCAGCATAAGGTAAGAAGCCTATTCTTACAATTGTATTGCACTTTTACTGCGAGCTGGTTCACCTCCAATTCGGGTGAGTTATTTTTGCAATAGTCTAGTCCAAGAACTGGGAAGAGATACCTATGCCTTTTTGAACTGTGTGCATGTGATCTGATCAGTGTTTGAGTTTGATATCGTGGTACTTATACTTAGAGGATTGTTGGTGTTGCTGCATCTTGTTTGACTGCAGAGACTGATCAACTCAGCAGGAAGGGTATCTTTTAGACCATTTACTGGGTGTATCGTAGTATCTGTGGCTGAGTGCCTGACTACAGAATAGGATCTGTGGCTGAGTGCCTGCCTATTGGACCCGTGGCTGTGTGCCTTTTAGTTGATATTGTGCTAGCACTGATTTTGAGGCAAGTATGGGAAACTTGTCGAGTAAATGTAACAAAGATACGATTGGAAAAGCAGCAAAAAGAATAGTTAGAGAACGTGAAGGAAAAGATGCTGTCAGAGATTGTACAAGAATGTTGAAAAAGGCTGGGATGCTCTCTGAGGGAAGTTTGGATGTAATTAAGTGGAGACTGTTCATAAAAGAGCATCGTGGTTGGTTGTTGGACAATGGGCTGACAGAAAAAGCTGAACAGTGGAAGAAAGTGGCTGAAGAAGTAATATGTGGAGGTTGTAAAGAAACCACGATGGGAAATAGAATTTTGTATGAATGTTTGATAATGGACTGGACGGACATAATGAGACAGAATCATCAGTACCTCTTCCTAATAATGGACCAGGACGGTGGACATGTACAGTATGTACGGTACAGAATTTGGGATGGAAAATAACTGTTCAAATTGCAAGACAACTAAATCTAAATTCAGTTCACCAGTTATAACAAAGACGCACATGGTATCGGGAGCTGATAATACACCCCCTCCCCCAGAGCTAATTACATGGGATGGGGAGGGGGAAGAGAGCAGTGAGAAGGGGGGGGACTGATAGAGGATACTCTCACATACCAAAGACTAGTACTCTTCACCCACAAGGCATGCCAACCCCCTCACAAGGTGACTACAAAAGAATACAAGCCTTGGAGCCCCAGTGAACAGTTAGCTATGATGAAACAACTTTCTGACCCTGACAAGAAGCCTGTTCCTTTCTATAGACAAATTCAGCAGATACAGGTTACATACAACTGTACATGGCAGGATTTAGAATTGTTAGTAGACGCAAAAGGAGGAGATGTGACTGCACATTATAAAGCAAGAGACAGGACTGTCAAAAGACTATCTGATTATCAGATATGGAACACAATATTTACAGACATTAGAGTCAGGGGAAGAATATTGTAAGATGTTGCAGCGTTGGGCATTGACAAAACAGAGAGAACAATCTATATCTTTAAATGACATAACTCAGGAAAAAGATGAAACTGTAGAAAAATATTTTGCCCGTTTACAGATGACTTGGACAGATATGGGATATTTTCCAGGGGACACTCTTAATATACGTATATTGGGAAATGCTTTTGTGGATGGGTTAAAGAATCCAATTAGAGAGGGACTTGTAAAAGCGCGCCCAGAGTGGAGAGGAAAGGACCCAAAGGATTTGTTACAAGTAGCCAAAGGGGTGGAGCAAGAGTTGATTCAAACTCGCAGAACAAAAGGCATTATGTCTTACCAGGAAGGGGGGAGGATATAGCAGGAGGTGTGGCTCTATCGTCTGTTACAACTGTGGACAGCAGGGTCACATACAAAGAAACTGCAGAGCACCCACCAAGCAGCAGCCTCCTCCCACTCAGCAGATTGCTGTGAATGATTCTTCTTCACTCTAGGAATTCGGCAACCCAGTAGCTAGCATGCACCCTATTTTAGTTCCAAGTTCTACAGGTCCTACACCAATGGTTAAATTAACTCTGCCTGGAGATAGAACATTAGATTTCTTAATAGATGCTAGGGCTGCCAAGTCAGTAATGCATGCAAAAAAATGTTTTTCCGTGGGAAATCACCGATGATTTTATTGAATGTATTGGAGTGGATGGTGATCCAAGAAATACACCACTTACAAAACCTCTTGCAGTGACACTACACCCATCCCAAGGACTGATTACCATATATTTAATTAGTGACACAGCATCAACAAATCTGTTGGGAGCAGATGTCCTTCGTGCCCTGCAAGCAAACATTCAATACAATGGAGATGGTATGGTATCATTAACCTCTAATCTTACGGAAGAGCAACTCTGTGCAATTGGAGCGTTTTTGTACCTTCACCAGTCTACAACTGTAGTGCCGGCGTCCCTGCCCTCTGCTAGGCAGGGACGCTGTTCCCCTCACCGCTCTGCTCCGTGCCCGGCGTCCCTCTCCCGCTCTGCTGGCAGCGCGCGCTCCTTCCCGGCCACTGTGCTTAGGGCGCGCGCGCGCGCGCCCTCCCTCCCTCTTAAAGGGGCCGCGCGCGCCGTCCTAAGGAGTCCACGGCCAATGGCCGGAGGACTTTACCATATATAAGGCACCTCCTCCAAAATGGAGGTGCCCGAGCAATGTTGTTGCACCGTTCTACTCTGCTTCAGCCCTCAGGTCCCGTTGCCAGTTACCTGCCAGTTACCTGCCAGATTCCTGCCAGCTTGCTGTCCTAATCCTGCCTGATTTCCTGTTACCTGCCTGCCTGCCTGAGGTCCGACGGTCTGCCTTACAACTCCGGTCAGTCTGTCTAAGGACCAACTTGCCCGCTCACCTGGGAGCGCACATCAGCTACCTGCCTGCTTGCCTGAGGTCCGACGGTCTGCCTTACAACTCCGGTCAGTCTGTCTATGGACCAGCTTGCCCGCTCACCTGGGAGCGCTTCTCCGCTACCTGCCTGCTTGCCTGCCCGGAGGCTCCGCTGTCACGTGCTGTGACCACCAGCTATTCCAGACTCTTGCCTGCTCACCTGGGAGCGCTTCTCCACTACCTGCCTGCTTGCCTGCCCGGGGGTTCCGCTGTCACGTGCTGGGACCACCAGCTATTCCAGAGACTCTTGCCCGCTCACCTGGGAGCGCTTCTCCGCTACCTGCCTGCTTGCCTACCTGGAGGCTCCGCCGTCACGTGCTGTGACCACCTGCTATTCCAGAGACTCTCGCTTGCTCACCTGGGAGCACACATCCTCCATCTGCCTTGCTAGCCTACCTGGAGGTTCAGCCATCACAGGTCGTACCTACCCTTTACCTAGAGACTGCCCCGGTCACTTGCCGTGACCTCCAGCCCGTTCTTCCAGAGACTGCCCCGTTCACTTGCCGTGACCTCCAGCCCGTTCTTCCAGAGACTGCCCTGATCACTTGCCGTGACCTCCTGCCCGTACACCCAGAGACTGTCCCGGTCACCTGCTGTGACTGCCTGCCTGGTCGCCACCCGCTCCCTTACAAGGACCGCTCCCTTGTATAGTAGCCCAGAGGTTCCGCCTCCCAGACCCGTTACAGTTTGCTCGGGCCCTGGAACCCGGTGGCACCCAAGCTCCCTCGCTCTCGGACCTGTGTCATGAACTGTCCCGTCAAAGGTCCCAACAGGAGTCCATCCTGGGTCACCTGCGGAATGTCAATACTCGCCTGGACACTCTGACTGTTCCACCAACAACCTCCGCCAGTGCCATGTCTCGCAATCCGGCAGCTCCGCTGTCCACTAACACCATGATATCCTACCCCGGACCTCGGCTTTCTGCACCTCCTCGCTTCGGAGGCGACTCAGCCCAGGCTCGGGGCTTCATAAATCAGTGCACCCTGCACTTTGAACTATTGTCCCACCAGTTTAACTCCGACCGAGCCAAAATTGCATTCATCATGTCCCATCTCACCGGGGAGGCCCTGGCCTGGCTAAATCCTCTATGGGAGAGAGGAGACCCCCTGGTGTCCAACTTGCCTGCTTTTCTCACGGCCTTCCGGAAAGTCTTCGACGAACCCGGACGGAAGACCTCATCCGCATCATCGTTGCTACGCCTCCGTCAGGAAAGTCTCACCGTGGGCCAATATGCCATACGGTTCCGTACCCTTGCCTCGGAGCTGGCCTGGGATAACGACGCTCTGGTTTCCGTCTTCTGGGAGGGTCTGTCCGGCAGTATTAAAGATGAACTTGCCGGTCGGGACATTCCTACCACTCTCGATGACTTAATAACTCTTGCCACCCGGATTGACCTACGGTTCCAGGAGCGTGCCAGAGAGGTCACCCGTGAGAGGAGGTTACCACGTCTAGCTCCTACTTTTCAGAAACCCGTCACTCCTTCTGTCTCTAACCAGGTACACCCTCCTGAGCCTATGCAGGTCGACCAGACCAAGATGGTCAAGACCCGTCAGGACTTACGCCGTGCCGAGGGGACCTGCTTCTACTGTGGCAGTAAGGAGCACCGGATCCGTGCCTGCCCGGAGAGGTCGGGAAACGCCTGTGTCTAGGTTCGCTCAGAGAGGTCCACCTAGACAAGAATAAATCCTCTCCATCCCTGCTGTTGTCAGTTTCAATCGTCTACGGGGAGAACAGTTATTTCGAACTAGCCCAACTGGACTCTGCAGCAGCCGGGAATCTTATTTCACAGTCCCTGGTAGAGAAATACCGCATCCCCACCAAACCTCTGGCTGTACCCTTGTCTGTTGCTGCCGTGGATGGGGGGCTCTTACCACGCCCCATCCAACTCATCACCGAATCCATTACTCTGCAGGTGGGAATGCTGCATTCTGAAAGTATCTCCTTCCATGTTCTGCCTGGACTCTCTCACGCCCTCTTGCTAGGCCTACCTTGGCTCCAGAAACATGCACCCGTTCTTGACTGGCAGACCGGAGAAGTCCTTCGCTGGGGACAGGGCTGCCATAAGACCTGTCTGGTTCCCGTTCATCCCGTCCGTCCTTCTCCTACCCCAGCTAATCTACCTGGACTTCCGATTCCTTATTGGTCTTATGGCGATGTCTTTAATAAAAAGGAGGCAGAGACACTACCCCCTCATAGACCATACGACTGCCCTATCGACCTGTTACCTGGTACTTCTCCTCCCCGTGGGCGTATTTATCCATTATCCGCTGCTGAGACCCGGTCGATGTCCGAATATATTGAGGAGAATCTGGCCAGGGGATTCATCCGGAAATCTACCTCCCCGGCGGGAGCAGGCTTCTTTTTCGTCAAAAAGAAGGACGGCTCTCTCCGTCCCTGTATAGACTATAGAGGCCTTAACCAGATCACGGTGAAGAATAAGTACCCCCTTCCGCTCATTCCGGAGTTATTTGATCGTCTGAGGGGGGCTAGAATCTTCACCAAACTGGACCTCCGTGGGGCGTACAACCTGGTTCGTATCCGTCAGGGGGATGAATGGAAGACGGCATTCAACACCCGGGACGGCCACTATGAATATCTGGTAATGCCCTTTGGCCTCTGTAACGCTCCTGCCGTCTTTCAAGAGTTGGTCAATGACATCTTCCGGGACCTTCTCTACTCCTGCGTAGTGGTGTACCTGGACGACATCTTGGTCTTCTCTCCGGATCTCCAGACTCACTGGAGGGATGTTCGTCAGGTCCTGCTCAGGCTCAGGCAGAACCATCTCTACGCTAAATATGAGAAGTGCCTCTTTGAGCAGACCTCGCTTCCGTTTCTGGGCTACATTATCTCTCAGACCGGCCTACAAATGGATCCTGAGAAACTGTTTGCCATCGAGAAATGGCCCCGACCAGAGGGGTTGAAGGCTATTCAACGGTTCCTGGGCTTCGCCAACTATTACCGCCCCTTCATCCCGCACTTCTCTTCCCGGACTGCCCCAATTTCCGCGCTCACCCGTAAGGGTACTAATCCCAAAGAGTGGCCGCCCGAAGCAGAGGAGGCCTTTCTTTCCCTAAAACAGGCCTTCTCTTCCGCCCCGGTGCTGCATCGCCCGGACGGCAACAAGCAGTTCTTCCTGGAAGTTGACGCCTCCTCCTCTGGAGCCGGAGCGGTACTTACTCAAAAATCATCTTCCGGGAGAATGGTAACTTGTGGCTTCTTCTCCAAACTCTTCTCCTCTTCTGAGCGCAACTATTCCATAGGAGACCGAGAGTTATTGGCCATCAAGCTGGCGTTGGAGGAGTGGCGTTACCTACTCGAGGGGGCTCTTCATCCGGTAATAATTTACACTGACCACAAGAACTTGGCTTACCTCCAGCATGCCCAGAGACTTAACCCGCGCCAAGCCCGGTGGTCCTTGTTTTTTGCTCGCTTTGATTTTGTTCTTCATTTTCGCCCGGCTGACAAAAACGTCAAAGCAGACGCCTTGTCCCGATCCTTTCTGGTGTCCGATCTCGAGGAAGAACCTAAACATATCATCGATCCCGCCAGAGTAATGCAGGTGGCTCCCGTGAGTCTAAATCGTCTCCCTCCCGGTAAGACGTTTGTTTCAGTACCTGATCGGGAGAAGATCCTACACTGGGGCCATTCGTCTAAACTAGCTGGCCACGCCGGTCATAAAAAGACCCTCCAGCTTATTGCCCGGCACTATTGGTGGCCTACCCTGCACAAGGACATAATAGACTTTGTTTCTGCCTGTGTGTCCTGCGCCCGCAACAAAGTCCCGAGACATCTGCCAGCCGGACGCCTCCTTCCGCTTCCTGTACCTGCTGCCCCCTGGCAGCATATAGCAATGGACTTTATAACTGATCTCCCCGTCTCTGCCGGTTGTACGGTCATTTGGGTGGTCGCTGACCGCTTTTCCAAGATGGCTCACTTTATTCCCCTGCCAGGCCTTCCGTCTGCACCCGAGCTGGCTAAAGACTTTATCCGCCACATCTTCCGTCTTCATGGCCTGCCCCTCCACATCGTGTCGGATCGTGGGGTACAGTTCACCTCACGTTTCTGGAGAGCCACTTGTAAACTACTAGACGTCACCCTGGACTTCTCTTCCACTTACCACCCACAGTCCAATGGTCAAGTGGAGCGGATCAATCAGAACCTGACCAGTTACCTCCGGCACTTCGTTAATGCCCACCATTCTGACTGGGTGGATCTCCTACCATGGGCCGAGTTCTCTTATAATAATCACGAGAGCGAATCCTCCTCCAAATCCCCGTTTTTTGTAGTCTTTGGTCAGCATCCTCGGATTCCTTTTCCTGTCTCCACCTCTGTGGACAACCCGGCTGCGGAATCTCTCGTTAGCAAATTTTCCTCCATATGGGAGAGTACCCGGTCCGCACTCCTTCTGTCATCCGAGCGTATGAAAAGACACGCTGACAAAAAACGCCTGGATCCTCCACAATTTCGTCCAGGAGATAAAGTCTGGCTCTCATCTAAATATGTTCGACTCAAGATACCTTCTTACAAGTTAGGGCCTCGGTTCATCGGTCCTCTGGAGGTCATCAGTCAGATCAACCCGGTGGCCTATAAATTGAAACTCCCGGCCAACTTACGGATCCCTAACTCCTTCCATGTATCTCTCCTCAAACCCGTGGTGCTTAACTCTTTTTCCAAGTCTACAGGTACGCCTCCTGCTCCGATTTCTGCTGAGGACGAGTTTGAGGTAGAGAACATTCTTGCCACCAAAAGGGTATGAGGAAAGACCTTTTTTCTGGTAGATTGGAAGGGGTTTGGTCCTGAGGAGAGAACGTGGGAGCCCCGGGAGAACATCCATGCCCCTTTCATCCTAGCTAAATTTCTATCTGGCCTAAAAAAGGGGGGGCCTAAAGGGGGGGGTACTGTAGTGCCGGCGTCCCTGCCCTCTGCTAGGCAGGGACGCTGTTCCCCTCACCGCTCTGCTCCATGCCCGGCGTCCCTCTCCCGCTCTGCTGGCAGCGCGCGCTCCTTCCCGGCCACTGTGCTTAGGGCGCGCGTGCGCGCGCCCTCCCTCCCTCTTAAAGGGGCCGCGCGCGCCGTCCTAAGGAGTCCCCGGCCAATGGCCGGAGGACTCTACCATATATAAGGCACCTCCTCCAAAATGGAGGTGCCCGAGCAATGTTGTTGCACCGTTCTACTCTGCTTCAGCCCTCAGGTCCCGTTGCCAGTTACCTGCCAGTTACCTGCCAGATTCCTGCCAGCTTGCTGTCCTAATCCTGCCTGATTTCCTGTTACCTGCCTGCCTGCCTGAGGTCCGACGGTCTGCCTTACAACTCCGGTCAGTCTGTCTAAGGACCAACTTGCCCGCTCACCTGGGAGCGCACATCAGCTACCTGCCTGCTTGCCTGAGGTCCGACGGTCTGCCTTACAACTCCGGTCAGTCTGTCTATGGACCAGCTTGCCCGCTCACCTGGGAGCGCTTCTCCGCTACCTGCCTGCTTGCCTGCCCGGAGGCTCCGCTGTCACGTGCTGTGACCACCAGCTATTCCAGACTCTTGCCCGCTCACCTGGGAGCGCTTCTCCACTACCTGCCTGCTTGCCTGCCCGGGGGTTCCGCTGTCACGTGCTGGGACCACCAGCTATTCCAGAGACTCTTGCCCGCTCACCTGGGAGCGCTTCTCCGCTACCTGCCTGCTTGCCTACCTGGAGGCTCCGCCGTCACGTGCTGTGACCACCTGCTATTCCAGAGACTCTCGCTTGCTCACCTGGGAGCACACATCCTCCATCTGCCTTGCTAGCCTACCTGGAGGTTCAGCCATCACAGGTCGTACCTACCCTTTACCTAGAGACTGCCCCGGTCACTTGCCGTGACCTCCAGCCCGTTCTTCCAGAGACTGCCCCGGTCACTTGCCGTGACCTCCAGCCCGTTCTTCCAGAGACTGCCCTGATCACTTGCCGTGACCTCCTGCCCGTACACCCAGAGACTGTCCCGGTCACCTGCTGTGACTGCCTGCCTGGTCGCCACCCGCTCCCTTACAAGGACCGCTCCCTTGTATAGTAGCCCAGAGGTTCCGCCTCCCAGACCCGTTACAACATCTGAGGACAAAAATAATTTGCCAGATGATTTTTTTAGCTCAGGTCCCTGAAACATTGTGGGAGACTGGGAAGACTGATGTCGGCCGACTACCAGTCCCACCAGTGGAGGTAAAGTTAAAACCAGGTGTTCCGCTGCCATGTGTTAAACAGTATCCCCTCAGCCCTGCACAAGATGCAGCCATTGGAGTATCAATTGAAGAATTACTCAAGTCAGGGACAATCATTCCTACCACCTCAACCTGTAATACGCCCCTGTACCCAATAAAGAAAAAAGTTGAAAAAGGACAACCAGCAAACTACCGTATGGTTCATGATTTGAGGGCTGTAAATGAGGTCACTGAGCTTATAACACCCATAATGCCAAATCCTCACACTTTATTGGCTCAAGTCCCACACAATTCCACACATTTTACGGTGATTGACTTAGCAAATGCATTTTTTTCTGTGCCTCTGCACCCAGACTGCCAGTATTTATTTGCTTTCACTCATGGTCATCAACAGTATGCATGGACAGTGCTACCTCAAGGCACACAAAATTCACCGACTATACTGTTGTAATGTCCTCAGTTTTGCAACAATGGAGTCCTCCTTATCTGGAGTTTGTGTTGCTTCAGTATGTGGACGATTTATTACTTTGCTGACCTAACCAAATGTCATGTAATGAGTCATCTATCTCGCTTTTGTGTTTCCTAGCAGAACATGGATGTAAGGCCTCTAAAAACAAATTACAATTTTGTCAGCAGAAAGTAGTGTTTTTAGGTCATTGCCTGGCGCAAGGTACTAAACATCTAACAGAAGAAAGGAAAGTTGCAATACAACAGCTTACATTGCCCCAAAACCTCACTCGACTTAGAACTTTCCTGGGTCTGGTGTCATACTGCAGGCCATGGATACGATCAGCATCCCAGCTCATGCAGCCCTTGTATGATAGCCTGTCTACACAACCCTTCCATCTGACCCCAGAAGCTGAACAAAAGTTTTACTCTCTAAAACTCTCAATTACCTCTGCACCAGCTCTTGGTTTACCCAACCATACTAAACCATTTTCTTTGTTCTGCACTGAGATGACAGGCCATGCCACTTCAGTACTGACCCAAAAGCACGGACAACAACAAAGACCAGTGGCTTACTACTCAGCTAGGCTGGATTCTGTTGCCAGGGGGGCACTATCTTGTGCTAGAGCCATTTCTGCTGTTCAAGCAATGCTTGAAAAGGCCACAGGAATAGTTCTTGATTACAAGGTCACACTTTACACTCAACATGACATTCATGGTGTCCTCAGTCAAGTACAACCTAGACACATTTCAGTGGCCCGGCAACTTTGACTTCAATGTGCCCTACTCCTGCCCCCAAATGTAGAACTCAAACGATGCACAGTTTTGAATCCAGCTACGCTTCTGCCAGTGGATTCAAAAGGGGGGAAAGATGGGGAAAATGATCTATTTTTACATTCTTTGACAGAGGAGGAAATAGCCAACATACATACACCCCATGATTGTGTAGCTCTGATGCAACAAGAGACGGCAGGGTTTCAACATGTATCAGATGAACCCATTGCTAATGCAGATTTTGAGTTTTTTGTAGATGGATCCAGATATCAAGATGCTGGTCGGTTCTACACTGGATATGCTGTGGTCACACAACATGAGGTAATAAAAGCTGAATCACTCCTTCCTCACCTATCAGCACAGGAGGCTGAGCTGAGGGCACTCACTGAGGCGTGTAGAGCGGCTGAGGGTAAGACTGCCAATGTGTATTTAGATAGCAGGTATTCTTTTGGAATTTGTCATGATTATGGTCCAATATGGAAAGCCAGGTCTTTTCTAACATCAAATGGGAAACCTATAAAGAATGCAGAGAGCGTGTAGGCTCTGATTGAGGCTTTTTTGTTACCAACTAAGCTTGGCGTGGTGAAGATAAAATCTCACACTCGAGCTGACACCAATGAAGCCAGAGGAAATGCTTGTGTGGATGCCGCCGCCAAGGAAGCAGCAATGAGGCCGAGAGTTGAGAGTCTAGCAGCGGTACAGACCATGACCTCAGTGGCACCTGTCACTCCTGATATTCTTAAATCCCTGCAGAAACAGGCGGTTCAACAGGAAAAGAACGAGTGGGAGACACAAAGAGCCCAGCTGACTGAGGAAGGTTTGTGGAAAAGGGCAGTAAGCTCTGCCTGCCGCGAGCGCTTTACTCAATGATGGCCCAGGTAACCCATGGACTAACACATTTGTCAAAAACAGCTATGTTTGCTTTGGTAGACAAGGTATGGGTGGCCCCAGGGTTCAGTACGACAGTATGACATGTGCCCGACACAACGTAGGGAAAACTGTAAAGACCCCGCAGAAACACACCCCTTGTCCGCTCTACCCGTTCCAGAGATTGCAGATTGACTATATACAACTACCACGAGTAGGGCTACATGAGTTCGTGCTTGTGTGTGTTGATCTCTTTTCAGGTTAGACATATAACCAACACCTACATTATATATAACACCCCAAACAGTGCCCACCAGGGTGTGAGAAACCGAAAAAACAGGGGGTGGGGGGGCGACTACGGGTGCTGTTATGGGTTCAGGAAAAACCGGCTACCGGTAAGTAACCTTGGTGTTTTCCCCTCACCCATGACAGCACACCTTGAGAGAATTTTAGAGAATTATGAGCACCCTAGGGAGGGACCACCATCTGAAGTACCCTTCTCCCAAAGGTAAGGTCAGAGGAGGACAGATATAACCGATAGTGTTTATAGAAGGTGGATGGTGTAGACCAAGTAGCAGCTCTACATATCTGATCGATTGAGACGTCTGCCCTCTCCGCCCAGGATGTTGCTACGGTTCTGGTGGAATGAGCCTTGACATTGTCCAGGGCCGGAACTCCTGTGGACGTATATGCTAAACAAATGGCCTCCCTAAGCAAACTAGAAATGGTACCCTTGGACACCCCGTGACCTTTCCTACTCCCCTGAAAGGCCAGGAACAAGGAATGGTCCTTCCTCCATACACTAGTCATGTTAATGTACTGAAGTAGGGATCTTCTATCATCTAGGTTATGGAATCTAACTTCCCCGGGGTTTTTCGGATTGCTGCAAAACGAGGGTAGTACAATCTCCTGGTTAGAGTGGAATCTAGATACCACTTTGGGAAGATATGCTGGATCTGGATGCAAGGTGACTCTATCATCATAAATTTGCGTGTACGGAGGATCAACCGAAAGGGCCTGCAGGTCACCCACCCTACGGGCTGATGTTAAGGCCACTAAGAGGATGGTCTTAAGGGTGAGGATCTTTGGAGAGACGTCCTGTAGGGGCTCGAACGGGTCACTGGTAAGTGCGTTCAAGACCAAATTCAGGTCCCAGGAAGGAACTCTAAGGGACCGAACCGGTCTGGCTCTGGCAAAGGACTTGATAAATCTAGAGACCCACCTGTTCCCAGCCAAGTTACAATTATAGAGTGCCCCCAAGGCCAACACCTGAACCTTAAGAGTCCCAGTGGCTAGACCCAGGTCACGCCCCTTTTGCAGAAACTCCAGGATTCCTTTGATTGGAGGCTTGTTTGATAACGGGGCATCTATAAAATCTAGGAACTTCCCCCAGACTTGGTTATAAATTTTAGTCGTTATTGGTTTCCTAGTACCCAGCAGGGTGGAGACTAACCCTGGTGAAAACCCCTTGTTACTTAGTAGTGACCTCTCAAATTCCACGCCACAAGATGGAATCCTCTGGCTTGGGCGTGGAATACTGGTCCCTGAATGAGAAGGTCCGGCCTCTCTGGTAGAACCCAGGGATCTTAAACCGACATTAGTCGAAGCAGGGAGAACCAAGGCCTCTTGGTCCAAAAAGGGGCTATAAGAATTACCCTTGCGCCATCCTCCCGAATCTTCCCCACCACTGCTGGAACCATTACTAACGGGGGAAAGGCATAGGCCTTCCTGATCTTCCAAGGAATTTGGACGGCATCTACAGTATGGGGATTTTCTGCTGGGTTTAAGGAACAGAATCTGTCTACCTGTTTGCTCTTGTGGTGAACAGATCTATGTCTGGTTGTCCCCATAACTGGACAATCTGTCGGAAGACCCCCGGGTTTAAGTTCCACTCCCCCTGTTTTAGGGTGTGGCGGCTGAGAAAATCTGCCCTTACGTTTTCCACCCCCCTTATGTGAAGGGCACTGAGGGATGGGAGGTGTTGCTCTGCCAGATGTAGGATTCTGTCTGCCACAGCCATCAGGGAGCGTGACCTTGTTCCCCCCTGGTGATATACATAGGCTACTGTTGCCGAGTGGCGGACCTGACCTGGACATGGTGACCCTGAATGTGAGGAAGGAAGCCTATCAGGGATTTCTCCACTGCCCAAAGTTCTTTTACGTTTGAGGATGCCTCCATCTCGTGGTATTCCCAGTGACCCTGTACTGAGAGCTCTGCTAGATGACCCCCCCCCATCCAGAGCCGCTCGCATCGGTTGTAATCACCCGATCTATTGGTCTGGACCACTGTATGCCTGAGGTCAGATTTTCCCTGTCTGTCCACCGTGAAAGGGAATCTACAGCTTGTAGGGAGAGAGAGAACTTCCTTTCTAAATGCCCGTTGAGGCTATGTGCCCACGTAGCGTTTTTGTAGCGTTTTTACGGCCGCGAAAACGCTTGTAAAACAGTCTGCCATGCAAAGCAATGTGAATTCGGATGTGCTGTGCACATGATGCGCTAATTAGCGCGCCGAATTCGCATTGCATTGCAAAACGCAGCATGACCATTTCTACCGCGATTACGCTGCAAATTCGCGGCCATTGAGGAACATTGAAACGCAGCAAACCCACAGGTATATGTGGATTTGCTGCGTTTCAATTAAATTCAATGGCTGCGAATTTGCAGCGTAATCGCGGTGCGTGTGGTACCCGGGATGAAGAGGAGACTACAACTTCTCTTTATCCCGGCTACCACACGGTGAAAAAAAGAAATAAAGTTAAAAATAAACAAAACCTGTATATTCACCTCTCCGGCGGCCCCCAGTCTGCTCTCCGGTCTCCTCCAGTCTGCTCCCGGCCGCGTCTTCTCTCTTCAGCGTCCCGCAGTGTACTGTCAGGACCTGCGGTGACGTCATTTAGTCACCTGATGGTCACGCGACCACTGACATCGGCGGTCAGGTGCTGGTCGCGTGACCATCAGCTGACTAAATGACGTCACCGCAGGTCCTGACGGTACACTGCGGGACGGCAAGGAGAGAGAGGACGCGGCCAGGAGCAGACTGGAGGAGACCGGAGAGCAGACCGGGGGCCGCCGGAGAGGTGAATATACAGGTTTGTTTTTTTTAAAACGTTTTAATTCTTTTTTTTTTTTTTTTTTTTACTATTGATGCTGCATTTAAAGCATCTAAGTTGTTCACACATTATAAATCCATGCCCGTTGCATGGATTTATATTGTGTGATCAACTTGTCAAGCACTTTTCCAAACGATGCTCAAAATCGCTTGGAAAAACGCTTGAAAAAACGCATGTAAAAACACTGAAAAAACGCTTCTCCCTGGCAGAAAAACCGCATGTAAATCTGCATGCGTTTTTTTTCTGCCAGAGAGAGGCAAAAACTCTCTGCATCAAATCTGCTACGTGGGCACATAGCCGGAAGGACCTCTGCACTGACAGGACCTCCCACTGAAGAAGTCTCATATGCCCTTGAGCCCATCTGACTGCTGGGAGACAGGCCGTCATAGAGTCTAGGAGGGACATTGCTTCTCTTACAGACATCACTGGAGACCGCATGGCTTTCAAGACTAAATTGATTACTTTGCAGACCTAGTCTTCTGGGAGGAAGCAGGCTTGGAGACGAGAATCCAGGATTAGACCAAGGAAGATTTGAGTCTTGGAGGGGGTTAATTTTGACTTTTGGGTATTTACCAACCATCCTAGCTGTTGCAACACCGCCGTGACTTCTAGAAGTTGACTGGAACAGTGGACTTCTGATTTCCCTATTACCAAAAAGTCGTCTAAATAGGTAACGATCACTACGTTTTTGATTCGTAGAAAGGCTTTTCCTTCCGCTATTAATTTTGTGAATATTCTCGGGGCTATGGAGAGGACGAAGGGTAGGGCAGTAAACAGAAAATGCCTCAGTTCTTTCTGAATGAACAGGGCTACCCTCAGATATTTCTGGTAGTCTGGATGAATTGGGACGTGATAATATGCATCCTTCAAGTCTATTACTGCCATAAAGCAATTGTGGTGCAAGAGCTTCACTGCCGAGCTCACTGACTCCATCTTGAAAGTCTGGTTCTCCATCAACTAGTTTAGACTCCTGAGGTTGATGATGTTCCATTGTTTTTTTTTTTTACCATGAACAGAGGGGAATATAATCCCTTCTTCCTTTGTAGTATCGGAACTTCGAGAAGGACCCGTTTCTCTACTAGCCCTAATATTTCTGACTCCAGAGCTATCTGTTCTTCCTGGACCTTGATATTGGGAGTAATCATAAAGGTCCGGCGAGGAACCTGGCTGAACCGTATCTTCAGGCCACCACTCACAATATTCAGAATCCAGGGGTTTGATGTAATGGCTTCCCAAGATGGAATAAAGAGGGAAAGCCTCCCTCCTACCTCCAGCCTGGTGTCATTGGGAAGATTTTTTTGTATTGGAGGACGGCCCTCCAAACATATAGCCTGACTTTTTCTTGGATTTGGACTCCCATCTTCTCCTGTCTCCCAGAGCGCGACCCCGATTAAATTTTCTCCTCCGAAAACTAAACCTTTTTGAGTCTCCTGAAAATCCTGGGAACCCTTTGTTCCTATCGCCCGCTTTTTCTAAAAAAGGTCATCCAGCTTCTGGCTAAACAGGAGTCTGCCGTCACACGCGAGGGAACATAATTTATGTTTGGATTGTAGGTCACCTGGACAACCCTTGAGCCACAAGGCCTGTCTGGCTGCATTAGATAGATTTGCTGATCTAGCCAAGAGTCTAACTGAGTCCGCTGAAGAGTCTGCCAGGAAGGCCGACGCTGCCTGCATTAGGGGCAGATTTGAAAGGATTCTGTCCCTAGGGATCTTTTTATCCCTAAGTTGGTCTTCCAACTGTCGCAGCCACACCATGAGGGACCTTGCCACACAGGTGCCAGCTACCGCAGGCTTCAGGCCTCCTGCTGCAGCTTCCCAAGTGTGAGGTAGAAAGGAGTCAGCCTTTTTATCAAGGGCATCCCTTAGGACGCCTGAATCCTCTAAGGGTAGGGAAGATTTTTTGGATGACCTGGCTACAGCCCCGTCAACTTTGGGGATTTTATCCCAAGGCTCAGAGTCCTTCTCCTCAAAGGGGTACCTTCTTTTAGAGAAGGAGGGTAAGGCCCCTGATCTCTCTGGTTTCTTCCACTCTCGGTCAAGGAGGCCCTGAATTTTAGTGTTTACTGGAAAGGAGCGTCTTTTCTTCTCCAAGGCCAGCAAACATAACGTCTTCCCGGGATTTGGATGCTTTCTCCTCCCCCAGACCCATGGTTGATCTGACTGCTCTGACCAGTTTGTCAGTACCCTCGATGGGGGGGAAGCAGGGTCTACCGTTATCCGATGAGGATGATGAATCACTCAGCCACATATCCTCAGACTGGGAGAAATCAGAGTTGGAGGAGACCTCTTAATGGGATTTTTTTCTTCCCTCTAAACAACCCCTTCAGGGACCCACCTCTGCGTGGACTATGGATTTAAGATTGGATTCAAAATCCAGAGAATTTTCTGCTATGGTTTTATTAATGCAGTTCGGGCAAAGCTGTTTTTGCCAATCTATGGGAAGGGAAGTTTGGCATAGGGCACAAATCCTGTGCTTTTGCTTGGCGCTACTCTTCTTAGGCTCCTACAAAAGGAAACACATAAGAGACTTCCCATTACTAAAAGGGCGACATTCACAAAGATCACTCACCCCTGAAGTCACAAACGGGTACCGGATTCGGAGGCTGTAGCGGAACACGTGATGATTCCGCTACATGGTCCAGAGGTGTTTGATACCTTGCTTCTGCGGCTGCCACTGCTCGAGCGGCTGTCAGTGTGAGAGGCGTCCGTCTGCCTCTTCTGTTGCTGGGGGAGGGAGAGGGGGGGGGGGGGGGGTTAGCTGCTGCTCTTGACTATTCTGGTCAGCCATTTCGCAGAAGCATGAGCCATGCTCCCAGGATAACCCCTCCCCATAATATAAGGCCATCCAGAACCACCTCCTGTTGAAGCCCCCTCCCTTCCCAGGCCTAGGCTCCAAACAAAAAAAAAAAAAAAAACAAAAAAAAAACCAGCCCAAGAGTGCTTTACAGGGGGGGGAGGGGGTGTCACCATCTTGGATCGGGCACCGCCCCCTGACATCACCCAGCACGCCTCTCCCAGTGTGCCCAGCACCATGATGTCAGGCACGTCATACCTGGAAGTTGCTGCTCCGGAACGTGGCGGACTGAGGCGGCAGGGGGAGGGCGGCTCCATGGTCTACGGGAAGCCAGAGCCTGCCTCAGCATGTGCGCCCACTCGGACGCAGGACCCAAAGGAGCTGCTGACAGCGCTTCTGGAGGCTGGAACCCGGTGCACAGGCCAGTGCCAGTTCTTCCACACCAGAACAGACCCAGGTAAGTTTTCTTCTTTCCAGACAGATTCCCATCAAGGACAGGAAACCAACGCAAGTGAGGGAGAGGTACCGCCCTTTTACTTCAGTCGATTTCCTGTCCTTGATGGGGCGGATCCCTCTCTCAAGGTGTGCTGTCATGGGTGAAGGGAAAATATGGTAATTTGCTATATGACTGGCATAGAAGTCTTAACATGTCACAGAAGGGTTCTTTTGCCACTGCCTGGCAGGTATTAGCCAGCATACATATTTCTGTAATGTTCAATAGAAGGGTCAGCACTCTGTACAGATCTGTGGTGCACATGGAAGGCTGCAGTCCATAGAAATAATGAAGTCCCAGCACTCACATCAGTTTCAATGCTTCTTTAATGAATATCCACATGGAAACATTTCAGCAGATGTTGACAAAAGCTCAGGATGGGCTGAAACATCTGTCCATGTGGATATTCATTAAAGAACCATTGAAACTGATGCGAGTGCTGGGACTTCATTACATATTCCCGTAAGACTATTTAAATGCATGGTACATTACAGCTGATTGGTTGAAGTGCAGACCCCCACAGATCTGAAATTGTTGACATGTGTAGTATTCTAGTCGAAGACAACCCCCTACCAGAATAAAGGCAATGCTTTATTTTATGTGGTGATGAACAGCTACACAAACAAAACACTACATGCCTGTGGAGGAGTTTACAATAAATTTAGCATAGGTGGCAGGGTTCTAGTAAGTGCCTGCCATATAGATTTAGCAATGCAGTAGGGCCTGTCTCCCATCAGAGAAAAACACAATGAAAACTTCATAATTTGATTACCTTTTATATCAGGGGTGGGGACCCTCAGGTCTGTGGGCTGTTTACAGCCCACGATGACCTTTTCTCCAGCTGTGTTTTGACAGCTGGTGGCCCTTTAATTTCTTCTGACTCGGGAGCGTGTGCAGGCAGTGTTCACTACTGAATGCCATGTCAGATGCAACACAAGATTACATGGTGATGCTGGCCAGTGGCAGCATCTGGACTCTGGGCCGAACTAGCACACAATGTGCTCCTGACCCACAGAAGACAGCAGCATCACCTGTTAAGTCTATACCACAGCCCCATGTCTCCTGTGATGTACAGCAGTCTTGGTGTCTGATGTGTACAGCTCTCTATCTCCTATGTGATACATATACAGCAGACCTCCCACTGCTTGAGTTCTATAATATGTAACTTGAGCAGTAATGAATTTCCCACACATGTAATACAGATCTGTATTCAGTACAACTTACTGCCGCGAGTTCTTTACAAAAGTTTCACAAAGTCGCCGGCGCTCCAGACCAACGCAAATCTGGAAAGTCAGTTACGAGTAGCAACATCAATACCACCTAAAATCACAGCAGCATCTAAGATAAGCAGCTCCAGCCACCACACTTGCAATGAGTTAATTAATTGTTTGACCAAATACAGCAGGGTAATTTTCAAGTTTATAATGGTTTAAATATTAAAATGGCCCTTGGAAGAAAAAAAAGGTTCCCAACCCCTGTTCTATATAAGAACTTTACCCAGAAATCACAAAACCAGGAGGTCAAAACACATTTTTTATTTAGCAGTTATTTTACATATTTCACATTGCAAGTAGTGTTGAGGACATTTGCACAATTAAGAACCGTGTGCTGCTGCAAACGCAGGGTAACATTCTGGAAGAGCTAGTGCTCCTATTCTTATGGCTTTCATACAGCTAATTGCACAGTGTGGGAGAGAAGGCATCTTTGTTTTCTACTGCACATAAGTAGTGCAAGAATTCGTTGGTTAAGCCTTGATAATGACAGGAGTGATCATTTTGGGGAAGGAATAGTATCTGCACTCCTCAGGGGGAGTAAGATCCATCACAGTTGTGCTAATGTTGTCCTGTTTGAATCCAGCCTCCAACAGCCGAGGTACCTGAGTCTCCTATAAAAAGGTAAAAGAATGATGTTTAAATATATATAAAAATAAAAAAAAAAAAAAATCACCACAACTAGTTTCATATGATGCATTTCAACCACTTTCTCCACCTTGTCCAACAAAGTAGTTTAGCTTTTCAAGAATGGTTGCATGGCCTAAACCCAGGCACCATTGCTTAAACGCAGCACAGTGCACTTATAACTTAACACTATTTTGGCCAAACTTGTAGCACAAACCAAGTCAACTAATAGATGGAGTAAACTTAGACAGTCTGGCAATGCATGACATCACAGCACAAGTGACAATCAAATCTGGTGCATTTTTAAGAAAATCTATCAGCAGGATCAACCTTCCTAAGCAGTCTATGGGCAAGTAGGTTATAGAAAGATGAATAAAATGATATTAGATTACAGAAATCAAGGAGTCTTAAGAAATGCATTTCTCTGGCATATGTAAATGAACCGTTAGATCTATGGGAAAGACTAGCTCTTCAGGCAGATGCATTTTAAAATTAAAAGGGGCATTACCAATGAGACATGTAATGACACAGTCTGCTCTTGATCTACACTTCTCACACTGCCTCCAGTGCCAATAAATAAAAGGGGCATTACCAGATTGTCCTGGACATTCCATTTACATATAGAAAAAATGTGGATTTTTCTGGAATAACACATAAGATAACAGATAAAGATATTTTATTCAGCTTCCCATGATCTGCATGCCCATAAACAGCTTAGGACAAGTGATCCTACTGAGAGATTCCTTTAAGGCTGGCTAGTTTAAGTTTGCTCTAAGAGTTACAATATTTATAAAACAGGGTCGGATAGGCCTGGCGGGGTATCAGGGAGTTCACCGACAGGCCCTTGCTGCAGACCAGAGGGGGGAGGAGAAGAATTTTTTCTTTGGTTTTAAATTCAAAGTGGTTTTTAGGGGCATGGGCCCTTTAAAAGCGCAGGCAGAGTATTTGCAGGGGCACACGCACGCAGCACTCATTACCTGAACTGCCGCATTGCATGTCCTGATGAACCTGACTATTGTGCATCTGTCGTCACCGGCGTATGATGTCATTGTCATGCGCCAACACTCAAGTCAGCAGCTGGCCTCTGCTAGGTGGGCTGCCATTTTAAGATGAGTGAACAAGCGCACCAGATCTAAGCAGAGGAGGACACCACACGGCGCAGGGAGTGCCGGAAGGCAAGACATTTTTTTTCTATGGATGCGGAATGGGATGGACAAACGGGGACCAGGATGGCTATATGGGGGGCCAGGCTGGACAAATGGGTTCCAGGATGGACAAATGAATGAGGCTGCAGTCAGACATCCCACCTACCGCTGCTTTTTAAAATGGGGATAAAAACGTCCCCATTCTTCCGATCGGTGTGGTTTCCAAAGGTTGGACCTAGGTGATAGTTTATCCTGTGGAGCCCATGGATTGGTGATAACTTGTTTTAACCAAAGATGTCTTTTAATGCAAACTACCATAATTGTTTATCTCAGTTCTAGTGGCGCACAGTAGATGTGCAGGAGCTGTCTGTGTCTTACAGTGGATGCTCCACTGGAACAGCTAACATTTGCATATAGCTGTAGGGTAGGACCCTAGGGTCAATTCCTCCTGTAGGCCCCAGACACCCCAGTCTGACCCAGTTTATAAATTGTGACAGTCACTGGTGATGTGAGGGGAGATATGTTTCACTGCAGCCATTTGCTTCAGTGAACTGAAACCTAGAAGTTGTCTCCAGAATGTTCGGTGCTGAAGAGGTATATTGGCCAATTTGTGGGAAGGTTTTTGCCAGCAGGTGTGAGATGGGTGGGACACCTGCTCACCATATCTCCACCTACACCTCAAGGGTGTGGTTTGGAAAAGGAAGTCTTTAGATTGTGTAGAAGCCAGCGAGCTCCACAGAAGGACTGAGCTGAAAATTTATTGTGCTACCCATAATGGGCAAAATCCCACCCACCTATGTACTTTACTATACATTATTTTTGTTTTCCCCATCATCCTGGAGAGGCAGTGTTTATTTTGTGTAACCCTGCTGTGGTTTATGCCATATATTAATAAACCAGCAGGAAGTTAACCCAAGAAGTGTTTCTTGTGTCTGCCTCAGAGCCGAACAAGTTGCTTAACCACAAAATATACTGCATGTGAAATTATACAAGGATATGAAAGTTCTTATACATCTTACCTGAAACATTTTTTCAATATTATTGTATTTAGCCTTCAAAAACTCCCCCCAAGATGTCAGGTTACAGTATGTAAGGACTCCACCAGGCTTCAATAGGCGGTAAGCATGAGCCTGTACAAAAAGAATGTAAAGAGGTTATCCTTCTTATCGTTTTGAGTCAATTTAATACATTTGGGGCAAAAAAACCTCCAGTTTTTGCAATTAGTTTTCCTTAAAAGTGTTACTTAGTCCTCTAATGGCTCCATGTTTCATTAGTACAGGTTACAAAATGTAAAATCTGTTTTATTCAGTTTTTTCAGACGAGTCTTTTCCAGTTTATTTTTATTCTTCCCTTTTCCTTGTTCTTCCCCCTTTCCCATTTCCTTCCTCTTTAATGCTGACTTTTCCTTGTCCCCCCCCCCCCCCCTTAGATAGTTGGGGGTGACAATTTACATGGTTATTAATCTTAATTTGCATTGCTCTTTATATATGTTCATTATGTATTCCCCCTATTATATGTTAAAAATCCCCACAATAAGAACTATTTTAACAAAATGTGTTCTCTAAAAGTTAGTCAGTCCACTATAGCAGTCAGAGTTTGTAATTAATTTCCCATCAGCTGATTTATGACCACAGATTTAATTGTGTTTTTGAGAAGCAGTTTCCCTGCACAAAGTGCAAATTTTTTTAACTAATTGTACTCCGAAGAGGTTGCCAACCCCCTTTAATATACATAATGTGAAAGGTACACGGTGGTAAATGCAAGTCTTACCCCTCAGGATATAGCACAGGCCAATCTATGGTCTATGATGGCACCATTCAGCCAGCCACAGGACCACTACAGATGTCTAACAACTTGAATCACACTTTTTCCCTCACATACAGCTCAAATCGGACCACTGTAGAGGTCCAGTGGCATGGTCATAGCTGCTGAGGCAGACCAGGCAACTTACCAAGGTGTCAGATTCTCTAAAAATAAATCAATCTCCTTTTACCCAAACAAATATGAAAAGACTAACAGTCACTTCCAAAACAGAAAACTGGTGTGGACGGGTGCTTACCAAGAGTAGCCATCTCCATATATAACAAAGAAGCACTATGTAGCGCTATAGAATGCAAACATGAAATATATCACATTTGAATAGCATTACTGCTCTAGAAAATAGAAATTGAGATACTTAGCACATAAACTGGCCAATTCATGTGTACTCAGCAGCCACAGTAAGGAGACTCGTTGCTGGGAACCCATCTAGTGTGAATCTTAGGCACCTTTCAGAGGTCAGGGGTTTGAGAATGTGTGGCGTTTCCACAAGTACTGGAGACACAGACACACGTAGATCCATTCAAATGAATTGGTCTGTGTACATGTCAGTGTGTTTCCACGCACCGTGTGTCTGTGGGCAAAACACGCTGACATGTCAGTTTTTCACACAGCACGGGCCGCAAGACATCCTGCAAACGAGCACAGTGATGACATACGGATAACATCCATGTGACATGTACCGGCGCCTGGGAACCAGTGGTAGTTAGCGCTGTTCCCAAGAGCTGGGTGCTGAACGCTGCCCTCATTGTCCCCTGCTTGCGCTGCAACCAGTGGCCACAGAGTCTGAATGGACAGAAATCTATGGACATCGGCATTAGCCCTTACTCTGATTACAGCTTTACAAACCCTTGGTGTTCTCATTTCTCATTCACCTGGAATTACTTCAAACGAACAGATATGCTTCATCAAGAGTTAATTTCTAGAATTACAGGCCTTCAAAAAAAAAGGGTTTGCTGCATCAACTGTATTTTGAAACAGTCATACAGTGCTAAGCACAATTCCAACTGTTCCAAGTCAGAATCAGGCATAAAAGCTCAGCCATGACAGGCCAGCATTACTTTAAGACTCAATCTGAAAAACTGCTAGTTTTAATGGTTGCACTTGAGCATACCTTCAAGGCTCTATCAATTGCTATGATTAAAGTGGCTCTCCTAAAGACCACGAGTTACCTCTGCTGCAGTGGGCAAGTTCAGAGGTACAAGCCTCTGAAACCTCAAGTTCACAGTACCTAAGATAATAGCACTCAAATTATGCGGACATCAAGTTGTAGACACATCAACTGTCCAGATGAGACTGCAATCCAATAATAAGAGGCTCGCTTCTCACAAAGAATCCACTACTGCAAGCTACAGGGTGGACCATTTATATGGATACACCCAAATTAAATGGGAATGGTTGGTGATATCAACTTCCTGTTTGTGGCACATTAGTATATGGGAGGGGGAAAACTTTTCCAGATGGGTGGTGACCAAGTCGGCCATTTTGGATCCAACTTTATTTTTTTCAATGGGAAGAGGGTCATGTGACAAACTCATTGAGAATTTCATAAGAAAAACAATGGTGTCCTTGGTTTTAACGCAACTTTATGCTTTCATGAGTTTTTTTTTTTTTTGTTTTTTTTTTTTTTTACAAGTTTATGACCACTTATAAAATGTGTTCAAAGTGCTGCCCATTGTGTTGGATTGTCAATGCAACCCTCTTCTCCCACTCTTGACACACTGATAGCAACACCGCAGAAGAAATGCTAGCACAGGCTTCCAGTATCTGTTTCAGATGCTACACATCTCGTATCTTTACAGCAAAGACAATTGCCTTCAGATGACCCCAAAGATAAAAAGTTAAGGGGTCAGATCGGGAGACCTTGGTGGCCATTCAACTGGCCCACGACGACCAATCCATTTTCCAGGAAACTGTTCATGTAGGAATGCTCGGACCCGACACCCATAATGTGGTGGTGCACCATCTTGTTGGAAAAGCTCAGGGAACGTGCCATCTTCAGTGCATAAAGAGGGCAACACATGATCATGTAGCAATTTCAGATATCCAGTGACATTGAGGTTTCCATTGATGAAGAATGGCCCCACTAACTTTGTACCCCATAACATCAAGATACGAGATGTGCAGCATCTGAAACAACGGATACTGGAAGCCTGTGCTAGCATTTCTTCTGCGGTGTTGTCATCAGTGTGTCAAGAGTGGGAGAAGAGTGTTGCATTAACAATCCAACACAATGGGCAGCACTTATAAAATGTGTTCAAAGTGGTCATAAACTTGTAAAAAACTCATGAAAGAATAAAGTTATGTTAAAACCAAGCACACCATTGTTTTTCTTAAGAAATTATCAATAAGTTAAATGTGTCACATGACCTGTGTCCCATTGAAAAAAATGTTGGATCCAAAATGGCCACCATGGTCACCACCCAAGAGTTTTCCCCCTCCCATATACTAATGTGCCACAAACAGGAAGTTGATATCACCAACCATTCCCATTTAATTTAGGTGTATCCATATAAATGGCCCACCCTGTACATGTAGTGCCAGAGCAACACAAGGGCTGGATATTAGATGAGTGGCAATCTGTACTGTGGCATGAATAGAAAAACTGACCAGCACATCCTAGCAAGTGTGTACAGGTGCCAGCTAAGACAATAGTTAAGAAAAATGTATAGCTGCACTCTAGGTTGCTAGAATGGTAAATTTTGAAAATTGAACTACATTACTGCCATGAAAAATAGATAAGTGCTATAGTATGTACGTATGGAGTTTTGGAAAAATGGAACCGCAATATTGCTATAGAAAAATTTACAGTAGAAAGAATTCCTTCTGTATATTTTTCTAGAGCAATATTGCGGTTCCATTTTTCCAAAACTCCATATGTACATAATGTAGCACTTGCTATTTTTCATGGCAGTAATATGTAGTTCCAATTTTCAAAATTTACCATTCTAGCAACCTAGAGTGCAGCTATACATTTTTCTTTCCTGTACTGTGGCATGAAAAGGCAAAAAAAAAATTTAATGTTTTTTTTGGGACCAACTGTCACATCTTTGTTCACTCTGTCACAGACTTTCTACATGTGTAGTGCCAACGTCAAATCCTGGGGTGAGGAGGTGTAGTGTGGGGGTGCTTTTCTGGTGAGTTATTCCAAGTTACAGGCACAGTTACCCAGCATGGTTACCACAGCATTCTACAATGACATGCCACCCCAGCTGGTTTGCACTTTGTGTCACCATCGTGTGTGTAACACCACAAGTTACAGAATGAAAAAGCCATCTGTTCGAGAATGGAGAGGATTTTTATTAGGCAGATTCCAAAGTTTTTACAAGCACTTAGTAATTTTACACAGTTAACAAGATAACCCGGTTAAGGATTTTGCTAGAATATGCCTTGGCAAACATTTGTGCCTGAAAGGGACTTCTGAATCAGCCCCTAAAATACTGTCGACTAGTGGGGAAACAACAACACTGAAAATCTGAACTTACCTTGATAAAGTTGAACTGATGTGTATGCCAGGTCTCCTCAGACAGAGGATATGTGTCATACAAAATACCTACATAGACAAAACACATTACAATGAAGAAAAAGCCAATTGGGGACAGAATTAAAGAGGGGGCACATTCTTACCGTCAAAGTGGCCATCTGGTAAAGTAGGTACCACATCTTCCCACAGCCCTTTCAGTGGTACAATCTATAAAGAATGTTAAAAAAAAAAAAAAAAAAAGTAACTCATAATAAAAATGCATGAAGGTATGTCCCGCACAAGATACCACAGAACCTAAGCCACCAATCACCATCTTAATAGTAGACCTTGTTTATTTCCTCAGGGAATGTAAAGATCTCAATGCGTGTAATGTCCGTGCACCCTCACCTGATTTATCTACCCATATTTCAGTAGATGCTGACCATGCAGTTCGCTCTCAATGACTGCCTGCTGCCCCTTAGACCATCTGCTTTTGCACTTTAAACCAAACAAAAATTGTACAAATACACACGCTATCAGTCATGCACATTGACCCTCCAGTCCTGCAAGCGTCAGTACACTGCAGCCTTCTATAGGCATGTTTCAAGTTATGAATTTAGCACTAAAGATTCTTACCTAGTTATAGCCTACAATATATTAAATAAGAGCAGTAATAACCTGCAGATACTTGCACTTGGTTAAAAGTAATTTCATGAGGTATTAGTTGCCATATTTTTGAAACTGGCACAAGGGATTCGTGAATTTGGCGGTCAAAATATATATATTTTTTTACTGTCTTGAGCTTTTTTTTTGCGGATTATTGGCATTAAAAGTCATACATTGTGCTAAATGGTGCAAGAATTGCACCAAATTAGTGGCAAAGTCAAACACACAAGGATTACTGGAGTGCCACCAAAAACGGATTTTAAAAAGTCGCAATTGATGGGTAAAACATTTGGAGTTGCTTAAACTCCACCCACAAAGCCAAAAAAACACAAGCACTCCCCACAAATTTTGATCAGATTCTTTATTTTTAATAAATGTGCCAGATTTAAGTGGCCAACACAACAGTGTCCCCCCATGTGCTGTTTTAAACATGGAAATGTGAATTCAGTCACACCAGTCTCCTGGAGTGCTGTATGGAGAATGCAACAAACCCTATATGACCTCCATTGGGTGGAGAGGAAGGGGTTCCAAATGGACTGGCTCCATGAACTTTTATCACCAATCCACAGTAGAGGTGATAATTGTAGGACCACTGGAGGTCTGAACACTGGCACCCTCACCAATCCCAAGAACATGGGTGTTTGTGTAGCAGAATCCCCTTTTATGGATTGGACAGAATCGGCAGTACCCGGCTGGGGCCACTATGCAACTGAGCACATCTGCCCAAAACAGTTGATTGCTGGGTGTTGCACCCACTCTGATCAGATACTGATGACCTATGCTAAGGAACAACTCACTGCAGACACATGTAGATAAAAGGTTTCCACATTTTCTGTGTTGGGATAGCAAGAAATATGCAAATGAAAAATTCTGCCACGCGAATGTTTAAAACTCCTCAAAATAAAGAAAAAGACAGCTTACTGGGTTTCAAACTGTGGGGTGAAGAGGCAGATTTGAAATTAAAAATAAAGAGACATTAATACTTAAGACCCCGACCATATTTATCTTGGGACTCACAATGGAGCTTTATTATATAATGCAATCTTTATTAGAGAAAAAATAAATTAAAAGATGCATACACACAAACATAAAAACCGATGCAAGAGGGGGATGGGTATGTCCCAAATAAATTCAAATTCATCATATTACAAAGATCAGACTTGAAATTGATGCACTGAACACAAAATTAAATTAATCGCCAAGTTAGTTATATAGTAAATTCATTATAATTCATCCAGAATATGGGAGATATATTTAATTCAATGTACAAATCCAAGTATCAAATGTGCTGAATCCTATACCATATTAAAAAATTCCGTTCAATATGATTCTAGAGTGAGTTAATCAAAAATTATTATAAATGATACAGCGCCACAATTCACTCCAAAACTCCCCAAGTATGGTGTATTTCTTTTGAATGCAAACAAAATCGAAAAAAAAAAATGGTACGATGCCATAATTGCAATGCTACTGCATATATCAGGAGTGCAATCCATTGATTTGCATATTCAGATAAAAGGTATATGAAAGTGCAATGCAGGCAAACAATCCTACGGCAATATTACTCCATACTTCAGGAATGCAGTGCATTCAGTTAAGGGTATATAAGAGTGCAGGCATAAACAGTCCTATCGTAAATTAGGGACATACCACAACCCCCTCACACCACTCCAACACTTTTTCGCTCCGGCTTCATCAGGGATTAAGATTAATACACCATACTTGGGGACTTTTTGTGAATTTGGGACCTTCACTATCCCCCTCTCTAATCATTTTTATGTATATTTTTAAATGTCTTGTTTGTGTATGCATTTTTATTTATTTTTTCTCTAATAAAGATTGCATTATATAATAAAGGCCCATTGTGAGTACTTTTTGTAGGGGTATTCTAGGAAACTTCCCCTTTAATACTTGGCATTTGCTTCTTTAATAGGATTTTTCATATTTATCTTGGCCCTGCATGACCATCTTAGCTGTATGGCCCATTACACCTTTATAGATGGCCTGTGCACACGTGTCTAGCTCCAGCCCGTGGGCCCAGTCTGGCTGGCACGGTGGTTCTATTTGGCCCCCAGCACCAGAACCACCAACACTAGGTAAGGCCCATTAGCCTGTATGGGGGACTAGATGAGGCCCATTAGCCTGTATACTGGTTGGCCCGCAACTTTGTTCAAGTTTTTCATTTTGGCCTCTGTCTGAAGTTTGACATCCCTGATATAGAGTATGAAGGAATTCACATTTATTGTAGGTAGGAAGCGAATAGCGGAGCTGTTATAATATATAGCTATATATAGTGATACCTCCATACATCATACCTTATGAGGTTGTGTTTTGGCCCATTCCTGTAGTCGCTGGAATACCCCGTCATTACACTCCACAATCCAGTGCTCTTCTATGTTATACTCTTCCACCTTAGTAGCAGCTATTGCCATGCCAAAGCCAAGCTCCAAAACACGGCCACCTGGAAGAAAGTATTTGGGTAGCAACTATAAATGTAATGACTAATAACATTTAGATACAGGAAAAAGATATACACTGCTCAAAAAAATAAAGTGAACACTCAAATAACACATCCTAGATCTGAATGAATGAATTACCCATTGAATACTTTGTTCTGTACAAAGTTGAATATGCTGACAACAAAATCACACAAAAATCTATGGAAATCAAATTTATTAACCAATGGAGGCCTGGATTTGGAGCCCCCCCCCCAAAAAAAAATTAAAGTGGAAAAAACACACTACAGGCTGATCCAAATTTGATGTAATGTCCTTAAAACAAGTCAAAATGAGGCTCAGTATTGTGTGTGGCCTCCACGTGTCTGTATGACCTCCCTACAACGCCTGGGCATGCTCCTGATGAGGTTGCGGATGGGCTCCTGTGGGATCTCCTCCCAGACCTGGACTAAAGCATCCGCCAACTCCTGGACAATCTGAGGTGCAACTGTGATTGGTGGATGGAGCGAGACATGATGTCGCAGATGTGCTCAATCGGATTCAGGTCTGGGGAACGGGTGGGCCAGTCCATAGCTTCAATGCCTTCATCTTGCAGGAACTGCTGACACACTCCAGCCACATGAGGTCTGTCATTGTCCTGCATTAGGAGGAACCCAGGGCCAACCGCACCAGCATATGGTTTCACAAGGGGTCTGAGGATCTCATCTCAGTACCTAATGGCAGTCAGGCTACCTCTGGCGAGTACATGGAGGGCTGTGCGGCCCTCCAAAGAAATGCCACCCCACGCCATTACTGACCCACTGCCAAACCGGTCATGCTGAAGAATATTGCAGGCAGCATATCGCTCTCCACGGCGTCTCCAGACTCTGTCACGTCTGTCACATGTTCTCAGTGTGAACTTGCTTTCTGTGAAGAGCACAGGGTGCCAGTGGCGACTTTGCCAATCCTGGTGTTCTGTGGCAAACGCCAAGCGTCCTGCACAATGTTGGGCTGTGAGCACAACCCCCATCTGTGGACGTCGGGCCCTCATACCACCCTCATGGAGTCGGTTTCTAACTGTTTGTGCAGACACATGCACATTTGTGGCCTGCTGGAGGTCATTTTGCAGGGCTCTGGCAGTGCTCCTCCTGTTCCTTCTTGCACAAAGGCAGAGGTAGCGGTCCTGCTGCTGGGTTGTTGCTCACCTACAGCCCCCTCCATGTCTCCTGGTGTACTAGCCTGTCTCCTGGTAGCGCCTCCAGCCTCTGGACACTACGCTGACAGACACAGCAAACCTTCTTGCCACAGCTCACATTGATGTGCCATCCTGGATGAGCTGCAGTACCTGAGCAACTTCTGTGGGTTGTAGAGTCCGTCTCATGCTACCACAAGTGTGAAAGCACAACCAACATTCAAAAGTGGTCCAAAACATCAGCCAGAAAGCATTGGTACTGAGATGTGGTCTGTGGTCCCCACCTGCAGAACCACTCCTTTATTGAGGGCGTCTTGATAATTGCCAATAATTTCCATCTATTGTCTATTCCATTTGCACAACAGCATGTGAAATTGATTGTCAATCAGTGTTGCTTCCTAAGTGGACAGTTTGATTTCACAGAAGTTTGATCTACTTGGAGTTATATTTGGTTGTTTGTGTTCCCTTTATTTTTTTGAGCAGTGTATCTTTGTACCATGTTACCCAGTATCTAGAAAAATATTTAGATTTGAGAGCCCTCAGTGGTTGATACCTTTTAAAGGCTAACTGAAAAGATGGTAACAAAATTACAAGCTTTCGAGACTACGCAAGTCTCATCAGGCATAGTATAACAAAATCTGAAGAATCACATATTTATACACAAAAAGACAATAGATTTATTGCATTATTCCTTTATCTATTGCATTATTGTGTCCTGTTGTGTATAAAAATGTGACTTCAGATTTTGGGTTATACTAGCCTGATGGAGACCCGAGTAGTCTCGAAAGCTTGTAATTTGTTACCATCTTTTCAGTTAGCCATTAAAAAGGTATCAACCACTGAAGATTTTCCTCTTAATATTTTTAACATTCACAAATTGTCCAGACAAAACATTAATAGACTGCCTGTACATGGGGAGGCGACTAAGTGTTTAAAGTGAATCTGGGCAAAATTTTCCTAAACAGTAAAGCTTAAAAGGAATCTGTCACCCCCTGGGACTTATCAGACCTCTAATATGGGCATACAAGTGATAGAAATGTGAATCTATACCTACCTGTATCACATATTAGAGGTTTGCTTGCTTTGTAATTGCTTTTAATTAAATTAGTTTTGACAAGCTTCCCGGCCGAAGGACGCCAAGAAATCCCCTCCTATTAACTTAGTTTACATATTCCCCACCTCCCCTGCACGTCACAAGGCCCTGTGAGGTGCAGTTCCTGCCCGGATCCCACGCAATTTACCTTGTACACAAGGCGCTTCTCTTCCTGCAGTCGGTGTATCCTTGTGGACCAGGAAACTTGTGCGCAGGTGCTGGGAACACTGACTCACTGGCACACAATTTTCCTGCTCCACAAGGATACACCGATGGCAGGGATTACTGCGCCTTGTGTACAAGGTAAATTGCGCAGGATAAGGCCGGGAACTGCACGTCACAGGGCCCTGTGACGTGTAGGGGAATATGGAAATTAAGTTAATAGGCAGGGCTTTCTTCGCATCACCCGGACGGGAAGCTTGTCAAAACTAGTTTAATAAAAAGCTATTACAAAGCAAGCAAGCCTCTAGTATGTGACATACAGGTATGTATAGATTCACATTTCTATGTCCATATTAGAGGTCTGATAGGTGCCATGGGGTGACAGATTCCCTTTAAATTTATAGTAACAAAGGGCAAATAAACACTAGTGTGAATAACAACATCAGCAGCTCTATTATCTGAGGACATCTCCAGCCATAAAGACGATCACTGGTTGGTTGCTCGAAGTGCCATATCCTATCCTATCCTTGCACACTTCCCATAGCCGAGCATGGCGTAGAGACATGTGATCCACATTACAAAGCGGCTAACTATAGGTCATACAGAAGCATGTTCAGTAATGCAAGTGTGCCAGGATTCTTCCCTGCCAGTTATGTCGAGAGTTAGATTACGTGTACACATGATCGGAGCATGGAGAAGAAGATTCGGTTTGTAGGCAGTACTGTACACAGGAGTAGCTAGAAGGGGTACAGAGGTGGCAGACGCACCCAGACCCCTAGGCCCCTCTTACAAAGACAACATCTTCCATTCCATTGTAGGTAAACGGGGTCCGCTAGGGTCTCTGTAGCAGCAGTTGTTGGTCAAGGGTGCAGCTGCTGTTTAAGAAGGTGCCAACCTCCATGGCTAGGTAGGCTTTATCCCTATAGGGTTAGTTAAGGCTTCAATAGGATAGTTACCGGCACTAATTGTGCATCAGAATTAACCCAATTCATACATCTAGTCTGAACACAGTAGGGATAAGTCCACTGATCTCTAACATTAATGGTTTCAGGAAGGGGACAATCCTGTAGGGTGAAGATAGAATTCCAGCTTCAGTGACGATGTGCAGGACTGCAGACACTGGGACAATCACATTACCCAGTGCAGGGTGAGAGGCCATATAGGGGCGCTCCCCGCCCCCTCCCTGCTCGCCAGCTGTCACCATGGGGCTATTCTGAGCCGGACAGCAGCTGGTGCACCGCACGTTGTACAGCCCGCCGAGCCAGCAGGTGAGGGAGAGCCCCCCGGGACCAGGGGGCGCCACCCCGTGTACCATAGCGGTACTGGCCGCCACCCCGTGTACCATACCTTTACTGGCCGCCACCCCAGCCAAGCTGTGCATGTAGGGGGTCTCCCATCTCTCCATAACCGGCTTGCCCATGATTTCCAGGTGAGTGTCCGTCTCATTGTAGCCGGCGTCCGCGCTGTGCCAGGAAGACTTGCAGCTCTCCCCTTCTGCAAAGATTTTCTCTGACGCCATGGCTGCCCACGGGGAACTCACTGACAGAGAGCGAGCGCCGGCCGGGACCCGAGATATAGCGACCCAGCGGGGGCGGGGCGTCAGGAGGGGGCGTGTCTGCTGGAGGGGCGGGGCCATCACACCGATCAGGAGTCTGGGCTCAGCGGGAAGGAGAATGTTTGCTACAATGTGTCAGTTAATGAATGGCTACGTGTAGACAATCACCTATATGCAGGGTGAAATACACGCCACAACCAGCGAGAAATCGGCATTTAGAAAATCGGGGTAAGACTATGTGCCCACGCTGCAGAAATGAAGCAGAAATTTTCTGCTTCATTTCCGCATGTCCTCTCCCGGATAAACGCATGGGGAATTCTGCACGCGTTTATCGCGCGTTTTCCACATGCGGAATTGCCTTGCGTTTTTTATTGCATTGCAAAGGCAATTCCGCATGTGGAAACACAAAATTAATGGACATGCTGCGGATTGTTGTGCACATCAAAAACGCTGCGGAATAATCCACAGCATGGGCATTGAAAGTGCGGATTCTCATTGGGGACCATGGGGTGCGGATTACCAAGCATTTTACAAGCTTTTCCGCTGTGGAAAATCCGCATCAAATACGCTTGTAAAACGCATAGTGGGCACAAACACTTAGACTAAGTGCCCACCATGCAGAAATGCTCCGGATTTTCTCCTGAGCGTTTCTGCATCTCCCTGGCAGAAAAAACGCATGCGGATTGTACATGTGGATTGTACATGCGGATTGTACATGCGGATTGTACATGCGGATTGTACATGCGTTTTCCTGCCAGGGACATGCGGGTTGTCAAGCGATTTTAGCGTCACTTGGAAAGTGCTTGACAACTTGGTCACATTATATAAATCCATGCAAAAGGCATGGATTTATTTAGTGTGACTGTAAAGAATGGTAAAAAATAAATATTATACTTACCTTCCGATGGCCCCGGAGTCTTGCTTCACCATCCCGGCTGCTCGCGGTACACTGAAGGACCTGCCGTCACATGACTAAATGACGTCAGCGTAGGTCCTTCAGTCCACCCCGATCTGCCGGCAAGCACTGGGGGGCCGTCAGAAGGTAAATATAATATTTATTTTTTATTTTATTCTTTTATTTACAGGTTCTATGGTACCCGGGTCCAGAGGAGAGTCTCCTCTTCTCTAAACCCAGGTACCATCCACACATTGAAACGCATGGAATGTGCATCTACCTATACAGTGATGCGGAATCCATGCGGTTCAATGCTAGTCAATGGCGGCGAAAACGCTGCGTGTCCGCTGCGTTTTTTCCACAATGATAATCCGCAGCGTAATTGCCACCATTGACTTGCATTGAAACGCATATTATCTGTGTCAGCACATTTGCACACACAGATAATATGCGATTCTATGTGCAGATGGTACCTGGGTTTGGAGAAGAGGAGACTCCAGACCTAGGTACCATAGCACCTGTAAAAAAAATAATTTAAAATAAAAAATAAAGATTATACTTACCTTCCGATGTCCCCCGGCCTCCTCAGCAATGCATCCAGTCTGTTGTATGGGTCACGGTGGTGTGAGGACCTGCCATGACGTCATTTAGTCAAGTGACAGGTCACGCGACCGCTGACGTCGGCGGCCGCGTGACCTGTCACATGACTCAATGACGTAACCGCAGGTTCTCACACCACCGCGATCCATACAACAGACCGGACGGAGCGGAGAAAATACCGGGTGCCATCGGAAGGTAAGTATAATCTTTATTTTTTACCATTCTTATTCTTTTTTTTAACTAATATCTTGGCACACTATATAAATCCATGCCGGTTGCATGAATTTATATAATGTGACCAAGTTGTCAAGCACTTTCCAAGTGATGCTAAAATCACTTGGAAAAGCGCTTAATAACCCGCATGCTGAAATGCATGCAAAAACGCTTGACAAACGCTTCTACCTTCTGCATCGTTGGCACATAGCCTAACTCAGCGTAAACTGGCCTGCGGTGCGTGGCTATGGTCCGCGGCTACACTGAGTTTTGGGGCTCATACTCATCTGCGAGAAAAACGGACTAAAAAAAATAATTGCAGCATGCTGCGTATATCAGATGAGCCTCGCCAATGCAAGTCAATGGGTGCGAGAAAAAAGACGAACGGAACTCGGACCATCTGTTTTTTATGGATATATTACCGTTCTGTAGCATAGAACACTGTAAATGGTCCTGTAAATGATTGCAGAATAATAGTTGCAGAGAAAAAAACACATTGCATACGGATGTCATACGGATAATAGGTGTGAAAAATCGCATTGTCCTCTCATGAAAATCGTATTGTCCTCTCATGAAAATCACATTGTCCTCTTGTTAGGAGGGCGGTTGCAGACAACTTTAATATAATGGAACGCAACCGACCCCGGGGTCCGCGGTGCAGCCTGGTGGATTGCTGCCGAACACTTTCCGGGTGGAAAGGAAAGCAACCAACTTAAATGTAAAACCCCTCCGTGTTTCTCCACACTGGAACGGGTATAGCAAATCGCACTATCTCCGTTAACAGCACGGGAGATAGGCGGAAAAAAACTATCTGTAGTCCTGTTACAGCACAGGGACTACAGTGGCGGCGCTAGGATGCGTGTGTGACTACGCCAATGGGTACACGTGCCTCCAGCCGGCGTGCTACCGGACTGAAGGGTACTACTCCACGTGGCTGACAGGCGATAGCCGAGGATAGGACGTCTGCAGGCTGCTCGGGGTGTTAGGCGACCCCTTTGGCAGAGCCAGACTGCTAGACGAAACTACCTGCCTCTATGGAACTAGCCTGCCTAAGCGAACTCTGGCATCGGCAGGTCACGGAGCGAACAGCTAGGGAGCACATGGAACACAGTTGTCCACACAACGGCATCACTTGCTCAAATGATCAGAGCGTGCCGCCATGTTTGTGAGCGGGCCTTTTAAAGACTAAGCCCTGCCCACCGACGCGCCATTGGTGACGCCACCCGTGGACCAATCAGGCGGTGCCAGGTCACCGAGTCAGGTGGGTGCCAAACCACCAATCACGATCCGCCAGGTCACGGGCATGCTCAGTGCGGCGAATCCTGGACTTAGACTCCAAACGCCCTGTCTCCCTCTGCAACCCATGCTTAACATTGCTAGGTACCAATATGCAGGAGACAACCTGTTTTATCTCGTGGACCAGCTAGGCGTTGACGCTGACGATGATGCTGAGCAGCATCAGCCCCAGCTGGACCAAAATGGGAGACCCCAGAAGGTCCTGAACCCATTTCAAATCCAGCCACAGACTGATGCCTAACACCTCTCATGAAAATCACACTGTCCTCTCATGAAAATCGCACTGTCCTCTCATGAAATTTGCACTGTCCTCTCATGAAAATCACACTGTCCTCTCATGAAAATCACACTGTCCTCTCATGAAAATCACACAGTCCACTCATGAAAATCACACAGTCCACTCATGAAAATCACACAGTCCACTCATGAAAATTGCACTGTCCTCTCATGAAAATCACACAGTCCACTCATGAAAATCACACAGTCCACTCATGAAAATCGTATTGTCCTCTCATGAAAATCACACAGTCCACTCATGAAAATCACACAGTCCACTCATGAAAATCACACAGTCCACTCATGAAAATCGCACTGTCCTCTCATGAAAATCACACAGTCCACTCATGAAAATCACACAGTCCACTCATGAAAATCGCACTGTCCTCTCATGAAAATCACACAGTCCACTCATGAAAATCACACAGTCCACTCATGAAAATCACACAGTCCACTCATGAAAATCACACAGTCCACTCATGAAAATCGCACTGTCCTCTCATGAAAATCGCACTGTCCTCTCATGAAAATCGCACTGTCCTCTCATGAAATTTGCACTGTCCTCTCATGAAAATCGCACTGTCCTCTCATGAAAATTGCACTGTCCTCTCATGAAAATCGTATTGTCCTCTCATGAAAATCACACAGTCCACTCATGAAAATCACACAGTCCACTCATGAAAATCGCACTGTCCTCTCATGAAAATCACACAGTCCACTCATGAAAATCACACAGTCCACTCATGAAAATCACACAGTCCACTCATGAAAATCGCACAGTCCACTCATGAAAATCACACAGTCCACTCATGAAAATCACACAGTCCACTCATGAAAATCGCACTGTCCTCTCATGAAAATCGCACTGTCCTCTCATGAAAATCACACTGTCCTCTCATGAAAATCGTATTGTCCTCTCATGAAAATCACATTGTCCTCTCATGAAAATCACACAGTCCACTCATGAAAATCACACAGTCCACTCATGAAAATCACACAGTCCACTCATGAAAATTGCACTGTCCTCTCATGAAAATCGCACTGTCCTCTCATGAAAATCGTATTGTCCTCTCATGAAAATCACATTGTCCTCTCATGAAAATCACACAGTCCACTCATGAAAATCACACAGTCCACTCATGAAAATCGCACTGTCCTCTCATGAAAATCGCACTGTCCTCTCATGAAAATCGCACTGTCCTCTCATGAAAATTGCACTGTCCTCTCATGAAAATCACACTGTCCTCTCATGAAAATCGCACTGTCCTCTCATGAAAATTGCACTGTCCTCTCATGAAAATCGTATTGTCCTCTCATGAAAATCACACAGTCCACTCATGAAAATCACACAGTCCACTCATGAAAATCACACAGTCCACTCATGAAAATCACACAGTCCACTCATGAAAATCGCACTGTCCTCTCATGAAAATCACACAGTCCACTCATGAAAATCGCACTGTCCACTCATGAAAATCACACAGTCCACTCATGAAAATCACACAGTCCACTCATGAAAATCGCACTGTCCTCTCATGAAAATCACACAGTCCACTCATGAAAATCACATAGTCCACTCATGAAAATCGCACTGTCCTCTCATGAAAATCACACAGTCCACTCATGAAAATCACACAGTCCACTCATGAAAATCGCACTGTCCTCTCATGAAAATCGCACTGTCCTCTCATGAAAATTGCACTGTCCTCTCATGAAAATCACACTGTCCTCTCATGAAAATTGCACTGTCCTCTCATGAAAATCGCACTGTCCTCTCATGAAAATCGTATTGTCCTCTCATGAAAATCACATTGTCCTCTCATGAAAATCACACAGTCCACTCATGAAAATCACACAGTCCACTCATGAAAATCACACAGTCCACTCATGAAAATCACACAGTCCACTCATGAAAATCGCACTGTCCTCTCATGAAAATCACACTGTCCTCTCATGAAAATTGCATTGTCCTCTCATGAAAATCACACTGTCCTCTCATGAAAATCGTATTGTCCTCTCATGAAAATCACATTGTCCTCTCATGAAAATCACACAGTCCACTCATGAAAATCACACAGCCCACTCATGAAAATCACACAGTCCACTCATGAAAATTGCACTGTCCTCTCATGAAAATCGCACTGTCCTCTCATGAAAATCGTATTGTCCTCTCATGAAAATCACATTGTCCTCTCATGAAAATCACACAGTCCACTCATGAAAATCACACAGTCCACTCATGAAAATCGCACTGTCCTCTCATGAAAATCACACAGTCCACTCATGAAAATCGCACTGTCCACTCATGAAAATCACACAGTCCACTCATGAAAATCACACAGTCCACTCATGAAAATCGCACTGTCCTCTCATGAAAATCGCACTGTCCTCTCATGAAAATCGCACTGTCCTCTCATGAAAATCACACTGTCCTCTCATGAAAATCGCACTGTCCTCTCATGAAAATCGTATTGTCCTCTCATGAAAATCACATTGTCCTCTCATGAAAATCACACAGTCCACTCATGAAAATCACACAGTCCACTCATGAAAATCACACAGTCCACTCATGAAAATCGCACTGTCCTCTCATGAAAATCACACTGTCCTCTCATGAAAATTGCACTGTCCTCTCATGAAAATCACACTGTCCTCTCATGAAAATCGTATTGTCCTCTCATGAAAATCACATTGTCCTCTCATGAAAATCACACAGTCCACTCATGAAAATCACACAGTCCACTCATGAAAATCACACAGTCCACTCATGAAAATTGCACTGTCCTCTCATGAAAATCGCACTGTCCTCTCATGAAAATCGTATTGTCCTCTCATGAAAATCACATTGTCCTCTCATGAAAATCACACAGTCCACTCATGAAAATCACACAGTCCACTCATGAAAATCACACAGTCCACTCATGAAAATCGCACTGTCCTCTCATGAAAATCGCACTGTCCTCTCATGAAAATCGCACTGTCCTCTCATGAAAATTGCACTGTCCTCTCATGAAAATCGCACTGTCCTCTCATGAAAATTGCACTGTCCTCTCATGAAAATCGCACTGTCCTCTCATGAAAATCGCACTGTCCTCTCATGAAAATCACACTGTCCTCTCATGAAAATCACACTGTCCTCTCATGAAAATTGCACTGTCCTCTCATGAAAATTGCACTGTCCTCTCATGAAAATCGCACTGTCCTCTCATGAAAATCACACAGTCCACTCATGAAAATCACACAGTCCACTCATGAAAATCGCACAGTCCTCTCATGAAAATCGCACTGTCCTCTCATGAAAATCGCACTGTCTTCTCATTAAAATCGCATTGTCCTCTCATGACACTCGTCCGATTTTTCGGTCCAGCTATCGGAATGTTTTTTTACTCACATATGGGTATGGGCCCTTATATGCAGGTTTTACTGATAGACTTGCATTAGATGTGGAAAATCCGCAGGTAAAAATCACACGTGTGTTTTTACTGCATTTCCACAATAGAAGCAAATAAAATACATGAGATCAAAATCGTAAAAAACACAATATAAACGCATGTAAAAAAAACTAGCTAAAACTCGCAATGAAATAACACAAGTAACCTAATTTACTTAATGGGTGCAGAAATTCGGCAACATCAAAAACTCACCTAAAGCTCATTGTGGGAACATAGTCTTAATGTACTCACCGCACATTTCCACAGTGAAATCCACAGTGTTATTCATCATTGCAGAAATGGTGCTGACAGTGGTGTAACTAGAGTCTGATGGGCCCCAGTGCAAGATTTGGACCGGGCCCCCCATCCTTATATGTATACATTGTGACAGAGTCACTGGTTTTATATGCGAGGGGAGGTATGTGTCACTCAGGGTGCTATCCTGTGTGAATTAAGACCTATGGAATTTCTGCCAGCATGTTATATGCTGGGGGTTAACTCTTTTAAAGGGTGTGGTTTTATGGGAATGATGTAGAGATGGGAGGGAAGTCAATCCCCATACCTCCGCCTCATGGTGTGGCTGAACAGGGTATAGGTGTTCAGTCAGTTTGTTTTCCTATGTGGAGTGTGTGGTCTGGAGATTGAAGTCTATAGGCTGTGTGTGGCTGACGCCAGAGACCAACACCGGAGGATTGGGATTGCTGAAACTTCACAAGACTATCTGCAGCCGGCAAAGGCCTTGCTGGCTAGAGGACTCTATTATATTTCGTCTATTGTTTTCCCGTTAACCCCCAAGAGGGTCTGTTTATTTTCATGGGACGCTGCTGGAGTTTATGCCGCACAATAAACCCACAGGATGTTCATCCAAACCGTTTGTCCTGTGTCATTTAAAGACCTCATTTAAAGATTTTTCTGTATTTTCATGACTATGAAAATTGTACATTCACACTGAAGGCATCAAAACTATGAATTAACACATGTGGAATTATATACTTAACAAAAAAGTGTGAAACAACTGAAAATATGTCTTATATTCTAGGTTCTTCAAAGTAGCCACCTTTTGCTTTGATGACCTGCCTGTCCAGAGACTCTTGCCCTCTCACCTGGGAGCGCTCACCTGCTACCTGCCTGCTAGCCTACCTGGAGGCTCTGCCGTCACTTGCCGTGACCACCTGCCCGTCCAGAGACTCTTGCCCGCTCACCTGGGAGCGCTCACCTGCTACCTGCCTGCTAGCCTACCTGGAGGCTCTGCCGTCACTTGCCGTGACCACCTGCCCGTCCAGAGACTCTTGCCCGCTCACCTGGGAGCGTCCACCTGCTACCTGTCTGCTAGTCTACCCAGAGACTGTCCCTGTCACTTGCCGTGACTACCTGCCCTTCTACCCAGAGACTGTCCCTGTCACTTGCCGTGACTACCTGCCCGTCTTCCCTGGGAGCCACCCGCTTCCTTACAAGGACCGCCCCCTTGTATAGTTGCTCAGAGGTTCCGCCTCCCAGACCCGTTACAGTTTGCTCGGGCCATGGAACCCGGTGGCACCCAAGCTCCCTCGCTCTCGGACCTATGTCATGAACTGTCCCGGCAGAGGTCCCAACAGGAGTCCATCCTGAGTCACCTGCGGAATGTCAACTCTCGCCTGGACACTCTGACTGCTCCACCAGTAACCACCGCTAGTGTCATGACTCGCAACCCGGCAGCGCCGCTGCCCACCAATACCATGGTATCCTGCCCCGGACCCCGGCTTTCTGCACCTCCTCACTTCGGAGGTGATCCCGCTCAAGCCCGGGGCTTCATAAACCAGTGCGCCCTGCACTTTGAACTCCTGTCCCACCAGTTTATCTCCGACCGGGCCAAAATAGCCTTCATTATGTCCCATCTCACGGGAGAGGCACTGGCTTGGCTAAATCCTCTATGGGAGAGAGGAGACCCCCTGGTGTCCGACCTGCCAGCTTTTCTCACGGCTTTCCGGAAAGTCTTCGACGAACCCGGACGGAAGACCTCATCCGCATCATCTCTGCTACGCCTCCATCAAGGAAATCTCACCGTGGGCCAATATGCCATACGGTTCCGTACCCTTGCTTCGGAGCTGGCCAGGGATAACGACGCCCTGTTGTCTATCTTTTGGGAGGGTCTGTCGGGCCGTATTAAAGATGAACTCGCCGGTCGGGACATTCCTACCACTCTCGACGACTTAATAACACTTGCCACCCGGATTGACATCCGGTTCCAGGAGCGCGCCAAAGAGGTCACCCGTGAGAGGAGGTTTCCACGTCTAGCCCCTACATTCCAGAAACCTGTCACTTCTCCCGTTACTAACCAGGCGCACTCACCTGAGCCTATGCAGGTCGACCAGACCAAGATGGTCAAAACCCGTCAAGAGTTACGCCGTGCCGAGGGGAGCTGCTTCTACTGTGGCAGTAAGGAGCACCGGATCCGTTCCTGCCCGGAGAGGTCGGGAAACGCCTGTGTCTAGGATCGCTCAGAGAGGTCATCCTAGACAAGAGTAAACCCTCTCCATCTCTGTTGCTGTCGGTCTCTATCATCTGCGGGGAGAACCGTTATTTTGAACTAGCCCAACTTGGCTCTGGAGCTGCCGGAAATCTCATTTCTCAGTCTCTGGTAGAGATATACCGCATTCCCACCAAACCTCTAGCTGTACCCTTATCTGTCGCTGCCGTGGATGGGGGCCTCTTACCACATCCCATCCAACTCATCACCGAATCCATAACCCTGCAGGTGGGAATGCTGGACTCTGAGAGCATCTTCTTTCATGTTCTGCCTGGACTCTCTCACGCCCTCTTACTGGGCCTACCTTGGCTTCAGAGACATGCACCCGTGCTTGATTGGCAGACCGGAGAAGTCCTTCGCTGGGGACAGGACTGCCATAAGACTTGTTTAGTTCCCGTCCATCCTGTCCGTCCTTCTCCTACTCCAGCCAATCTACCTGGTCTTCCGGCTCCTTATTGGTCGTATGCGGACGTCTTTAATAAAAAGGAGGCAGAGACATTACCCCCTCATAGACCATGCGACTGCCCAATCGACCTGATGCCCGGCGCTACTCCTCCCCGTGGGCGCATTTACCCTTTGTCCGCTGCTGAGACCCGATCCATGTCAGAATATATTGAGGAGAATCTGGCCCCGGGATTCATCCGGAAATCTACTTCCCCGGCGGGAGCAGGCTTCTTCTTCGTCAAAAAGAAGGACGGCTCACTCCGTCCCTGTATAGACTATAGAGGCCTTAACCAGATCACGGTGAAGAATAAATACCCCCTTCCGCTCATTCCGGAATTATTTGACCGTCTGAGGGGGGCTAGAATCTTCACCAAGCTGGACCTCCGTGGGGCGTATAACCTGGTCCGTATCCGTCAGGGGGATGAATGGAAGACGGCATTCAACACCCGGGACGGCCACCATGAATACCTGGTAATGCCCTTCGGTCTCTGTAACGCTCCCGCCGTCTTTCAAGAGTTGGTCAATGACATCTTCCGGGACCTTCTCTACTCCTGCGTAGTGGTGTACCTGGACGACATCTTGGTCTTCTCTCCGGATCTCCCCACACACCGGAGGGATGTTCGTCAGGTTCTGCTCAGGCTCAGGCAGAACCACCTCTACGCTAAATATGAGAAGTGCCTCTTTGAGCAGACCTCGCTTCCGTTTCTGGGCTACATAATCTCTCAGACCGGCCTACGAATGGATCCTGAGAAACTGTCTGCCATCCAGAAGTGGCCCCGACCAGAGGGGTTGAAAGCTATTCAGCGGTTCCTGGGTTTCGCCAACTACTACCGCCTCTTCATACCGCACTTCTCTTCCCGGACTGCCCCAATCTCTGCGCTCACCCGTAAGGGCACTAATCCCAGAGAATGGCCGCCCGAAGCAGAGGAAGCCTTTCTTTCCTTAAAACAGGCTTTCTCTTCCGCCCCGGTGCTGCATCGTCCGGACGGCAACAAACAATTCTTCCTGGAAGTTGACGCCTCCTCCTCTGGAGCCGGAGCGGTACTTACCCAGAAGTCGCCTTCCGGAAGAATGGTAACTTGCGGCTTCTTCTCCAAACTCTTCTCCTCTTCTGAGCGCAATTATTCTATAGGAGATCGAGAGTTATTGGCCATTAAGCTGGCACTGGAGGAGTGGCGTTACCTGCTCGAGGGGGCTCTTCACCCGGTAATTATTTACACGGACCACAAGAACTTGGCTTACCTCCAGAGCGCCTAGAGACTTAACCCACGCCAAGCCCGGTGGTCCTTGTTTTTTGCCCGCTTTGATTTCGTTCTTCATTTTCGCCCGGCAGACAAAAGCATCAAAGCTGACGCCTTGTCCCGATCCTTCCTGGTGTCTGATCTAGAGGAGGAACCGAAGCACATCATTGATCCCGCCAGAGTAATGCAGGTGGCTCCCGTGAATCTAAATCGTCTCCCTCCCGGTAAGACGTTCGTAACAGTACCTGATCGGAAGAAGGTCCTACTCTGGGGTCACTCGTCTAAGCTAGCTGGCCACGCCGGTCAGAAAAAGACCCTCCAGCTCATTACCCGGCATTACTGGTGGCCTACCCTGCACAAGGATGTAATAGACTTTGTTTCAGCCTGTGTGTCCTGCGCCCGCAACAAAGTTCCGAGACACCTGCCAGCCGGTCGCCTCCTTCCTCTTCCAGTACCTGCTGCCCCGTGGCAGCATATAGCTATGGACTTTATAATGGATATCCCTGTCTCTGCCGGTTGTACGGTCATTTGGGTGGTCGCTGACCGCTTTTCCAAGATGGCGCACTTCATTCTCCTGCCGGGTCTCCCGTCTGCACCCGAACTGGCTAAAGACTTTATCCGCCACATCTTCCGTCTCCATGGCCTGCCCCTCCACATCGTGTCGGATCGTGGGGTTCAGTTCACCTCACGCTTCTGGAGAGCCACATGTAAGCTGCTTGACGTCACCCTGGACTTCTCCTCCGCTTACCACCCACAGTCCAATGGTCAAGTGGAGCGGATCAATCAGATCCTGACCAGTTACCTCCGGCACTTCGTTAATGCCCACCATTTGGACTGGGTGGATCTCCTACCATGGGCCGAATTCTCTTACAATAATCGCGAGAGCGAATCTTCCTCCAAATCCCCGTTTTTTGTAGTCTTCGGTCAGCATCCTCGGATCCCATTTCCCGTCTCCAACTCGGTGGACAATCCGGCTGCGGAATCTCTCATTAGTGAATTCTCCTCCATTTGGGAGAGTACCCGATCCGCACTCCTTCAGTCGTCCGAGCGGATGAAAAAACACGCTGACAAAAAACGCCTGGATCCTCCACAGTTCCGTCCTGGAGATAAAGTCTGGCTCTCGTCCAAGTATGTCCGGCTCAAACTTCCCTCCTACAAGTTAGGCCTCGGTTCATCGGCCCACTGGAAATTATCAAACAAATCAATCCGGTGGCCTATAAATTGAAACTCCCGGCCAACTTACGGATCCCTAACTCCTTCCATGTATCTCTCCTCAAACCCGTGGTACTTAACTCTTTTTCCAAGTCTACAGGTACGCCCCCTGCTCCGGTTTCCGCTGAGAACGAGTTTGAGGTAGAGAACATTCTGGCCACCAAAAGGGTAAGAGGAAAAACCTTTTTTCTGGTAGATTGGAAGGGGTTTGGTCCTGAGGAGAGAACGTGGGAGCCCCGGGAGAACATCCATGCCCCTCTCATCCTTGATAAATTTCTCTCTGGCCTAAAAAAGGGGGGGCCTAAAGGGGGGGGGGTACTGTAGCGTCGGCATCCCTGCCTCCTGCTAGGCAGGGACGCTGTTCCCCTCACCTCTCCGCTCCGTGCCCGGCGTCTTCCTCCCGCTCTGCTGGCAGCGCGCGCTGCTTCCCGGCCACGGTGCTTAGGGCGCGCGCGCTCCCCCTCTCTTAAAGGGGCTGCGCGCGTCGTCCTAAGGAGTCCCCGGCCAATGGCCGGAGGACTTCACCATATATAAGGCACCTCCTCCAAAATGGAGGTGCCCGAGCAATGTTGTTGCAAAGCCTTCACTCTGCTTCAGCCCTCAGGTCCCGTTACCAGTTACCTGCCAGTCACCTGCCAGATTCCTGCTTGTTACCTGCCAGTCACCTGCCAGATTCCTGCCTGTTACCTGCCAGATTCCTGCTTGACCACCTGCCTGTCCAGAGACTCTTGCCCGCTCACATGGGAGCGCTCACCTGCTACCTGCCTGCTAGCCTACCTGGAGGCTCAGCCGTCACTTGCCGTGACCACCTGCCTGTCCAGAGACTCTTGCCCGCTCACCTGGGAGCGCTCACCTGCTACCTGCCTGCTAGCCTACCTGGAGGCTCAGCCGTCACTTGCCGTGACCACCTGCCTGTCCAGAGACTCTTGCCCGCTCACCTGGGAGCGCTCACCTGCTACCTGCCTGCTAGCCTACCTGGAGGCTCTGCCGTCACTTGCCGTGACCACCTGCCCGTCCAGAGACTCTTGCCCGCTCACCTGGGAGCGTCCACCTGCTACCTGTCTGCTAGTCTACCCAGAGACTGTCCCTGTCACTTGCCGTGACTACCTGCCCTTCTACCCAGAGACTGTCCCTGTCACTTGCCGTGACTACCTGCCCGTCTTCCCTGGGAGTCACCCGCTTCCTTACAAGGACCGCCCCCTTGTATAGTTGCTCAGAGGTTCCGCCTCCCAGACCCGTTACACGTCATAGATAGACCATTATTTTTAATCTTTAAAGATTTCATAATAACAGGGTCTGTACCACAGGACTGGCGTATAGCAAATGTAGTGCCAATATTCAAAAAGGGGACAAAAACCGAACTTGGAAATTGTAGGCTAGTAAGCTTAACCTCTACTGTGGGTAAAATCCTGGAGAGTAATATTTCAATATTTGCAGATGACACTAAACTCTGCAGGGTAATCAATACAGAGGAGGACAATTTTATATTACAGGAGGATCTATGTAAACTAAAAGCTTGGGCTGATAAATGGCAAATGAGCTTTAATGGGGATAAATGTAAGGTAATGCACTTGGGCAGAGGAAATAAATTGTATAATTATATGCTTAATTGTAAAACACTGGGCAAAACTGTAACTGAAAAAGACCTGGGTGTATTGGTGGACAACAAGCTCTCCTTTGGTGGCCAGTGTCAGGCAGCTGCAGCAAAAGCAAATAAAATAATGAGATGCATTAAAAGAGGCATAGATGCTCATGAGGAGAACATAATTTTACCTCTATATAAGTCATTAGTGCGACCACACTTAGAATACTGTGTACAGTTCTGGTCTCCGGTGTATAAGAAAGACATAGCTGAACTAGGTGGGTGCAGAGAAGAGCGACCAAGGTTATTAGAGGACTGGGGGCTCTGCAATAGCAAGACAGGTTATTACACTTGGGGTTATTTAGTTTGGAAAAACGAAGGCTTAGGGGTGATCTTATTACTATGTACAAGTATATGAGGGGACAGTACAAAGACCTTTCTACCGATCTTTTTACTCTGAGGTCTGAGACGGAGACAAGGGGGCATCTTCTACGTCTGGAAGAAAGAAGGTTTAATCATAATCACAGATGTGGATTCTTTACTGTAAGAGCAGTGAGACTATGGAACTCTTTGCCCCATGTTAATGTAATGAGTGATTCACTACTAGTGTTGAGCGATACCTTCCGATATCAGGAAATATCGTATCGGATTGGATCGGACCGATACCCAAAAAGTATCGGATATCGCCGATTCCGATACCGGAAACCAATGCAAGTCAATGGGACACAAATATCGGAATGAAAATAAACCCTTTCTTTCCTTGTAGGTTAATTCTACATGAAGTAAAACAACTAAGAAGAATGTATTACATGAAAAGCCGGCAATTCATCAGCGGCATACACCCGTACCCAGGGTCGGACTGGGGTGTCTGGGGCCCACAGGGAGAACTGACTCTAGGGGCCCACCTACAGCCATATGCAAATATCTGTTGTTATTCGCTATCCCTGTTATAGTGGAGCATTGACTGGCGACTCCTGCACATCTACTGTGCGACACTAACTGGGGTGTACAATTACGGTAGTTTGCATTAAAGGGTTTCTTTGGTTAAAACAAGTTATCACCGATCCATGGGCTCTACAGGATAGGTGGTAACTTATTGATCGTTTAGGTCCGAACATTGGAAAACGCACCTATCAGAAGAATGGGGAAGTTTTATCCCTGACAGGACACTTATCCCCATTTTAAAATGCAGCGGCAGGTGGGACGTCTGACCGCAGCTCCATTCATTCTCTTGGGGGCTTCCAAAAAAGAGCAGCGCTCACAGTCACTGAGGGAATGAATGGATCAGTGGTCGCATCCCACATGAGCTCCAGTCTAATGGGGAGAAAAACTCCACATTCTGCCAATTGTGTCCCAGCAGTCAGACCCCCACCAATCAATATTATCACTGATCCTATGGAGAGGTGATTACTTGTTTTCCCCGGAGAACCCCTGTAAGTGCATCTCTGCCGCTCTGGTCCAAGTATTTAATCTCTAAGGCCACGGCCCTACTATCAGTATTTGGTCAGTATCCGGTCAGTATTTTTTTTTCAGGAGTGGGAGCCAAAACTAGATGAGGAACAATCAGACAAAAGGTATAATAGAAACAAGTCACCAATTCTGCATTTATCACCCACTACTTGTTTTGGCAGCGACTCCTGAGAAAAAATACTAACCAAATACTGATGGTGAGGCTGTGGCCTAATGGAAAAAAATCTTTTCCTAGTTAATATCAGCAAGAACAAAATGACCGCCATACACAAGACAGTTCACTATATCAACACCAATAATACCACATACAAAAGGGACAAATATCGCCACACCATGACTAGATCACATATTACCACCACATAGTGACTGAATAATACCACATACAAGGAACAAATACGGCCACACCATGACCAGACCACATATTACCACCCCAAAGTGACCAAATACTACAATACTGATCATGAATACAAACCACAATACTAACAACACTGTTATTGCCACCAGCGACATTATACACAGGAGCTCTGTATATAGTGTTAGTGTACAGGTAACACAGTGATCACCAGTGACATTATACACAGGAGCTCTGTATATAGTGTCATTGTACAGGTAATACACTGATCACCAGTGATATTATACACAGGAGCTCTGTATATAGTGTTCGTGTACAGGTAATAAATACAGTGATCACCAGTGATATTATACACAGGAGCTCTGTATATAGTGTCAGTGTACAGGTAACACAGTGATCACCAGTGACATTATAAACAGCAGCTCTGTATATAGTGTACAGGTAATACAGTGGTCACCAGTGACATTATACACAGAAGCTCTGTATATAGTGTATACGTAATACAGTGATCACCAGTGACATACACAGGAGCTCTGTATATACTATACACACACGTGATCAGAATTGTTGGTACCCCTCGTTTAATGAAAGAAAAACCCACAATGGTCACGTAAATAACTTGAATCTGACAAAAGTAATAATAAATTTAAAAATCTAAGAAAATGAAGAAATCAAAGTCAGACATTGCTTTTCTGCTTCCACAGAATTTAAAAAAAAATTAAACTCATGAAATAGGCCTGGAAAGAAATTATGGTACCCCTGAAAATAATGTGACAAAAGGGACATGTTAAATCCAGTTGTGCCCACTAATTAGCATCACAGGTGTCTACAATCTTGTAATCAGTCAGTGGGCCTGCATATAGGGCTACAGATACTCACTGTGCTGTTTGGTGACATGGTGTGTACCACACTCAACATGCACCAGAGGAAGCAAAGGAAAGAGTTGTCTCCGGAGATTAGAAAGAAAGTTATAGAAAAGCATGTTAAAGGTAAAGGTTATAAGACCATCTCCAAGCAGCTTTATGTTCCTTTGACTACAGTGTCACATATTATTCAGAAATTTAAGATCTATGGGACTGTAGCCAACCTCCCTGGACGTGGCCACAGGAGGAAAATTGATCACAAATCAAAGAGACGGATAATATGAATGGTAACAAAAGAGCCCAGGATAACTTCTAATGAGATTAAAGGTGAACTTCAAGCTCAAGGAACATCAGTGTCAGATCGCACCATCTGTCATTGTTTATCCAAAGTGGACTTCATGGGAGACGACCAAGGAGAACACAATTGTTGAAAAAAAAAAATAATAAAAAAGCCAGACTGGAATTTGCCAAACTACATGTTGACAAGCCACAAAGCTTCTGGGAGAATGTCCTATGGACAGATGAGACAAAAATGGAAGTTTTTGGCAAGGCACATCAGCTCTATGTTCACAGACAGAAAAATGAAGCATATCAAGAAAAGAACACTGTCCCTACTGTGAAACATGGGGGAGGCTGTTATGTTCTGGGGCTGCTCTGCTGCATCTGGCACAAGGTGTCTTGAATCTCTGCAGGGTACAATGAAATCTCAAGACTATCAAGGGATTCTAGTGAGAAATGTGCTGCCCAGTGTCAGAAAGCTTGGTATCAGTCACAGGTCATGGGTCTTGCAACAGGATAATGACCCAAGAATGGCTAAGAGGAAAACATTGGACTATTCTGAAGTGGCCTTCTATGAGCCCTGACCTAAATCCTATTGAGCATCTTTGGGAAGAGCTGTAACATGCCGTCTGGAAAAGGCAACCTTCAAACACGAGACAACTGGAGCAGTTTGCTCATGAGGAGTGGGCCAAAATACCTGTGGAGAGGTGCAGAAGTCTCATTGACAGTTACAGGAATCCTTTGATTGCAGTGATTGCCTCAAAAAGTTGTTCAACAAAATATTAAGTTAAGAAGAACCATCATTTCTGTCCAGGCCTATTTCATGAGGTTAATTTTTTTTTAAATTCTGTGGAAGCAGAAAAGCAATGTCTGACTTTCATTTGTTCATTTTCAAAAGTTTGTAATTTATCAGATTCAAGTTATTTCTGTGACCATTGTGGGTTTTTCTTTCATGAAACGAGGGGTACCAACAATTTTGACCACGTGTGTAGTGTAAGTGTACATGTAATACACTGACTCACCAGTGATGTCTCTAGGTGAAGTCCTTCATCTTTTCTTTTCTTCTTCATCAGGCACAGACGGCCATCACTTCTTCCAGCCAGGAATCGACTATGCAGAAAATAACACACAGTTATCAATAACTGATCTCTTCTAGAGAATATTCCCACTTTTCCCCCTGACTTCTACACTACACCGGTTGAAGAAAAAAAGCAACATAGTGCCATCCTGCACAGTAACAGGACTCCTCTTTTGTCCCATCCCATGGAAAACAGTTTCCTAAAAAGTAAATTATATTACTGAAGTAATAATGTAATAATAATAATTGGAATCTAAAGTAATAATGTTCCCCACTGGCCACCATAAACTAATAAAGTATGTTCCTCAATCTGGCCCCCAAACAGTAATTAAGTCCCTTGTCCAGCCAGGCACCCCCATATGTCCCTTCTGGCCCCCATATGTCCAGGGTGGCCTCTCCATATATTTATCCTAGCCCACATGTATCGAGCCTGCCCTCCCCCCTCCGTATATCCATCCTAGTCCCCATGTGGCCAGACTGCCCCCCCCCCACATATCCATCCTTGCCTCCATGTTTCCAGCCTGCCCCTCCATATATCCATCCTGGACTCCATGTATCCATCCTGACACCCCCCTGCATATATCCCTTCTGGCCCCCATTTGTCCAGTTTGACCCCTCCATATATTTATCCTAGCACACGTGTATCGAGCCTGGCCCCTCCCATATACCCATCCTAGCCCCCCATGTGGCCAGCCTGCCTTCCCACATATCCATCCTTGCCTCCATGTTTCCAGCCTGCCTCCCCATATATCCATCCTGGACTCCATGTGTCCAGCCTGCCCCACCCATATATCCATGTGTCCAGCCTGCTCCCCCCTACATATCCATCCTGGCCTCCATGTGTCCAGCCTGCCTCCTCATATATCCATGCTGACACCCCCCATATATCCAGCGTGCCCCTCCATATATTTATGTTAGCCCACGTGTATCAAGCCTGCCCATCCACATATCCATCCTAGCCCCCCATGTGTCCAGCCTGCCCCCCCATATATCCATCCTGGCCTCCATGTGTTCAGCCTGCACCCCCCCATAGATCCATCCTGGCCTCCATGTGTTCAGCCTGCCCCCCCCCATAGATCCATCCTGGCCTCCATGTGTCCAGATTGCCCCCTCCCATATATCCATCCTGGCCTCCATGAGTCCAGCCTGCCCTCCCATGTATCCATCCTGGCCTCCCATGTGTCCAGCCTTCCCCCCCATATATCCGTCCTGGCCTCCCATGTGTCCAGCATAACCCCCCATATATCCATCGTGACCTCCATATGTCCATCCTGCCCCCCATATATCATCCTGGCCTCCATGAGTCCAGCCTGCCCCCCCATATATCCATCCTGCCCACCCCCCCTTTGCCTGGGTCCAGCCAGGGTCCCCCCTTGGGTGTCCAACCAGGGTCCCCCCTTGTGTGTCCAGCCAGGGTCCCCCCTTGTGTGTCCAGCCAAGGTTCCCCCCTTGTGTGTCCAGCCAGGGTTCCCCCCTTGTGTGTCCAGCCAGGGTTCCCCCCTTGTGTGTCCAGGCAGGGTTCCCCCTTGTGTGTCCAGACGGGGTTCCCCCCTTGTGTGTCCATACGGGGTTCCCCTTTGTGTGTCCAGCCGGGGTTCCCCCCTTGTGCGTCCAGCTGGGTTTCCCCCCTTGTGTGTCCATCCAGCTGGGCTTCCCCCCTTGTGTGTCCGTCCAGCTGGGCTTCCCCCCTTGTGTGTCCATCCAGCTGGGCTTCCCCAATTGTGTGTCCGTCCAGATGGGCTTCCCCCCTTGTGTGTCCGTCCAGCTGGGCTTCCCCCCTTGTGTGTCCGTCCAGCTGGGCTTCCCCCCTTGTGTGTCCGTCCAACTGGGCTTCCCCCTTGTGTGTCTGTCCAGCTGGGCTTCCCCTCTTGTGTGTCTGTCCAGCTGGGCTTCCCCCCTTGTGTGTCTGTCAAGCTGGGCTTCCCCCCCTTGTGTGTCTGTCCAGCTGGGCTTCCCCCCTTGTGTGTCTGTCCAGCTGGGCTTCCCCCCTTGTGTGTCTGTCCAGCTGGGCTTCCCCCCTTGTGTGTCTGTCCAGCTGGGCTTCCCTCCTTGTGAGTCTGTCCAGCTGGGCTTCCCCCCTTGTGTGTCTGTCCAGCTGGGCTTCCCCCCTTATGTGTCTGTCCAGCTGAGCTTCCCCCCTTGTGTGTCTGTCCAGCTGGGCTTCCCCCCTTGTGTGTCTGTCCAGCTGGGCTTCCCACCTTGTGTGTCTGTCCACCGTCCAGCTGGGATTCCCCCCTTGTGTGTCCAGCCAGGGGCCCAGACCATTACATACACACACACACACACACACACACCTCTTACCTTCCTGCGATCCCGTGCGGCGTCCTCCTTCTCCTGAGTTGCGCGCCTCCTTCACAGCAGGCGCATGACGATGACGTCATAAGCCGGCCGGCGAAGGGAGACGCGCAGCTTCAGCTGCTTCACAGGGACGTGCGCCGCGGTGGTTCAGGTAATGAACGCCGCGTGCGCGCGTCCCCGCATACACTGTGCCTGCGCTTTTAAAGGGCCCGTGCCCCTTAAAACCGCAGGATTTTTTTTTTGCTCTCTTCTCCCCCTCTCCTCTGCAGCAGGGGGCGGGGCCCACCGGGAAAATTCCCGGTATCCCGCCAGCCCAGTCCGACCCTGCCGGTACCCGACAATTTAGAACAGAAAGAATAGAGCTTCACACATAGATTAGATAGATAGAAACATGTCAGTCACATATATATGAAGTACAGTGACAGTGTTGCTTACTGTACTTGTCATTTAGTGTTAAAATAAAGGATTTATTTAAAAAAAAATTGGCGTGGGGTTCCCCTTAATTTTAGTCTCTAGCGGAGGTTAAGCAGACGGCTGGGGCAGATGTTTGAAGCCTGGGAAGGGGGTAATACCCACGGAGCTTCCCAGGCTACTAATATGAGCCCCCAGCTGAATACCTAGCCTTTACTAGCTATTAAAATGGGGGACCCCCTCAAAAAAATGACGTGGGGTCCCCCCTAATTTAATAGCTAGCAAAGGCTAGGCAGACAGCTGGGGGCTGACATTAATAGCCCAGGAAGGGTGCCGTGAATATTGGCCCCCTCCCAGGCTAGAAACACCAGCCGTCAGCCGCCCCAGAAATGGCGCATCCATAGGATGCGCCAATTCTGGCACTTAGCCTCGCTCTTCCCACTGCCCTGTAGCGGTGGCAGTGGGGTAATAGGGCTGGGGTTGATGTCAGCTTATAATGCCAGCTGACATCAAGCCCAGGTTAGTAATGGAGAGGCGTCTATAAGACACCCCCATTACTAACCCCATAGTCAAAGTTGAAAAAAAAACACAAACACCCAGAATAAAGTCCTTTAATTGAAATAAACACACAATTCTTTATTGTTCTAAATTAAACTCTACTTACCATCACGCCCATTCCAGCTGAAGCCAACGATCTCCTGCAATAAAAGAAAAATAATAAAGCAACCTCATCCTTACCTTTCCATGGTTCCCAGGACAGCTTCAGCTCTGCTACATCGAGATGACAGGCTGGACCGCAGCAGAACGCTGCCATCCAGCCTGTCATCCCGCAGACACTGAGAAGCGCAGGCATGCTTGCGCTCCTCAGTGTCTCTCTGTGACGGCATCCAGATGAGCCGAGTTGATGTCCAATGAACTCAGCTCACCTCATGCACGTCACTGACAGCGTGGGAGAATTCTCCTGCACTCAGCGCTTCAGCGTGAGAATTTTCCCACGCTGTCAGTGACGTGCATGAGGTGAGCTGAGTTCATTGGACATGACCTCACCTCATTCACGTCACTGACAGCGTGGGAAAATTCTCACGCTGAAGCGCTGAGTGCAGGAGAATTTTCCCACGCTGTCAGTGACGTGCATGAGGTGAGCCGAGTTCATTGGACATGACCTCGGCTCATCTTTATGCCGTCACAGAGAGACACTGAGGAGCGCAAGCATGCCTGCGCTTCTCAGTGTCTGCGGGATGACAGGCTGGATGGCAGCGTTCTGCTGCGGTCCAGCCTGTCATCTCGATGTAGCAGAGCTGAAGCTGTCGTGGGAACCATGGAAAGGTAAGGATGAGGTTGGTTTATTATTTTACTTTTATTGCAGGAGATCGTTGGCTTCAGCTGGAATGGGCGTGATGGTAAGTAGAGTTTAATTTAGAACAATAAAGAATTGTGTGTTTATTTCAATTAAAGGACTTTTTTCTGGGTGTTGTGTTTTTTTTAAATACTTTACTAGAAATTCATGGTGGTCATGTCTAATATTGGCGTGACCCCATGAATTTCGGGCTTAGGGCCAGCTGATAATGCCAAGCTGGCCTTAACCCCTTTATTACCCAGTGAGCCACCGCACCAGGGCCCTGGATGAGTTGGGTACAGCGCCAGAAGATGGCGCTTCTATGAACGCGCCATTTTCCGGGGTGGCTGCGGACTGCAATTTGCAGCGGGTGGGGCCCAGAAAGCTTGGGCCTCCCTGCGCTGCGGATTCCAGCCCCCATCTGCCTAGTTGTACCTGGCTGGACACAAAAATAGGGCGAAGCCCCACGTATTTTTTTTTTCATTATTTCATGAAATTCATGAAATAATTAAGAAAAAAAGGGCTTCCCTATATTGTTGTGTCCAACCAGGTACAAATAAGCAGCTGGTGGTTGGGGGCAGCCCGTTCCTGCCTGCTGTACCTGACTGGACACAAATATAGGGCGAAGCCCCACATCAATTTTTTTTTAATTATTTCATGAATTTCCTGAAATAATTAAAAAAAAATTGACGTGGGGCTTCGCACTATATTTGTGTCCAGCCAGGTACAGCAGGCAGGAACGGGCTGCGCCCAACCACCAGCTGCCTATTTGTACCTGGCCGGACACAACAATATAGGGAAGCCCTTTTTTAAAAAAATTATTTCATGAAATAATTTAAAAAAAATTGACGTGGGGCTTCGCACTATATTTGTGTCCAGCCAGGTACAGCAGGCAGGAACGGGCTGCGCCCAACCACCAGCTGCCTATTTGTACCTGGCCGGACACAACAATATAGGCAAGCCCTTTTTTTCTTTATTATTTCATGAATTTCATGAAATAATTTAAAAAAAAAAATACGTGGGGCTTCTCCCTATTTGTGTGTCCAGCCAGGTAGGCCCAAGCTTTCTGCCCCCCCCCCCCCCGGTGCAAATTGCTGTCCGCAGCCACCCCGGAAAATGGCGCGTTCATAGAAGCTGGATGCTGTACCTGGCTGGCATACAAAAATATGGCAAAGCCCACGTCAAAATTTTTGGGAAAAATTAATTAAAAAATAAATAATAATTTAGGGACTGCATCTTTATTAACTCCTCAAATGTCATTTAGTGTTAAAATAAAGGATTTATTTAAAAAAAAATTGGCGTGGGATCCCCCATAATTTTAGGCTCTAGCGGAGGTTAAGCAGATGGCTGGGGCAGATGTTTGAAGCCTGGGAAGTGGGTAATACCCGCGAGCTTCCCAGACTACTAATATCAGCCCCCAGCTGAATACCTAGCCTTTAATAGCTATTAAAACGGGGGACCCCCCCAAAAAAATGACGTGGGGTACCCCCTATTTAATAGCTAGCAAAGGCTAGGTGGACAGCTGGGGGCTGATATTAATTGCCCAGGAAGGGTGCCATGAATATTGGCCCCCTCCCAGGCTAGAAACACCAGCCGCCAGCGCCCCAGAAATGGCGCATCCATAGGATGCGCCAACTCTGGCACTTAGCCTCGCTCTTCCACGCTGCCCTGGTGCGGTGGCAGGGGGTAATAGTGGTGGGGTTCATGTCAGCGCCAGCTGCCATGAAGCCCAGGTTAGTAATGATGGACGTCTATAAGACACCCCCATTACTAACCTACAAAGTGTTAAAAAGAAAAAACACACTACAGCCAGAAAAAAATAATTTATTTGAAATAAAACACACAATTTTATTTAATTCTTAGTTTACTAAAAAAAATAGTTACCTGTCCACGTTCCTGCGCTGATCTCCCATGCACAGCTGTCACATTTGGAGATGGTGACAGCTGTGCATGGCTGCTGTAAGCTCACACTGCCGGGAACACGTCCGCTCCCGGCAGCAGGAGCCACTGACTGAGGTCACCGGAGTGCATTCAGGCAGCGCAGCTCCGGAGACCTCCTTTACGGCACTGCTGTACCGTGGGAATTTCTCACGATACAGCAGGGCCGTAAAGGAGCTAACCGGAGCAGCGCTGCTTTACGGCCCCGTCATTCTAGCGGCGGCAGCGGTTCAGAGCGGTCACACTCTATGTGGCTGCTCTAAACTGGAGATCATCGTGGGACACTCGTGGACTACTACGGAGGGGTAAGGATAAGGTTGTGGTTTATTATTTTATATTTTATTACAGGAGATCGATGGCTTCGGGGAATTAGGTGTCTAGGTGAGTATAGGTGTAGTTTTTTATTTTTTACTTTATTTTAGGTGGCGATCGGCGGGGACAGGTAATGTATGAACTAATTTATTGTAGGTAACCACTGGCCACCAATGACATGTATTTAAAATTTATTGGGGACACAGTAGGGCAATTTAAATAGCAGGATCAGGCTGATGGGAACTACTGCTCCCATCGAGCTGATCCTGCTAGCACGAGTGGACCGGGGACAGACATAGGCCGATGGGAGTAGTAGTGTCACATCGGCCTATGTCTGCCTGCACGCACACACCCGCAGACATCGCACAGACACCGCAGACATCGCACAGACACCGCACACACTCGCAGACACACGCACAGACACCGCGCACAGACACCCACACACACCAATCATGACGGGTCTGATGGTCTGGGAGGTGAGGCTGACCTGTGCGGCCGTGGGAAAGTTCATGTGAGTTCAGGCAATGCAGTCAAGCATGAACTCACGTGAACCCTCTGAGGGCACCGCGGCGACTTCAAATGAACAGCTGATCAGCATCACCTGATACCTCAGCTGTTCATTTGAAATAACCGGCGGGAAAGCGCAGCACAGAACGGGAAAGCCGGCGGTGAAGTCTTTTCACTGCCGGCTTCCCCGCCCGGGTCCTTCGCTCCCCGCTCCTTGGTGCTGCGCTCCCCGCCCGGTCCTAACTTATGATCGGGATGGGAGGTGGCGAGGGGAGCGGAGGATCGGGCTGGTAGGCTGCGGGGAAGCAGTATGGGGCTGTGTGATTGTTTAAAAGCCGGCGGCTTTTTACCGCCCGCCGGCTTTTAAACGATCAGGAGAATTCTCCCACGCTGGGATGGCATTCTGATGACAGGCTGGATCTCAGCTGAGCGCTGCCATCCAGCTTGTCATCCTTCAGAGACACTGCAGAGCGCAGGCATTATGGGAACTTCCGATTCCGGTATTCGATATTGTAAAAGTATCGGAATTAAGTATCGGAATTCCGATACCGCGAATATCGGCCGATACCCGATATTTCAGTATCGGAATGCTCAACACTATTCACTACTAAAATTTAAGAAGGGCATGAATGCCTTTCTTGAAAAGTATAATATTACAGTTTATACAGTATATACTAGATTCCTTGATAGGGCGTTGATCCAGGGAACTAGTGTGATTGCCGTATGGAGTCAGGAAGGAATTTTTTTCCCCAATGTGGAGCTTAGTGTTGCCACATGGTTTTTTTTTGCCTTCCTCTGGATCAACATGTTAGGCTATGGGTTGAGCTAGATGGACTTAGTCTTCCTTCAACCTTAAAACTATGTTACTATGAGAAGCCCCTGATTTATGAAAGCTTTGCCAGAAAAAAATGTTGCGACTTTTGTCAATTTTACGCCCTTTTTGCTAGCTCTGACATAGTGGTTGGAGTTGAGCATGGCGAGGTATGACAACCCTCATTCCTCAAATTTATGATGAGAAGTGGCATTCCTTACGCCATAACTCAGATCCATTAAAGGCATGTGCCTCTTTATGAATCAGGCGCTTTGCACTCCACCTTACCCTCTCATCAAGACTCACATGAAAATCGTGGCCTATGTTTTCTCCAAAACACAATCATGCAACCAGGCTCTGATTCATGCTGCATGTGGGCGGAGGGGCAGAGGGTGCGGCCGCCCGGGGCCCTGTTCTCAGAGGGGCCCACCTGGAACTACACAACTCTTAACTATATTGGCGTGAGACACGATCTCTCTGCACTACCGCTCCACTTTCTGTAGCGTGCAGGTCACTTTATGCCTGCGGTCCACAGGATGGTGTCAGAAGGGCTGGTGCACACACAGTACGTCAGCGTCCCAGCGTGGTGACGTCATCAAGCTGCACCAGGACTCTGATGTCCAGTGCGTGCTCCGGTGCTTTGCAGGAGGACTTGTGAGGAGTGTGGATTAGGTGAGTATATGATGTATTTTATATTATTTATAATGTGTGATGTGACTGTGGGTGCATCATAAAGTATGGGAGCCCCTCATACATTGTAAGGGCTAGTGTGAGGGCCCTCATAGATTGTGGGGGCTCTCAAAGTGTGGGGGACATTATACAGTAGGTTGACCATTATGCATGTGGGTACAAATGTAGGGGCCATTATACAGCGTGGGTGTAAATGTGGAGGCCATTATACAGCGTGGATGAAAATATAGAGGTCATTATACAGCATGAAGGGAAATGTGGGGGCCATTATACAGCATGGGGGGCCATTATACAACATGGGTGAAAATGTGGGGGCCATTATACATTGTGGGCGCAAATTTGGGGGCCATTATACAGTGTGGGTGAAAATGTGGAGGCCATTATACAGCATGGGGACAAATGTGGGGCCATTATACAGTGTGGCAGCCATTATACAGCGTGGGTGAAAATGAGGGGGCCATTATACAGCATGGGTGCAAATGTGGGGTCATTATACAATCTTAGGTGCAAATATGGAGGCCATTGTACATCGCGGGTGCAAGTGTGGGGGTCATTATACATCGTGGGTGCAAATGTGGGGGCCATTATACAGTGTTGGTGCAAGTGAGTGTGGGGGCCATTATACATTGTGGGGGCCATTATACAGCATGGGGGCCATTATACAGCTTGGTTGCAAATGCGGGGGCCATTATACAGCGTGGGTGAAAATGGGGGGCCATCATACAGTTTGGGGGCTATTATCTAGTGTGAGAGCATACAGTGTGGATGTAAATATGGGGGCCATTATATAGCATAGGTACAAGTGTGGGGGCCATTATACAGTTTAGGGGCTACTGTGATGGCCATCTTACAGTGTGGGGGCCCTCATAAAGTGTAGGGACTAATGAGGGGCCCACCATACTGTATATAAGGGAGCTGTATATGGGAGGACTCGGTACCAAGGGCAGACATATCATTGGTGCAACCTGTGCAGTCGCACAAGGGTCCAAGTGGTAAGGGGGCCCATTTCTACCTCCAAAACAGATGGAATTATAATGAGCTATTGAACTGCAAAGGGACCATATACTGTTCTTGCACAGGGGCCCAAAAGATAAGGGGACACAGTTCCACCTCCAAAACAAAGCTATTGGACTGCAGAGGGCCCATATACTGGTCTTGCACAGGGGCCCTTTTCTGTTGGTGTCCGCCAGTGCTCGGGGCATTATTAAATATTAAGTGGGCACTTAAGTATTATTGTTATAGGGGTACACAGGGTATTGCAACCATCAATGGTGCACAAGGGGACATTATTACTTTCTAGGGGCAAAATGTGGGGACAGTTTTCTAGGAAATGTGTGAAATCAAATGTGTCTTTGTTGTAATCTCATGACTGGAGAAGTTATGTCAGTCTGGGGCAGATGGAAAATACTGGAAAAGTGAACAACTCCATCAGAAAGAACATCAGCTGTAAGTCACTATATACACTTGAAACCAGAAGTTTACATACTGTGAGGGAGTGAGGCGAATTATATACGAGGGACTGTATGTATCTCCCAGAATGCACATAGAAGTGTATTGAACCCACTGGAGTGCATTGCAATCACAGACATAGCTGTGGTTGCAGTGCAGAATAAAAGTAAGTTTGGACTTGGTCAAGCTATTTGACCAAGGCAGATTTAGTAAAAGCCGGCATGGGCTTTTATTCTTGGAGTGGACTAAAGGATCGCAGTGGTGCGGTCCACTCTCTCCAGCCCGGGTCTTGCATGTTGCTCATGTCCACAGTTTTCATTTAAAAAACCTGCAGCAAACGTTTGGGTGGGTCAGTCTTTGGTTTGCAAGCTGCAGAGCAGAAGGATCTGTGCTATAGAGGCCTGTGTGAAGGGAACACAGAGCCCCAGGAGGCAAAGCTTCTTACACACCTCGGAGTGATACTGCGGTGCAACTGGGCAACGGTATTTTGTTTGTGCGGACTATTGTGGACAACCCGGCTGCGATCCGGAGGATAAGGCTGCCTTCACTGTGTGAGTTATTTGGACAATAAAAACTTTAAGTTGGACATTGTTGGGTCACTGCCTATTAAATTGCACTGTGTGAACACCGCCGCACTACAGTACACTATATAAAAAGACACATATGCATGTTTTTCTCAATATCTGACATGAAATCAGAATAAACCTTTCCCTTTTTAGGTCAATTAGGATTACCATAATTTTTATATTTGCCAAATGACAGAATAATGAGAGAGAGAATGTTTAAGGCATTTTTATTACTTACTGCAAAGTCAAAAGTTTACATACACTAATATTACTATGCCTTTAAACAATTTTGGACTGCCCATATGATGATGTCATGTGTTTGGAAGCTTCTGATAGTTTTTTTTGGCAAGATATGAGTTAGAGACACACCTGTGGATGTATTTAAATGCACACCTGAAACACACTGCTTCTTTGTGTAGCATCATGGGAAAGTCTAAAGAAAATAGGCCAAGATATCTGTAAGAGAATTGTGGACTTGCACAAGTCTGGCTCATCCTTGGGTACAATTTCAAGATACCTGAAGGACCCTCGTTCATCTGTACAAACAATTATATGCAAGTACAAACAAGATGGGAATGTCTAGCCATTTTACTGCTCAGGATGGATATGGGTTCTGTGTCCCAAAGATGAACGTGCTTTGGTCCGATATGTGCATATCAACCCAAGAACAAAAGCAAAAGACCTTGTGAAGATGGCGGAAACTGGTAAGATTGTGTCAATAACCACAGTGCAACGAGTACTATATCAACATGGGCTAAAATGCCACTCTGCCAGGAAGAAGCGATTACTCCAAAAGAAACATAAAGCCAGAATAATGTTTGCAAATGCACACAGAAATACAGACCTTAATTTTTGGAGACATGTCCTTTGGTCTTATGAAACTAAAATTTAACTTTTTGAGCATAATGTCCATTGTTACGTTTGGAAGAAAAAGGGAAAAGCTTGGAAGGCTAAGAACACCATCCCAATTGTGAAACACGGGGGTGGCAGCATAATGTTGTGGGGTTGTTTTGCTGCAGGAGGGACTGGTGCACTTCACAAAATAGATGGCATCATGAGAAAAGAAGATTATGTGGCAATACTGAAGCAACATCTCAAGACATCAGCCAAGAAGTTAAGGCTTGGGTGGAAATGGATCTTCCAAATTGACAATGATCCGAAGCATACTGCCAAAATGGTAACAAAGTGACAAAAGGATAACAAAGTCAATGTTTTGGAGTGGCCATCACAAAGCCCTGATCTCAATGCTATTGAAAATGTATGGGCAAAGTTGAAAAGGCAGGTGCGAGCAAGGCGACCTACAAACCTGGATCAGTTACACCAGTTTTGTCAGAAGGAATGGGCCCAAATTCCGACCAACTATTGTGAGAAGCTTGTGGAAGGATATCCCAAACGTTTGACCCAAGTCATTCAGTTTAAGGGCAATGGTACCAAATACTAATGAAATGTATGGAAACTTCTGACTTTGCAGTAAGTAATAAAAATGCCTTAACCACTTCGCGCCAGAGCCTGTTTTTGCCTTCGTGACCGGGCCAATTTTTTCAATTCTGACCACTGTCACTTTATGAAGTAATTACTCTGGAACACTTCAACGTATTCCACTGATTCTGAGATTGTTTTTTCGTGACATATTGTACTTCATGATAGTGGTAAAATTTCTTCGATACAACTTGTGTTTATTTGTGAAAAAATTGGAAATTTGGCGAAAATTTTGAAAATTTTGCAATTTTCAAACTTTGAATTTTCATGCCCTTAAATCAGAGAGATATGTCACACAAAATAGTTAATACATAACATTTCCCACATGTCTACTTTACATCAGCACAATTTTGGAACCAAAATTTTTTTTTGTTAGGGAGCTATAAGGGTTAAAAGTTGACCAGCGATTTCTCATTTTTCCAACAAAATTTACAAAAACATTTTTTTAGGGACTACATCATATTTGAAGTCACTTTGAGGGGTCTTTATGACAGAAAATACCCAAAAGTGACACCATTCTAAAAACTGCACCCCTCAAGGTGCTCAAAACCACATTCAAGAACTTTATTAACCCTTCAGGTGCTTCACAGGAATTTTTGGAATGTGGAAGAAAAAAATTAACATTTAACTTTTTTCACAAAAATGTTACTTTAGACCCAATTTTTTTTATTTTCACAGGGGTAACATGAAAAAATGGACCCCAAATTTTTTTGTACAATTTCTCTTGAGCGTGCTGATACCCCATATGTGAGGGAAAACCACTGTTTGGGCGCACGGCAGGGTTCGGAAGGGAAGGAGCGCCATTAGACTTTTTGAATGTAAAATTTGTCTGAATAATTAGCAGACGCTATGTTGCGTTTGGAGAGCTCCTGATGTGCCTAAACAGTGGAAACCCCCCACAAGTGACACCATTTTGGAAACTAGACCCCTTAGGGAACTTATCTAGATGTGTGGTGAGCACCTTGAACCCCAAGGTGCTTCACAGAAGTTTATAATATTGAGCTGTAAAAATAAAATTTTCACATTTTTCCCACAAAACCGTTTTTCATCCCTTAATTTTGCATTATCATAAGGGTAATAGGATAAATTGCACCATGAAATTTGTTATGCAATTTCTCCTGAACACGCTGATACCCCATATGTGGAGGCAAATTACTGTTTGGGCACATGGCAGGGTTTGAAAGGGAAGGAGCGCCATTTGACTTTTTGAATGTAAAATTTGTTTGAATAATTAGCGGACGCCATGTCACATTTGGGGAGCCCCTAATGTGCCTAAACAGTGGAAACCCCCCACAAGTGCCACCATTTTGGAAACTAGACCCCTTAGGGAACTTATCTAGATGTGTGGTGAGCACCTTGCACCCCCAGCTGCTTCACAGAAGTTTATAATATTGAGCCGTAAAAATAAAATTTTCACATTTTTCCCTCAAAAAATGTTTTTCATTCCCTAATTTTGTATTATCATAAGGGTAACAGGATAAATTGCACCATGAAATTTGTTGTGCAATTTCTCCTGAACACGCCGATACCCCATATGTGGAGGCAAATTACTGTTTGGGCACATGGCAGGGTTTGAAAGGGAAGGAGCGCCATTTGACTTTTTGAATGTAAAATTTGTTTGAATAATTAGCGGACCCCATGTCACATTTGGGGAGCCCCTAATGTGCCTAAACAGTGGTAACCCCCCACAAGTGCCACCATTTTGGAAACTATACCCCTTAGGGAACTTATCTAGATGTGTGGTGAGCACCTTGCACCCCCAGCCGCTTCACAGAAGTTTATAATATTGAGCCGTAAAAATAAAATTTTCACATTTTTCCCTCAAAAAATGTTTTTCATTCCCTAATTTTGCATTATCATAAGGGTAACAGGAGAAATTGCACCATGAAATTTGTTGTGCAATTTCTCCTGAGTACACCGATACCCCATATGTGGAGGAAAACCACTGCTTTGGTGTACGGCAGGGTTCGGAAGAGAAAGAAGCGCTATGTTGGCTGGGATAGGCAGCAGACACCATGTCACATTTGAAGAGTCGCTGACATGCCAAAACAGCAGAAACCCCCACAAGTGACCCCATTTTGTAAACTACACCTCTCAAGGAATTCATCTAGGGAAGTAGTGAGCATTTTTTAATTTTTAAATTTATACCATTGGGCAGTGAAAAAAGCATAATTATATTTTTACCACAAAAAAATGTTTTACCCTCAGATTTTACATTTTCACACAGGGCAATGGGTAAAAATGGTGCTGAAATGTGTCACACAATTTCTTCTAAAAGTGTTAATACCCCATATGTGGCTGTATCGTACCACTTAGCACTCCCTCCCCCTCAAATCTCACCGTATGGCTATTTGACAATTGGAAAACAAATTATTGTAGAATAGGCATTTGGATTTGGGAGCACAAAATTTTCTGAATTTCTTTTGGGGGGCAAGGACCATTTCGCTTTTCCAGAGCCTTTCTGCTACCAGTAACTTGGAAGTCCCTTATATTTTTAACAGATGATGGACCTGAGTGGGGACTTGCTTTTTTTGAGGACTGAGTTGAAGCTTTTATTGGGAACATTTTACGTAACATTTATCCGGCGCTCTAGGCTGAGCACTTACATCGGGGTTTCCATCTAAATTTCCAAGTGATGTAATTCAGATGAAACCCCTGCAGGATCCATTCACTATAATGAGGCAGCAGAGTTACTCTGGACTCCGTCTGGCCTCTGTTTAGTGGTGTCCTTTTTTTCAGAAGTGCACAAAACTGTGGCCAACCGCACTTTTATGCACGCCTAAAACAAATGACACCGTGGGATCCCAGGCTAGACGGCGTCCACAGTGGCCTATATCTGCCTCATTACAGGGAATCTTCCATCATGGGTTCTGGCTGAATCACGTATTTCAGAGATTTACACGGAAACTCTGGTGTAAGTGCTCAGTGCAGAGCACAGGATAAATGTGAGCAGAGCCTTACTGGGATCTTTGGGAGACATAATAAAGAAATCAGTAGCAGGTGAATAATATTTGTTTTATTTATTTTTTATGCCGTTCCTAGTGTGATATAACTGATTAGATTACTTTATTCTTCGGGTCGGTGCGATTACAGAGATACCAGATTTATATCGGGTTTTTATGACTGACAGCTGTCACACACTAAAATACGCTTTTTTTGCAAAATCTAGTTTTTGCATCACCATATTTTGAGAGCTATAATTTTTCCATATTTCGGCCGATAGAGTCATGTGACAGCTTGTTTTTTGCGGAACGAGTTGACATTTTTATTGGAACCATTTTTGGGTACGTGACATTTTTTGATCGCTTTCTATTCCGTTTTTTGGGAGGTAGAGTTAACAAAAACAAACACTTCAGGAATTGTTTTTTGAGGTTTTTTTTATGCCGTTCTGCGTGTGGTAAAAGTGATCAGGCAGCGTTATTCTTCGGGTCAGTACGTTTACAGCGATACTACACTTACTGTATTTTTTTTATGTTTTGGCGCTTTTACACAATAAAACAATTTTATAGAAAAAAATATATTTTTTTTGCATTGCTTTATTCTGAGCGCTATAACTTTTTTATTTTTTGGCTGATGGAGCTGTATGGCGGCTTTTTTTTGCGGAACAAGATGAAGTTTTCAGTGGTACCATTTTTATTTCTATTCTGCTTTTTGATCGCATTTTTTTCCACTTTTTGTTTGGCGATATGATGAAAAAGCATATTTTTTTGCTCCGTTTTTTATTTATTTTTATTACGGTGTGCACAGAAGGAGTTAATTAGTGTGACAGTTTTATAGCTCGGGTTGTTTCGGACGCGGCGATACCAAATATGTGTACTTTTTTTGGTTTTGTAATAATATACGGATTTATTGGTTTAATATTTTATTTATTTATTTTTATTTATTTTGTGATTTTTTTTTTAATAGTTTAAAAACTTTTTTTTTACTTTTTTTTACATTTTTACTTAGTCCCTGTATGGGACATTAATTTTTATTTTTCTGATCACTGATCTCATGTAATGTAATAGACATATATTACATTACATGAGATCTTCACTGACTGTTTCAGTCCGTTTCCTGTCTGGCATCAGCTACATACAGGCTGAAGCCAGACAGGAAGGACACCATATATGGCAGAGCTGGAGGCGGTCATGTGACCTCCAGCTGCCATAGCAACCCCAGGTCCTCAAACGAAACGGAGGTCTTCGGAGGTAAGTAAGACGACCCCCTCTCTTCCTGCTGTCTCCTATATGCCGCGATCACTATAGATCACAGCATATAGAAGACAGCAAAGGGTTAACATCACTGGGACCTGATCTAATCAGGTCCCGATGATGTACCCTGTCAGAGCTAACGCTCTGCACCGGAATCGCAGTGCTTGCAGGACCCTGGGGGTCCTGAGCACTGCGAGACCACCCACCGTTTTTAAACATCGGCGCTGCACAGAGCCCAGGCAGCGCGGACGTTTATCTACAGTGGGCGGTCGGGAACCGGTTAAAACATTCTCTCTCTCTCATTATTCTGGTATTTGGCAAATATTAAAAATTATGGTAATCCTAATTGACCTAAAACGGGAGAGGTTTGTTCTGATTTCATGTCAGATATTGAGAAAAACATGGAGATGTGTCTTTTTATATAGTGTATGTAAACTTCTGATTTCAACTGTATAACTGTACTGTAATTACTTGTATGTTCTGCAGCACTGGTTTCTACTACTATATAGTCACCGTATGGCGGTAATATCAGTGTTGGTCTTTGTATAGAGATTTATTTGATTACAACTTGCGGTGGCGCACCCTAATCAGGGATACCTGGTTAGGGGGCCACTCAGGTGTTTCGCCCCCTTCCTGGGCTGAAGCCCTAGCTATGCCTCTGTGCAGCATGAATCAACTGACAGGATCACTATAATGGACAATGCTGAATCTAATATAAAGGGAGGAGACTGTATGTGATAAGGGACAACGGGGATGCTGTGGGGGGAGAAACATACAATATATTATTACGCTCCCTCCCCTTCATATTTAATTAGCCATTGTGTCCAGGCATTGGGGCGAGAAGTAGGCAACTGCCTAAGGCGCTATCTTATTCCACCTTGGGGGGATTCAAATAGGAAAAAAAAATCTTTATTATGGTAGCAACATTGATATCGCTTACCCCCACACCAGAGTACTGCACTAAGTACGCGATGACAGCCAAAGCGCAGGCAGGCTGGTAAGTAGTGAGTTACTGACTGCTCACCTGTCTACCTGTGTCCTGGCTGTCACTGACCTTCCTGACAATCAGTGTCATACCTTGGAGAAGGTGAGGACGTCCTGTCTGCTATTTAATTACAGTGAGACAGGGAGCTGGCAACTGTTTGTTACCGTGCCGTTAATGCATTCAATGGCATCCCAATTCTTATGTGCATGCAGTTGAAGTTGAATATATCAACTGAGTTGCAAGAAGATTTAGCTTCTACCGTTGCCACTAAAATGTTGCTTTAGCCCCAAATTTGTCATTTTAACAATGGATAAAAGGAGAAAACGGACCCCATAATTTGTTACACAATTTCTATCACACGTGGTCGAAAACTGCTGTCTGGGCAGATGGCAGGATTTGGAAAAAAAAAAGAGTGCCATTTGTCTGGAATAGATTGTGAATGCCATGTAGCATTTGCAGAGCCCCTGACATGCCAAAACAGCAGCGACCCCCCCCCCCCAGCAGTGACCCCCCCCCCCCCACAAGTTACCCCATTTTGGAAATCAAACCCTTTATTGAATTCATCTAGGGGTGTACTGAGCATGTTTAACCTATACTTGATTCACAAAACTTTAGAACATTTAGATGTGAGAAAAAAACTATTAAATTGTTTTCACTAAAATATTGTTTTAGCGCCAAATTTTTAATTTGTATGAGGGGGTAATAGGAGAAAACGGACCCCATAATTTATTATGCAATTTCTTCAGAATTCAATGATACCCCATATGTTGTCAAAAACTATGGTTGGGCACATGACAAAACTCAAAAAGCAAAGAGTGCTATTTAATTTTTGGAACTCAGATTTAGACACCGTTTTTCTTTTTGCAGAGCCCCTGAGGTGCCAAAAAAAACAGAAACACCCACAACTGGCCCCTTTTGGCAAACTAAACCCCATAATGAATTCATCTATGGATAAAAAAATTTAACACACAAACTATGTCACAGAATGAAAAATGACCATGAAATGGCCATGAAAATGAAAAACTTAGGGTTTTTCTGCAAAAATGTTACTTTAGCCTCAAAGTTATAATTCACAGAAGAGGTAATAAGAGAAAATGAACGGGACAATTTGTTATGCAATTTTTACCAAATGTAGTGGTACCCCATATGGGGTTGTACACTACTGTTTGAGCACATGGCAGAGATCGGATAGGAAGGAGCGCTACTTGGATTTTAGAACACAGAATCTGTTTGAATAGATTGTCAGCTGTATTAGCTGAGCCCCTGAGGTGCCAGAACAGCAGAAACCCCCCCATAAGTATTTTGAGCCCAAGTGTATATTACACAATTGTGATAAAATGTGTAGCGTCGGCGTCTCTGCCTCCTGCCGGGCAGAGACGCCGTTCCCCTTACTGCCGCGATCCCGGTCCGGCGTCCTCCAGCTCCCATGCTGCTGCTGTTGCGTGCACTGCACGCAGCTTCCCGTGCACTGTGCTTAGGGCACGCGCACGCGTGCTCCCTCCCTCTTAAAGGGGCCGCATGCGCCGTCCTAAAGAGTCCACTGCCAATGGCCAGAGGACCATTCCTATTTAAAGCACCTACTCCAAAATGGAGGTGCCTGTGCAAGGTTGTTTGTGTGCTAACACTCTCCTCAGCCCTCAGGTTCCAGTACCTGCCACCCTGTCTGTTAGCCGTGCCCGCCAGCCTGTCTGTCAGCCGTGCCCGCCAGCCTGTCTGTCAGCCGTGCCCGCCAGCCTGTCTGTCAGCCGTGCCCGCCAGCCTGTCTGTCAGCCGTGCCCACCTGCCTGTCTACCCGGATCACCTGTTAGGCCACCTGCCGTGTCCACCTGCCTGTCTACCCGGACCACCTGTCAGGCCACCTGCCGTGTCTGCCTGCTTGCCTACCAGGATCACCTGTCTGGCTACCAGCCGAGCTCGCCTGCCTACCGGAACCACCCATCAAGCTACCTGCCGTGCTCTTTCGCTGTACCGGTCAGCTTCAGCCATCTGACCCGTGGGAGTCGCCTGCTGTCACACAGGGTCGGTCCCAGAGTGGTACCTGGTCCACCTGCCTGGTCCCTCCCTGGTTCACGGAGTCTATTAAGCTGCCGTGTGGCCAGGGTCGGTTCGTGTTGGCACTTAGTTACGCCCCTCTGGTCCCTCCTTGCATCGCAGCACAGAGGTTCCACCACCCGGACCCGTAACAAAATGGCAACAGGGAGACCCCGCAGAATCTCGCTCTTGCCACCACTTATGATGGATCCACACCCCGCCTCCCGCCTGATGTCACAATTATGTCAGACGGAGCACATGGTACGGACCTGCCCTCTGCACCTACGTGACATTCCGCACCCCCCTCGAGGACACGTAAGGTCATATTGGTACAGTTCTGTACAGACACCCCCTGTCCACACGGGTACAGGAAGGCACCAGGGAGTGAGAAGAGGAGGCCCACTCAGTCACTGACATGGCACCACACTCACTCACACCCCTGACAGGCTGAGAGGCTCTTTCACTAGTCCCAGTGAAGCAGAGCCTGGTCGGCCTGGGATAGCTGCCACCAGTTTCTATTTGATATGACGGACTTATATCGGGCTAGAAACCAGCCCGGTAGCGTGTTCGTTGGACCGAACAATGGACGTAAGGTTCGTGGATCGAGATAAAAGAACAGCCCAAGGTTAAATTATATATTTAATCGCCTTAAGGGCACACTAAACAATACATTATATACATAAGGGTTATACATACACAGTGGTCAGAGTTGCAAACACGAAAGAATGGGTACAAAAGATATAAAGCAGTTATTACAAGTCATTTACCGGTTACGAGGAAAAGCCTGGCTTTTCGGGGGAAGGGCTGCCACATGTGAGGTTTGTGGACCTTCTCTTTGTTGTTGCAGTACTTTTCCCACACGACTTGATGTCACGACCTCCCCAGGAGAAAGACGATGGGGCCAGGGCTCCTGGCATTCTTAACCCCTCTGGATCACCCCACCCCTGCCTCCTGGCTGCACCCAAATCTCCTCCCCTGGTCTCTCTTAGCTAAGAAACTCCCAAAACAAAATGGGCCATACGTCCTTACTGGACAGCCCTAGGGAGCCGGTTCTGGTGTCATCGGATCCCACAGGACCCCTGCTACGCGTGGATACCAAACACCAGGGTCCTAGGGGCCCCTGCAAGGCTGTGCTTGGTATCTCCTCATCCGTAGGTGCTGGAGTGTGCTGAGAGCTAGGGTGATATTCCCCATTATCGCAGGTTCCCAAAAATCGGGTTGGTTTATCTCTTAGAGATATTGTATTCCCATAACTCTGTGTTGAGTTATAATTTCTTACACAAAGGGACACACAGCCGGGATGCAGCAGCTGCACAGCTGCTGGTGCGGGTTTTTCTCACTCACGGCCTGTCGGCCCCCTCCTTTGCAAGCTGCATTGTCGAATTACACTGTACATGGAGATCTCTATAAAACCTGCCATGTAGTGCACAGTGATGGTCATGGGATTGTCTTGAATATTCTTCATAACAATATTATAACATTGGGACATTGAAATATAACATTTTAAAAATATATAATTTTTTGTTAGCTGCAAATTTGCCAGTTACACAAGGGTTAATGGGTGAAACTGAACCCCATAATTTATTGCACAATGTCTCCGGAATGCAATGATGCTCTATATGTCGTCGGAAACTACTGTTTGGCCACAAAGTTGGGGATTACATTAACATACCTCCCAACTTTTGAAGAACAGAAAGAGGGATACATCATGTGGTGCGCCGCTGCAAATTTTGGCCACAGTCCCGGGCTACACCCCAGTCCACGCCCATTTACCATTATCTTTCTTCACTGGCAGGAGGAGTTGACAGAGGGGCGCTGGTAATGCGGGGCATTCAGCAGATGCTCGAGACTGCAGGGCATAGACCCAAATCCAGGACTGTCTGCTATATCCGGAACGGTTCGACTACAGATGAGCGGATCGATTCCCGGGTCTCTGGTCCAGCATCCAGGTCAGTGGTTCCTGGCGGCTGGACAGGACAGGAGGTCATGAATCTCTAACCATCCGGCATCCCAGGCGCGGCTTTCAATCACCCAGGGCAGCGCGATGTCCTCTGTGCATCCTGATCATCTCTAGTTGGGACCTGTAGATTATTATTTTTTCCTTATTTCACAGTCGGAGCCGCCAGAACTTTCTCATCTTTATGTAGCTTTACTATTCGACATGCAACTTTTTTGTGTCTGTAAGACTGTGTTCACATGTTGCAGAAATACTGTGTTATTTGTTTTCAACAGATGTCCGCACCAAACTACACAATAACAATCTTCTCCCCCTTATTTGATGCGTTTTTGGTGTAGATGTGAAGCTGCGTTTTTAATTTGCTTCTTATAGTACAGAAAAGCTTTGATTCTGCACTTAACCCCTTTACAGCCTGCGGCGTATTAGTACGCAACAGGCTGTCATCCCCTGTTCAGCGCGGGCTCCGGCGGTGAGCTAGCACTGAACCGGGCACATGTCAGCTGATTCTTACAGCTGACATGTGCCCGCAACAGCCGTGGGTGGAATCGCCATCCACCCGCGGCTGTTAACATGTTAAATGCCGCTGTCAATCTCTGACAGCGGCATTTAATAGCGCTGCGCCAGAAGCGCATCACTTACCCCGCCCATCGTTGACCCCGTCACATGATCGCGGGTCATCAATGGGTGGGCATGACAACCCTGGGTCTGCAGCAGACTCCAGTGGTTGTCATGTGCTGATCGCTATGAGCGCCACCCAGTGGTCGGTGCTCATAGCACAGGGGCATTTCTGCTACATAGAGGTGATATGTTCATCACCTCTATGTAGCAGAGGCGATCAGGTAATTGCTGCTTCTAGTCTCCCATGGAGACTATAGAAGCAAGCAAAAAGTGAAACAAAAATGTTTTTAGAAATATTAAAAAAATTAAAAAAATATAAAAGTTTAAATCACCCCCCTTTCGCCCTATTCAAAATAGAATTAAAAAAAACAACAACACATACACGTTTGGTATCGCCACATTCAGAATCTCCCGATCTATCAATATAAAAAAATAATTAATCCAATCAGTAAACGGCGTAACGAGAAAAAAAATACTAAACGCCAGAATTATGTTTTTTGGTCGCCGCAACATTGCAATAAAATGCAATAACGGGCGATCAAAACATTGTATGTATCCCAAAATGGTATCAATAAAAATGTCAGCTCGGCACGCAAAAAATAAGCCCTCACCCGGCCCCAGATCCTGAAAAATGTTGACGCTACGGGTCTCGGAAAATGGCGCCATTTTTTTTTTTCTTTAGCAAACTTTGGAATTTTTTTTCACCACTTAAATAAAAAAGAACCTATACATCTTTGGTGTCTACGAACTTGTAATGACCTAGAGAATAATAATGGCAGGTCAGTTTTAGCATTCAGTGAACGTGGTAAAAAAAATGTAAAAAAAAACGTCTGTGCTATTGCACTTTTTTTGCAATTTCACCGCACTTGGAATTTTTTCCCGTTTTCCCATACAAGATATGGTAAAACCAGTAATGTCGTTCAAAAGTACAACTCATCCCACAAAAAATAAGCCCTCACATGGCCATATTGACCAAAAAATAAAAACACTATGGCTCTGGGAACAAGGGGAGCAAAAAACGAAAATGCAAAAACGGAAAATCCCAGGGTTGCGAAGGGGTTAATAAAGTATCTGCATTTTTTTTAGGCTCCACATAGAAGCATCTAGAGAAAAAAAAACTGCACAGGTCAGCAGTGTCCTTGGCGCACAGCAGGTGCCTTTTTTGTTTATGTAGTTTTTATTAAGGATTTTTTACATTAATGGGGTAAAGAAAAAGGGCATATTATAAATACACAGTAATATAGAAGCAAGCAAAAATAAAATAAAAGCAAAATTTAAAGGGATGAAAGATATAGGCAAAATAAAGTGTGGAAAGGGTTAAGGATGAGAAGAGGGAAGGAAAAATATGGTTTATTAAGCAAAATGGGAAAAGGGAAAGAAAAAAAAACTAAAATGAAAAATTAAATGAAAAAGATTGATATGTATAGGATAGGCAAGGGGAAGGTTGGACTGGGCTGACGGGGTATCAGGGAATTCCCCGGTGGGCCCTTTTTGCAGACGAGAGGGGGAAGTAAAGGATTAAAAAAAAAGCCTGCGGTTTTTAGGGATACGGGTCCTTTAAAAGCGCAGGCAGAACATATGCAGGGACGCGCGCAAGCAGCGTTCATTACCTGAACCGTCGCGGCGCACGTCCCAATGAAGCTGAAGCTGTGCGTCTGACGTTGCCGTCACTGTCATGCACCTGCTGCGACCAGCGCACACAAGTCAGCCGCCGGCCTCTGCTAGGTCAATGGCCATTTTAACACTAGCACGCCAGATCTAGGCAAAGGAGGACACTGCACGGTGCCTGGAGGGCAGGAAGGTAAGAGGAATCTTTTTTTTCTTTTCTGTGTGTGGATGCAGAATGGGATAGGGGCCAGGATGGATATATGGATGGGGGGCAAGCTGGACACATTGGGGCCAGGATGGATATATGGGGAGTCAGGCTGGACACATCGGGGCCAGGATGGATATATGGGGGGGGGCAGGATGGATATATGGGGGGGGAAAGATGGACCCATGGGGCCAGAATGGATATATGGTGGGCAGGCTGGACACATGGGGGGCCTGGATGGATATATGGGGGGGTAGGCTGGACACATGGGGGGCCAGGATGGATATATGGTGGGGCAGGATGGACACATGGGGGCCAGGATGGATATATGAGGGGGCAAGCTGGACACATGGGGGCCAGGTGGATATATGGGGGGGCAAGCTGGACACATAGTGGCCAGGATGGATATAAGGGGGAAGCCAGGTTGGACATGTGGGCCAGGAAAAGGGACATATGGGGGCCAGAAGGGATATATGGGGGGGTGGCAGAATGGATATATGCAAGGTGGGGTCAGGATGGATATATGGGGGAAGGGGCCAGGATGGATTTATGGGGGGGCCAGGCTGGACAAGGGACTTAATTACTGTTTGGGAGCCAGGCTGGACAAGAGACTTAATTACTGTTTGGGGGCCAGATTGAGAAACATACATTATTAGTTTATGGTGGTGAGTGGGGAACATAATTACTTTAGGATCCAATTAGGGACATTATTACTTCTGTAATATAATTTACTTTTTAGGAAACTATTTTCCATGAGGGGGGCAAAAGAGGGGTTCTGTTACTGTGCAGGGCGGCACTATGTCGCTTTTTTTCTCCATCTGGTGTAGTTTAGAAGTCGGGGAAAAGTGAGGAATGGGGTCTATAAGCGATCAGCTATTGATAACTATGTGTTATTTTCTGCAGAGACGAGTCCTGGCTGGAAGAAGTGATGTCCGTTTGTGCCAGATGAAGAAGAGAAGCGAAGATGAAGGACTTCACCTAGAGACGTCACTGGTGAGTCAGTATATTACATGTACACTTACACTGTACACTAATATATATATATAACGAGCTCCTGTGTATGTCACTGGTGACCACTGTATTACTTGTACTTTATATGCAGAGCTCCTGTGTATAATGTCACTGGTGATCACTGTATTACCTATACACTATATACAGAGCTCCTGTGTATAATGTCGCTGGTGATCATTGTATTACCTGTACACTGACACTATATGCAGGGCTCCGGTGTATAATGTCACTGGTGATCACTGTATTACCTGTACACTTACACTATACAATGTATACTATATACAGAGCTTTTGTGTATAATGTCACTGGTGGTAATAAAAGTGTTGTTAGTATTGTGGTTTGTATTCATGATCAGTATTGTAGTATTCGGTCACTATGTGGTGGTAATATGTGTCCGGTCATGGTGTGGTGGTATTTGTTCCTTGTATGTGGTATTATTCGGTCACAATGTGGTGGTAATATGTGATCTGGTCATGGTGTGGCAGTATTTGTCCCTTTTGTATGTGGTAAAATTGTTGTTGGTATAGTGAATTGTGTTGTGTATGATGGTCATTTGTTTTCTCTGATATTAATTAGGAAAATATTCTTTATTTCCATTAGAGATTAAATGCTTGGAACACAGCGGCAGAGATGCACTTACAGGGGTTCTCCGATGCAAAAAAGTAATCACCTCTCCACAGGAAAAGTGATGTTATTGATTGGTGGGGTCTGACTGCTGGGACCCGATTGGCAGAATGTGGAGCTTTTATCCCCATTAGACTGGAGCGGCTTATGCGACTCGACCACTGATCCATTCATTCCCTCACTGGCTGGAAGCCCCCAAGACAGTAAATGAGGCTGCCGTCAGACATCCCACCTGCCGCTCCATTTTAAAATGGGGATACGTGTTCTGTCAGGAATAGAACTTCCACATTCTTCCGATTGGTGCACTTTCCATTTGACGGACCTCCTGCAGAGCTTATGGATCGATGATAACTTCAGGATTTGAATGCAGAAATTTCTGCAGCGTTTCTGCATCTCTAGGCAAGAAAAACACTGTGGAAAAAACGCGTTTTTTATGCGTTTTTTTTAATGCATTTTTTGATGCGTTTTTGGACATCAATGAATGCTTTTTGGAGCTAAATAAAGATATTTGAAAAAAGAAATGTGGGACATTGCTTCAACCCTTGGATTACCATCAGACCTGGGATGAGTATATTGGTTAATTTAAATGATTAAAGAATGTGTTTGTTGTATTTCAAATCAAGTGTTTATTCTGTGTGTGTGTGTTTATTTAACTCTTTACGTTACTTTAATTAGCTTTTAGTAATGAAAGGGTCTGACACCTTGTCAACACCAAACAAAAGGGCTAGGTTTCAGCTAATCCCATACACCCAATCTCATTAACATTTCCATTCAAGTCATTTCTGGGGCAGCTGAAAGCTGCTATTTTTAGCCTAGGAAGGTGCCATTAGGCAAACATGTTCCCTGGCTATTAATAGCAGCTCACAGCTGTTTCATTATCCGCCATATCCCCATGATCAGCAACCACCAGCGCTTTGGACGCAGCTTATTTTCACTGCGTCCAAAATGCTGTGTTCTAATGCCGCACTTTTGTTGTAAATACTTGCAGATCCACCACATATAATGACATTTCATTCGGTCAAATTCTGCAGCGGAGACTAGCGTGTCCGCTACAGAAATTGGCATGCTGCGGGTGAGTTTGTATACATGCACACGATCAGGAGCCGCTGTTGGTTTGAAGCTGCATGTTTATGCAGCGAAACCCGCAGCGTCCAGATGTTACAGCAAAGTAGATGGGATTTCTAGAAATCCTATGTCCACTATTCGTGCATCTGAGGCTGCAGGTGCGTCTTTCAGGACCACAGCATGTCAAATTCTCTTGCGGGGTCGCTAGTCTCCGCAACAGAAATTTTACCACTAGAATGTATTGAATGCGGTAAATCCGCATGGTTCAGTGAACACATGTGGATTTACCTACGTTCAATAGAACACAGCGTTTTGGACACAGCAAAAATATGCTGCATCCAAAGTACTGCTACGTCCGGATCGTGGGCACATAGCCTAAAAATGAAAAAAAAAGTGGTGTGAGCTCCCGCGTCATTTTTAAAGCCAGCCGCTGGGGGCTGATATTAGTAGCCGGGGAAGAGACCATTAAGCCAAAAATGTTCCCTGGCTATTAGTAGCATCTCACAGCTGTTTACTTAGCCTTTACTAGCTAGATTACAGGGGGCCCCGGAAAAAAATTGACGTAGGGTCCCCCTATAAAATCTAACCAGAAAAGACTAAACAGACAGCTGCGGACTGATATTAATAGCCAGGGAAGGGGCCATGGATACTAGCCCCCTCCGCGGCTAATAATATCTTGGCCTCCACTCTTCCCACTGCCGTGTAGCGGTGGCGAGTGGAGTAATTGGGTTGGGGTTCATGTCAGCGGCTGACATGAAGCCCAGGTTAGTAATGGAGGGCGTCTATAAGACGCCCCCATTACTAACCCCATAGTAAAGGGTATCAACGCTTTTTCAATAAAGACACCACCATAATAAAGTATTTTATTTAACTAAAATGACATACAGTAATTTTTTTATTATTCTGCCAATCCCTGAAGCCCTCAATCTTTGGCGATCCGGGTCACTTCTACAGCAGCCAGATCAATCACTGATGTGACTGCTGTAGAAGACAGCACTGTACACTGACAGGAGTGTAATCACTCCGGTCAGTGTACATTGCTCTGCTGCAGGCTGAGGTCAGGTGAGGTCATCGGCTGAAGATCAGCTGATCAGCTCTGGTGACCTCATACTGCATCAGTACTGCGTGGGAAAATTTGTGAGAATGTTCCCACACAGCAACAGTGCCGTAAAGTGAGGTCCCAGAGCTCTCAGCTTATCTTCAGCTGATGAACTCGCGTGACCTCAGCCCCGGCAGCAGCAATGTAGACTACTGGGAGCGAGCGCGCTCCCGTCAGTGTACCACCGGCCGCAGGGATGATTGCGTCGCCGGGGGACATCTGGAGGATGGCGGGACACCGGGGGACGCTGGACAGGGGTGTTTTTTTTATTTTACACAGATTTTTACTTTTTTTTTTTTACATCGCGCACAGCTCCGGCTCGGATGAGGAGTCTACTGCTCCCCTCAGCCGCTCCGCCCTCGCTGTTATCAGTGGGAGCGGCGGTCAGATGATGGGAGAAGTAGTTTTCTTCCCCGGCCTGGGTACCATTCTTTAGCGTCTCTGCAGCGCAAAAACGCTACAAAGAATGGACATGATGCGTATTTTAATGCAATGGCAATCCTGAGCGGAAATTTCCTCATCATGTGCACAGCTCATCAGGATTGCCATTGCATTAGCTGGCAGACGGATTACCTAGTGTTTTTGGCACATTTCCGCGCGGAAAAAACGCCGCAAAAATCCATCAAAAGCGTTCAGTGTGCACTTAACCTTAATGCAAACTACCGTAATTGTACATCTTAGGCATGGTGAAACAATCTAAATGGTACAATATCTCTGCTTGCTGTTTGTCATCCACTGTAACTTCCCTTGAAATCTAAATGGTACAATATCTCAATATCTCTGCTTTATGGATCTTTGCTATATGTCACCTTTTACATTCCAATCAATACTCACTGATACGTGTCTGTCCCCCCCCACTCATTGCAGACACTATCTGATGGTGGGAGTTGCTATACTGTATAGTTGGGCATGGTGTTAGCTCTGCCTTTGATCAACTGGCCATCCCCCGGTGATCTGACCAGCTCTAATTTATCCATAAGCAGCTCCCACAATACCCCTCACCTGATGATTTAGCCTCTCCTATAAAATTAGAAACTGCTTAAGGGGTGCATGTGGTGTGGGGTGCATGCACGTGTCATCGGCGCCAAGTGTGGGCAGTTATTTCATTGCAGGAGTCAGGTAACCACACTTTATACCCTCTTTAACTAAGCACTGAAAATATAGTACACATTCACACTAAGCAATGTTTCTATGTGTTTTCACTCTGTCCCTTATAGTCCTTCACTTTCTACTAACCCCCCTAATACCTACACCTAGTAATGAACTGTTCATCTCTCCCTCCATACTCATTCATCTCACGTCCTCCTCAGAATTGTTCTTTCATATTCAATCCTGTGTCAACAAACACAGACTTCCACCTCATTCTCTCCTGCTTACCACACTTTCTCTGCTCCTCCTCACTGCTGGCGATATCTCACCAAACCCTGGTCCTCCTCACCACATCCCCAGTGTCACTTCTACCTCTTATCCACGACTTACCACAAATTTCCGTAACATCTCTATCCTTATACCCATCCACCCAGCCCCCGCTTCCCCAGTCCCACTAACCGGAGCTCTATGGAACGCTCGCTCCATCTGCAACAAACTTTCCTACATCGATGATCTTTTCATTACTAACAAACTCTTCTTCCTCGGCATCACAGAAACCTGGCTCACCCCCTCTGACACAGCTTCTCCAGCTGCACTTTCCTATGGTGGATTCAATCTTTCCTACACACCCCGCTCCAGCGTCAAGCATGGCAGAGGAGTTGGTATCCTCCTGTCAGATAACTGCTCCTTCTGCCTAATTCCACTGCTGCCCTATGTTAATTTCCCCTCTTTCGAGGCACACTGTGCGAATCTACTCCCCCTCCAACTGGCTGTCATTTACTGCCCCCCAGGGCCAGCCACCACTTTCTTCGACCATTTAACCACCTGGCTGCTTTCTGCTGACATCCCCACTATCATCATGGGCGACTTCAACATCCCCATTGACACTTCCCACTGATCTGTCTCTAAGCTTCTATCCCTCACTTCCTCCTTCAGCCTTGCTCAATGGTCTTCCGCAGCCACTCACAAAGATGGCCACACACTAGACCTCATCTTTACCCGCCTCTGTTCCCTGTCTAACCTCTCCAACTCTCCTCTCCCTCTGTCTGACCACAACCTACTCACATTCTCTTCCCTCTCCTCCCCAGGTGCACAATCCCCACTCCACAAACTTACATAACCTCGCAGAAATCTCAAACACCTCGACCTACACTCACTCTCTGAATTCCTCCTCCCTCTTACAGACATAAGCTCCTTACATAATACAGATGTTGCTGCTGCTTTATATAGCACCTCAACAGCTGCAGTCCTCAATTCGGTCACCTCCTCACACATACCAAAGCTCGCACAATCAACAGGCAACACTGGCACACCAGCTTGACTAAAGAACAGAGGCAGGCCTCCAGGGTTGCTGAGCGGAGATGGAAAAAGTCCCACTCCAACGAGCACTTCATCACATTCAAACAGTCCCTCACTACTTTCAAGTCCACACTCACTGCTGCAAAACAAACATACTTCTCATCTCTCATATCCTCCGTGTCACACAACCCTAAACAGCTATTCAACACTTTCAATTCTCTCCTCCGTCCCCCAGCGCCTCCTTCCTCTCCTCTCATCTCAGCCAAAGACTTTGCCTCATTCTTCAAGCAGAAGATTGATACCATCAGACTAGGCAAAAGCTTTAAGTCACCACAGCCCCTTCTCATATCTACTCAACCCTCCTCCTCCAAAACCAGCTTCTCTTCCATTACGGAAGATCAACTTTCCTCCTTACTCTCCAAGTCACACCTCACCACCTGTTAACTTGACCCTATCCCGTCCCACCTCATCCCTAACCTTACTACAGTCTTCACCCCAACTCTAACCCACCTCTTCAACCTGTCACTAACAACTGGTGTCTTCCCCTCATGCTTCAAACATGCCTCAATCGCACCCATCCTCAAAAAGCCCTCCCTTGACCCATCCTCTCTGACTAGCTATCGCCCCATATCACTTCTTCCTTGCGCCTCAAAACTACTGGAACAACATGTCCATTCTGAACTGTGCTCCAACCTCTCCTCCTTCTTCCTCTTTGACCGCTTACAATCTGGCTTCCGACTGCATCACTCCACTGAAACTGCCCTGACTAAAGTCACCAACGACCTACTAACTGCCAAATCCAAGCGACACTACTCTGTCCTCCTCCTCCTGGACCTGTCATCTGCCTTTGACACAGTGGACCATTCCCTCTTACTACAGACTCTCTCATCTCTTGGCATCACAGACTTGGCCCTATCTTGGATCTCCTCATACTTAACAGACAGGACCTTCAGTGTTTCTCACTCACACACCACCTGCTCACCTCGGCCCCAATCTGTCGGTGTCCCCCAAGGTTCAGTCCTAGGACCTCTGCTCTTCTCAATCTACACCCTCGGCCTGGGACAGCTCATAGAGTCTCACGGCTTTCAATATCATCTCTATGCTGACGACACACAGATTTACCTCTCTGGACCTGATATCACCTCCTTACTAACCAGAATCCCACAATGTCTTTCTGCTATCTCATCCTTCTTCTCTGCTAGATTTCTAAAATTTAATATGGATAAAACTGAATTCATCATCTTTCCCCCATCTCACTCAGCCCCACCATCTGACCTATCCATCAAAATCAATGGCTGTCCACTTTCCGCAGTCCTACAAGCTCGCTGCCTTGGGGTAACCCTGGACTCTAACTTCTCCTTCAAACCACATATCCAAGCCCTTTCCACTTCCTGCCGACTTCAACTCAAAACCATCTCTCGGATCCGCACATTCCTCAACCACGAATCTGCAAAAACACTAGTGCATGCCCTCATCATCTCCCGCCTCAACTACTACAACCTCCTGCTCTGTGGCCTCCCTTCCAACACTCTTGCGCCCCTCCAATGTATCCTAAACTCTGCTGCCCGACTAATCCACCTTTCCCCCCGCTATTCCCCGGCCTCTCCTCTCTGTCAAACGCTTCACTGACTCCCCATTGCCCAGTAAATTCAGTTCAAAACCCTAACCATCAACAACCTGTCTCCTCCATACATCTGTGACCTAGTCTCCCGGTACATACCTACACGCAACCTGCGATCCTCACAAGATCTCCTTCTCTACTCCCCTCTAATCTCCTCTTCCCACAATCGCATACAAGATTTCTCCTGTGCATCTCCTCTACTCTGGAACTCTCTACCCCAAAGCATCAGACTCTCGCCTACCTTGGAAACCTTCAAAAGGAACCTGAAGACCCATCTCTTCCGACAAGCCTATAACCTGTAGTAACCATCGCTCCACCATACTGCTGCACGACCAGCTCTACCCTCACCTACTGTATCCTCACCCATCCCCATGTAGATTGTGAGCCCTCGTGGCCAGGGTCCTCTCTCCTTCTGTACCAGTTTGCCGTTGTGTTTGTGTTCAAGATTATTGTAATTGTTTCAGCCATGTATACTCCCTTTTTCACATGTAAAGCACCATGGAATAAATGGCGCTATAATAATAAATAATAATAATGGTGGCGCACAGTAGATGTGCAGGAGCTACCTGTGTCTTACAGTCGATGCTCCACTATAACAGGGATAACTGCTTACAGATATCTGCATATAGCTGTAGGGTGGGCCCCTAGGGTCAATTCCTCTGTGGGCCCCAGACACCCCAGTCTGACCCTGGGCAAGGGAAAGGGGTTACAATACACATAAACAATACCTTATATATAACATTTAAAAGGTAGGAGGGAAAGAAAAGGAATGGGAAAGGTAAGGAAATAAAAGGGAAAGGAAGAACACCTGTAAAACCAGGTGGAGAGACAAGTATATAGAGAAATACTAACTTTTAAGTAATGTAAAATACTGTTTGTTGAATACTAATAGCAGCCGCAGTTCTCATGAAATCACATCCACTTTGCTCCGACAGTTAAACACAGCAGAATTTTTGTGCAAAAAAAGCAGCAAAAAATAAGCAGCATTTACACTACATGTGAACATGGTCTAAATTTTGAAGCAAAGTGGACATGATTCCATGAATTCTCCGCCCTCTGTGGTATGAAGATGCCGCCGAACTCTGCGGTTTTGTTACATTTTCTCCCTATAGGCTTCTACTGAGAAAACGCATGAAGAAAAAAACGCCGTTGCATTTTTAAGTGCAAAATCTAAGCTTTTCTGTTCTATTAAAAAAGCATTTAAAATTCTGCTTCATACCTGCACCAAAAATATAGTCCGAAAAATGCGGTACATAAAATTCAGCCCCTGACTTGACTAGAGCCTGTGGCTCAGCACAATAAAGCTCCCATCTATCTATAATATGACTTTTGTGGGTTCAAGACTTGCATAGACTCCTCAAAAAAAAATTATAATTGCTTATTATGTTTACAACTTTTAGGCCCACGATCAGGAACAGCAGCGTTTGAACACAGCATATTGTCACTGCGTTCGATCACGCAGGTAAATCTGCATGTGTTCAGTGAACCATGTGGATTTACCGCATCTAATGACTTTCTATGGGACATACTAAAAAAGAATGAACATAATAACTTATAGGTCCAGAAATATGGAGAGGTATTATAGATTTCTTGTGCATCTTGGACTTGGAATGAACATGAAATACATGTATCTAATAGGGGAATGAACACAAATTTCATAAAAACATACACTGCTCAAAAAAATAAAGGGAACACTTAAACAAAACAATGTAACTCCAAGTCAATAACACTTCTGTGAAATCTACCTGTCCAGTTATGAAGCAACACTGTGAATCAATTTCTCCTGCTGTTGTGCAAATGGAACAGACAACTGGTAGAAATGATAGGCAATTAGCAAGATACCCCCTATAAGGCTGTGTGCCCACGATGCGATTTTTAAGCGGCAAAAACGCTACAGAAACGCTTAAAAAACGCATGGTAGAAGGTCTGCCATGTTCCCCAATGATAATCCGCATGTGCTGTGCACATGCTGCGGAAATTTCCGCTGCGGATTATCATTGCGGAAAAAAACGCAGCACTACCAATTATTTTGCGGAAGCGCTGCGTTTTCGCCGCCATTGACTTGCATTGGACCGCATGGATTACGCATCACTGTATATGTAGATGCGCATTCCACGCGTTCCAATGTGCGGATGGTACCCAGGTCTAGAGGAGAGGAGACTCTCCTCCGGACCCGGGTTCCATAGAAACTGTGAAAAAAAGAATAAAATAAAAAATAAAGATTATACTTACCTTCTGGCGGCCCCGCTACGCTCGTCCTTTCATGCCGGCAGCTAGCGATGGACTGAAGGACCTGCACTGACGTCATAGTCATGTGACGGGTCACGCGACGCTGACGTCGGCAGGTCCTTCAGTGTACTGCTGCCGGCAAGCCAGGACTGAGCGAAGCAAGATTGCGGGGGCCATCAGAGGGTAAGTATATATTTGTTTTTTTATTTTTTACCATTCTTTTACGGTCACACTATATAAATCCATGCCGGTTGCATGGATTTATATAGTGTGACCAAGTTGACAAGCACTTTCCAAGTGATGCTAAAATCGCTTGGAAAGCTCTTGTCAACCCACATGCGGAAATGCAAGTGAAGAACGCTTCACATCCGCATGTTCCTGGCAGGAAAACGCATGTACAATCCGCATATACAATTCGCATGCGTTTTTTTTCTGCCAGGGAGATGCAGAAACGCTCAGGAAAAAATCCTAAGCATTTCTGCATCGTGGGCACATAGCCTAAAGCAGTGGTTCTGCAGGTGGTGACCACAGACCATTTCTCTGTTCTCATCCTTTTTGGCTGTTGTTTTGGTCACTTTTTCATTTTGCCGTTGCTCTCACCCCTAGAGGTACAGTAGCATGTGGCAGTGTCTACAGTACAACCCACAGAAGTTGCTCAGGTAGTGCAGTTCATCCAGGATGGCACATCAGTGCGAGCTGTGGCAAGAAGGGTAGCTGTGTCTGTCAGCACAGTGTCCAGAGCATGGAGCAGATACTAGGAAATGTGGAGGGAGCCATAGGAGGGCAACAACCCAGAAGCAGCACCGTTACCTCCTCCTTTGTGCAAGGAAGAACAGGAGGAGCACTGTCAGAGCCCTGCAAAATGACCTCCAGCAGGCCACAAATGTGCATGTGTCTGCATGTGTCTGCACAAACGGTTAGAAACCGACTCCATGAGGGTGGTATGAGGGCCCGACATCCACAGATGGGGATTGTGCCCACAGCCCAACACCGTGCAGGACGCTTGGCATTTGCCACAGATCACCAGGATTGGCAAAGTCGCCACTGGCGCCCTGTGCTCTTCACAGATGAAAGCAGGTTCACACTGAGCACATGTGACAGACGTGACAGAGTCTGGAGCTGCTGTGGAGAGCGATCTGCTGCCTGCAACATCCTTCAGCATGACCGGTTTGGCAGTGGGTCAGTAATGGTGTGGGGTGGCATTTCTTTGGAGGGCCGCACCGCCCTCCATGTACTCGCTAGAGGTAGCCTGACTGCCATTAGGTACTGAGATGAGATCCTCAGACCCCTTGTGAGACCATATGCTGGTGCGGTTGGCCCTGGGTTCCTCTTAATGCAGGACAATGCCAGACCTCATGTGGCTGGAGTGTGCACCACAGACTGTCCTGGAGTTGGCGGATTCTTTAGTCCAGGTCTGGGAAGAGTTCCCACAGGAGACCATCCGCAACCTCATCAGGAGCATGCCCAGGCATTTTAGGGATGTCATACAGGCACGTGGAGGCCACACACAATACTGAGCCTCATTTTGACTTGTTTTAAGGACATTACATCAAAGTAGGATCAGCCTGTAGTGTATTTTTCCACGTTAATTTTGGGGGTGACTCCAAATCCAGGCCTCCATTGGTTAATAAATTTGATTTCCATTGATGATTTTTGTATGATTTTGTTGTCTGCAGATTCAACTTTGTACAGAACAAAGTATTCAATGAGAATATTTCATTCATTCAAATCTAGGATGTTTTATTTGAGTGTTCCCTTTATTTTTTTGAGCAGTATATATATATATATATATATATATATATATATATATATATATATATATATATATATATACACAGTGCAGACCAAAAGTTTTGACACACCTTCTCATTTAAAGATTTGTCTGTATTTTCATGACTTTGAAAATTGTACATTCACACTGAAGGCATCAAAACTATGAATTAACACATGTGGAATTATATACTTAACAAAAACTGTGAAACAACTGAAAATATGTCTTATATTCTAGGTTCTTCAAAGTAGCCACCTTTTGCTTTGATGACTGCTTTGCACACTCTTGGCATTCTCTTGATGAGCTTCAAGAGGTAGTCACCGGAAATGGTCTTCACTTCACAGGTATGTCCTGTCAGGTTTAATAAGTGGGATCTCTTGCCTTATAAATGGGGTTGGGACCATCACTTGTGTTGTGCAGAAGTCTGGTGGATACACAGCTGATAGTCCTACTGAATAGACTGTTAGAATTTGTATTATGGCAAGAAAAAAGCAGCTAAGTAAAGAAAAACGATTGGCCATCATTACTTTAAGAAATGAAGGTCAGTCAGTGCGAAAAATTGGCCAAACTTTGAAATTGTCCCCAAGTGCAGTGTCCCCAACAAGTGTCCCCAAGTGCAGTGTCCCCAACAAGTGCTAAGCATCTCTGGGAACTCCTTCAAGATTGTTGGAAGACCATTTCCGGTGACTACCTCTTGAAGCTCATCAAGAGAATGCCAAGAGTGTGCAAAGCAGTCATCAAAGCAAAAGGTGGCTACTTTGAAGAACCTAGAATATAAGACATATTTTCCGTTGTTTCACACTTTTTTGTTAAGTATATAATTCCACATGTGTTAATTCATAGTTTTGATGCCTTCAGTGTGAATGTACAATTTTCATTGTCATGAAAATACAGAAAAATCTTTAAATGAGAAGGTGTGTCCAAACTTTTGGTCTGTACTGTATATATGTATATAATAGGGGAATTAACACATATCCCATATGAACAGGTATATATTATATTCCCCGTGCTTGGTAAGTGGGGAATAAGCATAAAATATATGTAGATAATAGGGGAATGAACACAAATTCCCACCATATGTTTGTACCTGTCTCCCATGATCTTCAATTTACTCAGAACCCCCCGCCACACAGAGGACAGCGACAAAGCAAAACGTTCCTCCTCAGGAACTCCCGAAGCCACTACCCCACTAAATGTACCAAACTGTGGATGGAAACCATATGCACCAAAGAACGGTGATCTGCCGGTAGATTCTTGGCAATGATTATTAATAACAAATTCTGCCAACAGTAAGTAAGATGCCCAATCCTCCTGGTTTTCAGAGACAAAACACCTGAGGTAAGTCTCTAAATTCTGATTAATGCGCTCGGTCTGTCCATTCGACTGAGGATGGAAGGCAGAGGAAAAGGACAGCTGCACCCCCAGTCAAGAACAGAAAGCTTTCCAAAACTTAGAAACAAACTGGGTCCCCCGATCTGACACCACATCGGAGGGAACACCGTGAAGCTTCACAATCTCATTTATAAATACCTGAGCAAGAGTCTTGTGTAATGCAGCGGCTTGCGGCATTACTGGAATGTCCAGGGGGTGTGTTCTGGCTGACCATTTACCTCCCCCTCAGGTGACCGATCACGTGACTGTGGCATCATCACAGGTACTGTGAATTACCGAAAAAACGTTGCATGTGTGCTTTAATTGACCCGGTGAAGCGGGTGCCTCTAGCGTGATGAATAGTGTTACCTTACACTTGGCATTCGGAAGTGCTGGTAATGCAACAAAGTGAATCATTTTACTGAACCTATCTACAACCACCAAAACCACAGTCTTGCCTGCAGATACTGGTAGGTCAGTAATAAAATCCATGGACAAGTGTGTCCATGGCCTGCTAGGAATAGATAGTGGAAGAAGAGTACCAGACGGATGGGAATGCCATACTTTCGAACGTGTGCAAATACTACAAGCAGACACATGTTCAACCACATCCCGATGCAACCTCGGCCACCAAAAACAACGAGAAAAGAGGTCCGCAGTTGCCTTACCACCTGGATGACCAGCAAGCACAGAGATGTGATGTTCCCTAATTACATTGCGACGCAGATAAGATGATACAAATAGCCTCCCCGAAGGGCAGGAGGCAGGGGCATCCCCCTGAGCCTCCAACACCTCACCCTCCAGTTCATGGTAGAATGCCGAAATGACTACCCCCTTCTGCAAAATTGGGGCAGGGTTCTCATGGTCACCACCACCAGGGAAGCTCCGGGAGAAAGCATCAAGCCTTGATGTTTTTGACCCTTGGACAGAAAGTGACAACAAAATTGAACCTAGTAAAAAACAGGGACCATCTAGCTTGCCTAGGGTTGAGACGTTTAGTCGATCGAAGATATGACAGGTTCTTATGGTCTGTGATGACAGTAATAGGATGGACAGCCCCCTCCAACCAATGTCGCCATTCTTCGAATGCCAATTTAAGCGCCAAAAGCTCCCGATTACCCACGTCATTTCTCTCAGCCGAAGATAATTTCTTGGAAAAGAAAGCGCATGTATGCCATTTACCAGGGGACGGACCCTGAGACTACACCGCCCCAACCCCCACCTCTGACGCATCAACTTCCACTATAAAAGAATGAGAAACATCAGGTTGACTGAGTATAGGTGCAGTGGCAAAACAACTCTTTAGGGAGAAAGATGCCTGCAGGGAAACATTCGACCATTTAGAAAAATCAGACCCCTTCCTTGTCATGTCAGTGAGGGGTTTCACAATTACCAAAAATTTTGGATACATTTCCGGTAAAAATTTGTAAATCCCAGAAAACGATGTAAAGCCTTCAGGTTCTCGGGATGGTCCCAATCAAGGACAGCACGGATCTTCTCCGGATCCATCCAAAAACCCGAAGATGACAACAGGTACCCCAAAAACTGCACCTCCTGGACGGCAAAAACACATTTTTCTAGTTTAGCATATAGTTTGTTATCCCTTAATATCTGAAGCACCTGTTTAACATGCCGCCGATGTGTCTCAGAATCAGGTGAGTAAACCAAAATATCATCCAGATAGACCACAAACCTGCCCACTAAATGATGGAAAATATAATTCATGAAATGCTGGAACACCGCAGGTGCATTGGTGAGACCGAAAGGCATAACCAGACTCTCGAAATGCCATTCATCCCCTTCTCTGATTCTAACCAGATTGTAGGCGTTCCTTAACTCTAACTTGGAGAACACCTTAGCTCCCACAACCTGGCTAAACAAATCTGGAATCAGAGGAAGAGGGTATGGATCTCAGATAGTAATTTGATTAAATTCCCGGAAATCTAAACAGGGACTAAGACCGCAATGCTTCTTCTTCACAAAGAAGAACCCTGCCGCCACGGGCGAAGATGAGGGTCTGATATGTCCCTTCTCCAGACTTTCCGCAATGAAATCCTTCATGGCTTGTCTCTCAGGGCCAGAAAGATTATTAAGTCTGGACTTTGGTAGTTTAGCTCCGGGGGGTCAGATTAATAGGACAGTCATATGCACGATGAGGAGGCAAATCCTGACACCCCCAATCAGAAAAAATGTCCTCAAAACCAGACAAAAATGCAGGTAAGTTCTCTGTAGAGACTGTAGAAAGGGAAATGTTTAAACAGTTCTCATGGCAGTAATCTCCACATTCAATGATCGGATTATGCTTCACCGACCAGGGTAGACCCAGTACAATTGGAGTAGGAAGGCCGTCCAGGACATAGCAAGGAATTATCTCACAATGAACAGAACCCAACCTCAGTCTTATGTTATGTTCAATCTGAGTCAGAGCTTTCTGTGCAAGTGGCGCTGAGTCGATGGCAAAAATAGGAATGGGCTTAGCTAAAGTACAGAAAGTAAGCCCATGAGTTCTCACAAACTCAGCATCAACCATGCTGACTCCAGCTCTACTGTCTACAAACACAGAAATTTTCTCAGTCTCTAGCACCACCTCTGCTGTTAGGACAAACCGAGAACTGCAGGTTGACGACAAACACACCCCTTGATTATCCAACTCCAAACTACCAAGTGTTAATCAAGTTTTATTTTGCTTAGGTATCGAGGGACAGGCCCCAATAAAATGTCCCTTTTTTCCACAAAAAAAACATATGCCCTTTTTTTGCGGATCTTAGGGGAAACATATGATGCAGAGGCGCCCCCTAACTACATGGGTTCTTCCACCTGCCCCAGTACTGGTTCACCCCATACCGCTCCTCCGGCAAAGGGGCATTACCCCAAAAAGAGGGCTCCGGAGAAGATGGTCTCACCCACCTATCCCGAAAGCGTATATCAACACGTATAGCCAGAGACATGGCAGCCTCCAAGGACTCTGAGGTTTCATACACTGCCAAGGTATCTTTCAACCTTTCAGTAAGACCCTGACAAAATTGATTTCTAAGAGCCGGGTCATTCCATTTGGCATCAGTACCTATATTAGACCTACAAATCAGAGGCTCTCCTACGGACCAATACATATACCCTATATAGCAAATTAGGAGTATGCAGCTGAGAATGAATAAAAGGGAATGTATTGAATGTTACAATATGTGAATATGTTATAGTATATTGAATACTGTGGAACTATCCATATTTAGGATCTACTTTTCCATGTGTGAATTTTCAGGTGTGATATCTATGTTGCCATGCCCCACTTTTATGATGGGAGAATATTGATTTTGCTGAATTGAAATATTTTGGTGTATTGGAAATATTGTAATATATATTCCCTTGGTCAGGCCTATATTCTTGACAGAACTTTTCTGTTTATATGTTGTTTTTATCATATTTTTAAACTATTCTGATCAATAACATTAATTATATTTTATTCATTCTTGACTGCATACTCCTAATTTGCCATTTGGTATCAGTTGCCCATCTGCAGAATTCGGAGCTATACGTCTCCACGATTCCTCTGCTGAAGGTGACGCAGCTTGGACTCAGCCAAGGAGATTCGGTCAGAATCATCATAGATGAGGGTTAGAGCCCAGAAAAAAACCTCCACTGACTGGAGACAAACAGACCCCTGCAGCAAAGAGAAAGCCCAGGATTGAGGATCTCCTTGCAACAGTGAGATCACAATCCCCACTCACTGCTCCTCATCTCCAGAGGAGTAAGGACGAAGTTTAAAATACAATTTGCAAGCTTCGTTGAACACAAAAAACTTGTCCCTACCTCCTTAAAACCTGTCCGGGAGGGCAACCTTGGGTTCAAGCTGGACCAGCCAACTCGCAGAGACCCCAACATTAGGGACCTGCAGTCGCTGTTGCTGCTGCTGAACCTCAGAGCGGAGGTCAGTAACCTCCAGCGACAGCCTGCGCAGCTGCTCTGCCAGCATTGCAAAAGGGATCCATGAACCAAGGGAGAGAGAAAAAAAAACACACCCCCAAAAAAAACCACACACGCAAATAAAACCACGTGTCAGTTTTTTTTTTTCTTATTTATGCATGGTTGGTGATAATGTCACACAAGGTGAGGGAAAGATTAAGTGCAACACGAAGGGAAGAGGGGGAGGAAGCCCAAACACTAGGGAAAGGGGACGTTGAGACCCCTAGGCAGATCTAATATCACCTTGCATACCCTATCATCCCTATATAGGTTCCACACCTATTGCCGAGTAGGAACCTAAGCCCTGAATGTCCCTAGAGCTTGGCCCTAAATAGGGAAAGGACATGGTGAGCACTAGTCAAGCCCCACTTCAAACTAAATACAACAAGGTAGACAAACAACGAGGATAAACTTAGCTTGAGCAGACACCATAGACATAATGCCAACTGTCCCCCAAGGGCACCAGAGAAGAAACTAGCCAACTGCTAGTGCTCCAAGCCTACACAGAGGTACATAGAACAATCATCGGTGACTCTCTGGAGAAACTGAGACTATTTAACTACCCAGCAAGGGTGTGTCAATCAGCAGCAGCAGGTGGAGGTCGCTGCTGGGTCATAAAGGAAGAAGGATATAATTATACTACAGAGATGAGGGAATCAAGAAGGTGTGTGCAATGCCAAGCGCAGTGACCTTCTACAGCCGGCTCAGAGCGGCTGTCTGTCACACCTGACACACCCGTGACAAGTATATTAGAAAAGAGATTAGATTATGACATTAAATGGATAGACATTTAGGAGTAAAATAAGTGTTAGTTTCAGACCACCCCTTTAACCCATTACCAACATATGACACACAGTTCCGTCATTTGCCAGCTCCCTGACTTTGATGATGGCTTGCAAACTGAGCCTGCATCTTTCCTGGCAGATGATGGCTGTGATAATCAGCTATCATCTGCCTCTAACCTGTTAAATGATGCTGTCAATCTCTGACAGCGGAATGTACAGCACTCCGGCAGGGGGGTGCGTCTGTGATGCAATCGCGAGGCTTCGATGCCACGATGGCCCAGTGTCTGCTAAAGACCCCCGTGCCTGTCATGATGGTTCCCCTGTGAAAGCAATCTCATGGCTTGCATTCATAGGAGACAGTGAATTTCACTATACACAGCAGTACTGTAGTATTGCAGTGTATAGTACTGCTGTGTATAGTACAAACGATAGTACTATAGTACTGTAGTATCTCTGTGTATGGTTCTGCTGTGTATGGTTCTACAGTACCGTGTATAGTACTGCTGTGCATAGTACAAGCAGGTTCAAGTTCCCTAAGGCGACAAACAAATATAGAAAGGGAGAAAAAAAATAAAAAATGTGAAAAAAAATAAAGAAAATATAAAAAGTCTAATCATCCCCTTTTCTCCATCAAATATAAAGAAATTAAAAAAAAATAAATTACACACACTTGGTATCGCTGCGTTCGTTAAAAGTCTGATCTATAAAAATATAAAATTAATTAACCTGATTGGTGAATCCAAACGCTAGAATTATGTTTTTTTGAACACCGCAACACTGCAAAAGAATTTAACAAAAGGTGATCAAAACATTGTATCTATCCTCGTATCTCAAAATGGTATAAGCAAAACGTAAGCTCAGGGTTAAAAAAATAAGCCCTCATAGAGCCCCATCAACCAAAAATGTACAATTTAGATATAAAAAACTATACGTGCTTGGTAGTTCTCTAAAGGTACTGACTTGGAGAATCATATTGTCAGGTCATTTTTACTATATAGTGAACATGGTAAATAAAAAAAAAAAAATAATAATTATGGAATTGCACTTTTTTTTTGCAATTTTGCAACACTTGCAATTTTATTCCAGCTTTCTAGTACATCACATGATGAAATGAATTATGTCAGTCAAAAGTACATCTCGTCCTGCAAAAAAACAAGCCCTCATATGCTATGTCGACAAAAAATAAACTTATGGCTTTAGGATTAAGGGTAGGACAAAACAAAAGTGCAAAAACAGAAGTTCACCCGGTGGGGAAGGGGTTAATAGGGTACCCAATATATATTGTAAATAATTTTCATAATATACATTTATGGGAATGTATAGCTAATTCTGTGTTTAAGCAATGCCAATGAAGGCATATTTTTATTACAATACTCTCTTATTAAAAGGCAGGTATTGTAAAAGGTCACCTTTCCCTTTAGCTTTCAGTTTAATTTACCTCCCAATCGGTGTATTGCACTTTGCTTCTGGAAACAAGGGCTGTCTGAATGGACTTTGGATACCTCTGTGGATTGGGATATTGTGAATTGTCACGTTTCAGTTTTAACCCTACTCACACTACAGCATAATTACAGGAAAAGCAGTGACACATGACCTGCCCCACAGCCTGGGACATGTTCAGGATGTGTGAATACAATGAGGCAATGTAATGCACAGTCATGAAATGCTGCATGAACCACAGAGTCAGCACTTCCTAACCTTGATTAGATACCACAATTAGTGTTGAGCGAGCACTAAAAGGTGCTCGAAGCTCGGGCCGAGCTCACCGTGATACTCGGGTGCTCGACCCGAGCAACGAGCTCAATGTTAGTCTATGGGAGACCCGAGCATTTTTGCGGCAGCACCCCCGGCAGTCTGTAGAAAGCCTAAAAAGTGCCCAAAACGATAGTGACAGTGCTCAAATGACATAGGGATAGCATGGGGATCGCCCCAGGAAGCATTTCTGACCCCCAGGTCACTGCTGTCAACAACGTGGTCAGAGGTATTAAGCCACTTTTACGGGCTCACAATAAAACGTTCAAAAACGAAACTGAAATGGTTTTCCTGTGAAATATGTTAAGGAACATCCTTTACAGGGTAAAGACTTGTGTATAAGGTAAAATAAATAACCAAAAACAAAAATACTCCTCCACACCTTGGGCTATGTTCACAAATAGCATTTTTTATGTGTTTTTGCACTTTTGTATTGCTTTCAACCGTGACAAATGCATTCACCGGGAAATGTCATTTTAACATTTTACAACCTTATCTGGCCATGTGCTGTGTGACACATGCATATGTGTCACCCTGGCCTGGATGCCACAAATATAATAAAGCTGTGTCTGAGAGCAAGGGGGAGGTCCTCTAGTCAAGGACCATTAGCATGCAGCACCTCCTGTCCCAGACCAGTAGGGGGAGCAGGCTGCCCCTATAAAAGCTGGAGCTGGGGGCAGGGTTAGGGAGAACTGGACAACCTGTCTCTGGATTGAGAGGTGTCCTAGAGCAGGGACAGATAGTTGTGTTGCAGCCTAAGAGGACGTGTGGCAGTAGGAGAGCCACGAGCCAGGGACAAGAGGCGAAGTGAGCCTGTCCTGGCAGACAAAGAAACTAATCTACCAGACTTTGGTGTCTGAGGCTGGGAGGATTCCAAGTCCTACAGCAGATAACCAGTCCGCATGGGACTGTATGTTCCTTGGCCTAAGAAGCCAGGAGGCTCCGCCACAGCAGAAGGTACCAGCAAAGCCGTACCAGGCCGGGAGTAGAAAGGGACCCAAGTTGCAAGCCATACGGGCGAGAGGACACGGTGAGCTCGGGAACGTGGGCTGTTACACTACAAGGAGGGAAATAGCCAGAAGGAGCACAGGGAGCACGGTAGGCCTACACCCTCACCCTGACCAGGGTCAGCTTCCCACTTGTTCTCAGACATCCAGGCCCCCTCCTAGCCGGGCCTGTTTCTGGGTCATTTTAAGAGGCCTCCGTTTACTGGCTATCGCGGTCGGAATCATCCCCTCCATCATCCATTATATATACTGCCCTGGGGCCATACTCCTCCCGTGGGGAGTTGAACTATTCAGTGCTGCACATTGATATCAGCCCCAGCGGTCTGCACCGCAGCGGCGGTTAGCCCTGACCACAATCCACGGGTGGCGCAGTCGGACATTACCTACAGCACATTGTAGACTACCACTGGTCTGACCACCATGAGCTACGGTACCGGGTCGCCACCACTACCCCCATCGTTTCCCTGTTGCCCGGCTCCGAGTGCCCCACGGCCCAGGGGGCGAGTCACATACAGTGCTGAAAAGACATGGGAACAGCATGGGGAAGACCCCTGAAAGCATCTCTGACACCCAGGTCACTGCTTAAAAGTGTGCCCATCAGAAGTGATCCTTGCCGCATCAGAAGATGCAGACTTGCAACTATCCCCGTGCAAGTCCTTGTCCCAGGCCAGTGTTCAATTGTACCTCCTCCATTCCTTGCAATGCAAGCGTAAGTATGCAGCCTGCCACCCACCCACCCCCAGGCTGCAATACCATACTGCTTGCTTGCTTGCACTTGAAATTGGGCCTTTTAGGCATGTGGAGGCGGAATCTGGCCACCACGTCATGGCTGCGTCGGCGGCCTGGTATCCATACTCAGTCCCCAGCCGCCCGGCGGCCGGGTGTCCACGCTTGGTCCCCAGCCGCCAGGGGGCGGCCGGGTGTCCATACTCGGTCCCCAGCCGCCCCGCGGCCGGGTGCCCACACACGGTCCCCAGCCGCCTGGGGGCGGATGGGTGTCCATAAACGGTCCCCAGCCGCCCCTATTTGAAGGACAGCCTAACCACAAACACGTGGACAAGTGAATGTGGCCAGGGATGGTCCATCTGACTGACGCCTTCACACTGGGTTAATATTGTGGAAGCCGGGACACAGTTGGACACTGAGATGCAACACGTCCTCCAGACATAGAGGATTGCGGGTCCTGGGTCAATCAGGCTTCAACACAAAGTTCAGAAGGTAGACAGCAGCAGTGGTCGGCCTCCTACACAACGAGTAAATTATTAATGATCATGAGGCCATCCATCTCCTTAGCTTTCTGTTCCTTGGAATGCAAGCGCATGTATGTAGTAGCGGCTAGGCCTGAGGTGGTCAGCGTTTTGGAGCATATCCTACCTCCTCCAAGGATTGCTGGATGTTTTCCTGCTACTATCCCAGTTCTATGACTCCCGTTAAAACAAAGCTTCAGGTGATGAATGATGGATGAGGTGGTGGCAAAGGAGAAAGAGCAGGAGGAACAGGGACCATTCACATCAATATTAGGCCAGTCAACCACACATGTCTTGTAGGATATGTTTCTGTACCAAAAGGAGCGGTTCGGCTACACAGTTATAGGGCATACAGTGAGTGCAATGCCTACCAAAAATTTTGAGGAACTCCAATGCCCCTTGGAAGTGACATGGAGGTCAGAGGGCCTTAACTAAACCGTTTTTTTCCATTTATAGCAACTGGGTCTCCTGTACACTGTTGGCCTAAGCAGTGAATGGAAGGCATTCCAAAAATTATGAGGAACTGCAATGCCCCTTGAAACAGATGTGGATTACAGCGTACTAAAAACCTTCTACCCATTATTGGGGAGTGGGTCTCCCTTAGTTTTCGCCTATGCATTGAAAAGCAAAAGCTGAGTAAAATTAGGAGGAAATGCAATGCCCGTTGGAAGAGTCGTGGAGGTTAGAGGTAATTAAAAACAACATTTCAATGCCCCTTGGAAGAGCTGTGGAGTTCAGAGTGGTTTAACAAGAAGGTTTTAATGCCCCTTGGAAAAGACGTGGAGGTCACAGTAGCTTAACAAGACAGTTTTAATGCCCCTTGGAAGAGTGGTGGAGGTCGCAGTGGAATAAAAAGACAATATCAATGCCCCTTGGAAGAGTGGTGGAGGTCACAGTAGCTTAACAAGATGGTTTTAATGCCCCTTGGAAGAGCTGTGGAGTTCAGAGTGGTTTAACGAGACGGTTTTAATGCTCCTTGGAAGAGACGTGGAGGTCACAGAAGCTTAACAAGACGGTTTTAATGCCCCTTGGAAAAGACATGGAGGTCACAGTATCTTAAGAAGACGGTTTTAATGCCCCTTGGAAGAGACGTGGAGGTCACAGTAGCTTACCAAGAAGGTTTTAATGCCCCTTGGAAGAGATGTGGAGTTCAGAGTGGCTTAACAAGACGGTTTTAATGCCCATTGGAAGAGACGTGGAGGTCACAGTAGCTTAACAAGACGTTTTTAATGCCCCTTGGAAGAGACGTGGAGTTCAGAGTGGTTTAACAAGACGGTTTTAATGCCCCTTGGAAGAGACGTGGAGGTCACAGTAGCTTAACAAGACGGTTTTAATGCCCCTTGGAAGAGACGTGGAGGTCACAGTAGCTTAACAAGACGGTTTTAATGCCCCTTGGAAGAGCTGTGGAGTTCAGAGTGGTTTAACAAGACGGTTTTAATGCCCCTTGGAAGAGACGTGGAGGTCACAGTAGCTTAACAAGATGGTTTTAATGCACCTTGGAAGAGACGTGGTGGTCAGAGTGGTTTAACAAGATGGTTTTAATGCCCCTTGGAAGAGTGGTGTAGGTCGCAGTGGAATAAAAAGACAACATCAATGCCCCTTGGAATAGTGGTGGAGGTCACAGTAGCTTAACGAGACGGTTTTAATGCCCCTTGGAAGAGCTGTGCAGTTCAGAGTGGTTTAACAATACGGTTTTAATGCCCCTTGGAAGAGACGTGGAGGTCACAGTAGCTTAACAAGACGGTTTTAATGCCCCTTGGAAGAGACGTGGAGGTCACAGTAGCTTAACAAGACGTTTTTAATGCCCCTTGGAAGAGACGAGAAGTTCAGAGTGGCTTAACAAGATGGTTTTAATGCCCCTTGGAAGAGACGTGGAGGTCACAGTAGCTTAACAAGACGGTTTTAATGCCCCTTGGAAGAGACGTGGAGGTCACAGTAGCTTAACAAGACGGTTTTAATGCCCCTTGGAAGGGCTGTGGAGTTCAGAGTGGTTTAACAAGACTGTTTTAATGCCCCTTGGAAGAGACGTGGAGGTCACAGTAGCTTAACAAGACGGTTTTAATGCCCCTTGGAAGAGACGTGAGGTCACAGTAGCTTAACAAGACCGTTTTAATGCCCCTTGGAAGAGACGTGGAGTTCAGAGTGGTTTATCAAGACGGTTTTAATGCCCCTTGGAAGAGACGTGGAGGTCACAGTAGCTTAACAAGATGGTTTTAATGCACCTTGGAAGAGACGTGGAGGTCAGAGTGGTTTAACAAGATGGTTTTAATGCCCCTTGGAAGAGTGGTGCAGGTCGCAGTGGAATAAAAAGACAATATCAATGCCCCTTGGAAGAGTGGTGGAGGTCACAGTAGCTTAACGAGACGGTTTTAATGCCCCTTGGAAGAGCTGTGCAGTTCAGAGTGGTTTAACAAGACGGTTTTAATGCCCCTTGGAAGAGACGTGGAGTTCACAGTAGCTTAACAAGACGGTTTTAATGCCCCTTGGAAGAGACGTGGAGGTCACAGTAGCTTAACAAGATGGTTTTAATGCCCCTTGGAAGAGCTGTGGAGTTCAGAGTGGTTTAACAAGACGGTTTTAATGCCCCTTGGAAGAGACGTGGAGGTCACAGTAGCTTAACAAGATGGTTTTAATGCCCCTTGGAAGAGACGTGGAGGTCACAGTAGCTTAACAAGACGGTTTTAATGCCCCTTGGAAGAGCTGTGGAGTTCAGAGTGGTTTAACAAGATGGTTTTAATGCCCCTTGGAAGAGACGTGGAGGTCACAGTAGAATCATAGAATCATAGAATGGTAGAGTTGGAAGGGACCTCCTGGGTCATCTGGTCCAACCCCCTGCTCAAAGCAGGATTCACTAGATCATCTCAGACAGATGTCTGTCCAGCCTCTGTTTGAAGACGTCCATTGAAGGGGAACTCACCACCTCTCGTGGCAGCCTGTTCCACTCATTAATCACCCTAACTGTCAAAAAGTTTTTTCTAATATCTAATCTGTGTCTCCTCCCATTTAGTTTCATCCCATTGCTTCTAGTCTTTCCTTGTGCAAATGAGAATAAAGATGATCCTTCTACAATGTGACAGCCCTTGACATATTTGTAGACAGCTATTAAGTCTCCTCTCAGTCTTCTTTTTTGCAAGCTAAACATTCCCAAATCCTGCAACCGTTCCTCATAGGACATGGTTTGCAGACCAGTCACCATTCTGGTCGCTCTTCTCTGAACTTGCTCCAGTTTGTCGATGTCTTTTTTAAAATGTGGTGCCCAAAACTGTACACAGTATTCCAGATGAGGTCTGACCAAAGAGGAGTAAAGACCGATAATGACTTCACGTGATCTAGACTGTATGCTTCTGTTAATACATCCCAGAATTGTATTTGCCTTTTTTGCTGCTGCATCACACTGTTGACTCATGTTCAGTCTATGATCTATTAGTATACCTAAGTCTTTTTCACATGTACTGTTGCTTAGCTCTATTCCTCCCATTCTGTATATGCTTTTTTCATTTTTATTGCCCAGATGTAGTACTTTGCATTTTTCCCTGTTAAAAACCATTCTGTTGGTTGCTGCCCACTGCTCCAGTTTATTTAGGTCTTTTTGAATCCTCTCTCTCTCTTCTCTAGTATTAGCTATCCCTCCTAGCTTTGTGTCATCAGCAAATTTAATCAGTTTACCCTCAATTCCTTCATCTAAATCATTGATAAAGATGTTGAACAATACAGGTCCCAGGACGGAGCCCTGTGGTACCCCACTTGAGACATTCATCCAGCTGGATGTGAAGCCATTTACAACCACCCTTTGAGTCCGATCACTAAGCCAGTTATGAATCCACCTAACAGTTGCCTGGTCCATTGCATACTTGGTCATTTTTTCAATAAGGATGATGTGAGATACTTTGTCAAATGCTTTGCTGAAGTCAAGATATACTATATCTACAGCATTTCCCTGATCCACCCAGTCAGTGATTCTGTCATAGAAGGAAATTAAGTTAGTCTGACATGACTTGTTAGTTACAAACCCATGCTGACTCTGGTTAATCACTTCATTCTTATCCATGTACTTACATACATGTTGTTTAATAATTTGTTCAAAGATCTTTCCTGGTATAGAAGTCAGACTCACCGGCCTATAGTTCCCTGGGTCCACCTTCTTCCCCTTTTTGAAGATAGGAACAACATTTGCTCTTCTCCAGTCTTCTGGGACTTCTCCTGTTCTCCAAGAATTTTCAAAGATTATGGAGAGTGGTTCTAAAATTTCTTCTACAATCTCCTTCAGTACTCTGGGGTGTAATTCATCTGGACCTGGAGACTTGAACTCATTTATGTTAGCTAAATATTCCCTCACAATCTTTCTGTTTACTGATAACTTGGATTCCTCTATTCCTTTAAAAGGACAGTGAAGATCAGTTGATGTTACATTTTCTTTCTGAGAGAAAACAGATGCAAAATAGGAATTAAAAAGTTCGGCCTTCTCAACATCCTCTCTTACCATTTCTCCATTTTCATCCTGTAAAAATCCTATAGCATCTTTGACTTTTCTTTTACTTTTGACATACCCCCAAAATCCTTTTTTATTGCTTTTGACATCTCTTGCAAGCCTTAATTCATTGTCAGCTTTAGCTAACCTGATACGTGCCCTACAGGATCTGCAGACTGCATTATAATCTTCTTTAGATATGCCTCCCTCTTTCCATTTAATAAACATTTCTTTCTTTCTTTTTAGCATGTGTTTAAGTTCTGTGTTCATCCATCCTGGTTTCCTTAAATGCTTCCCATTCTTCCTACTTTTCGGGATTGTTAACGATTGTGCTTTGAGAATCTCATTTTTAAAAATTTCCCATCCTTCCTGGACATTTTTGTCCTTAAGGACATCCAGCCATTGGATCCCTCCTATTCTCTTTCTGAGTCTCTTAAAATCTGCCTTTCTAAAATCTAACCTTGAAGTTTGAGTCTTCACATGTCTTCCTCCTCTAGTTATCCAAAATTCTATAATAGCATGATCGCTGCCTCCTAGGGTCCCAGCCACCTTTACCTCCTCAACCATTTCCTCCCTGTTTATAAGGATTAGATCCAAAGTAGCAGATCCCCTTGTTTTCTCCCCTACCTTTTGGAAGATAAAGTTGTCAGCAAGAGAGGATAAGAATTTGCTTGACCTGTTAGTTTTACTTGAGAGAGATTCCCAACAAATGTCTGGATAGTTGAAATCTCCCATGACCACTACGTCATATTTTTTGGAGAACTTGGTCATTTGATACATAAAGAGTTCATCCATATCTTCAGCTTGCACAGGTGGCCTGTAGTAAATGCCTACAATGGTGTCCTTTCCGTTGTTCTCTCCTTGTATTCTTACCCAAACAGTTTCCACAGAACTCCCAGTCTCTGAAGCTTCAATCTCTGTGCAGATATACGCTTTTCTAACATACAATGCAACACCTCCTCCTCGTTTATCAAGTCTGTTTCTTGCAAATAAGTTGTATCCTTTTAGCCTTTTATTCCAATCATGTGCATCGTCCCACCAAGTTTCAGTGATTCCAATGACATCATATTCCTTTTCCTGCATTAGTAGTTCCAATTCTCCTTGTTTGTTGCCCATGCTTTGTGCATTTGTATAAAAACATTTTAGTTTGTGATTGGTTTCTCTTCCTCCCATATTTTTATTATTTAGATTTTTTTGTCTTTGTTCTTCTTTTCCACTTCCAGTAGCAGAGATCTCAATAGTATTTGTCAGCTGTATGGCTTTTTCTGGCCTTTTGCTTCCCTTCCCACATTGTTCTAGTTTAAAGCTCTTCTGATGAGTGTAGCAAGGCGACTTCCAAATACATGTTTTCCAGTCTTCGTAAGGTGCACCCCATCTCTAGCAAGTAGTCCATCGTATAGGTAATTCATTCCGTGATCCAGAAATCCAAATCCTTGTTGACGGCACCATCGACGTAGCCAGTTGTTCACCTGTAGAATCTTATTCCACCTCATTGTTCCATGGCCATCCACTGGGAGGATGGATAAGAAGACCACCTGCGCTCCCAATTCTTTCACTTTCTTGCCTAAGTCTTCAAAGTCACTGCAGATGGTTTCCAGGTCCTTTCTTGCGGTGTCATTTGTCCCCACATGTATTAACAGGAATGGGTAGTGATCTGTAGGTCTGAAGAGTCTTGATATCCTGTCAGACACATCTTTAATTTTTGCTCCTGGAAGACAGCACATTTCTCTTGAGGTTATGTCTGGTCTGCAGATAGCGGCCTCTGTTCCTCTTAACAGGGAATCCCCCATGACCACCACTCTCCGTTTTTTCTTCACAACATTCTTCTTTCTCCATCCAGGAGGATTCTGAGGGCTTACAAGGTTATTCATTGCTGGCAAAGTCTTATCTTGCTGTATTTCTTCATGGTTCTCCTGTGTGAGAGCCTGGTACTGGTTCCTGAGCAGTATGGGTGCTGACTGCCTCTCGATCCTCCTGCTTCTGTGGGTCACATGCTTCCATTCCTCTGTTTCGTCAGGTGCAGTTCGAATTTCTTCTCTTTCTGAATCATGAAGAGGTAATTCTGCTCTGTCTAAGAACTCTTCACCTTCCTTAATGATTTTCAAGGTAGTTAACCTCTCTTCTAGATTTCGCAACTTTTCCTCCAACAGGGACACAAGCTTGCATTTCTGGCATGTGAAGTCTGGCTTTTCCACTGGCAAGTCTGTGAACATGTAGCAGGATATGCAGCTCACCAAAAGGCTCCTGGACTCTTCCATGTTCTTATTGTTAATGCTCTGAAAACAGTGAAAAAAGCTTAAAAAAAAAGCTTCAAAATGCGCGCGCCGGTAGGCGAGCGGTTTACCGATGTTCTCTTTTCAGCTCCAACAGCCAAAATCCAGTGTTCTTTGAGCTCGCGGAGACTCTTCACTTACCCCAAAATGCAGTGGGAATATGCAAATTATCTCCTCAGGACTCCTCCCATGGTTTACCGATGTCCTCTTTTCAGCTCCAACAGCCAAAATCCAGTGTTCTTTGAGCTCGCGGAGACTCTTCACTTACCCCAAAATGCAGTGGGAATATGCAAATTATCTCCTCAGGACTCCTCCCCTGGTTTACTGATGTCCTCTTTTCAGCTCCAACAGCCAAAATCCAGTGTTCTTTGAGCTCGCGGAGACTCTTCACTTACCCCAAAATGCAGTGGGAATATGCAAATTATCTCCTCAGGACTCCTCCCATGGTTTACCGATGTCCTCTTTTCAGCTCCAACAGCCAAAATCCAGTGTTCTTTGAGCTCGCGGAGACTCTTCACTTACCCCAAAATGCAGTGGGAATATGCAAATGATCTCCTCAGGACTCCTCCCATGGTTTACCGATGTCCTCTTTTCAGCTCCAACAGCCAAAATCCAGTGTTCTTTGAGCTCGCGGAGACTCTTCACTTACCCCAAAATGCAGTGGGAATATGCAAATTATCTCCTCAGGACTCCTCCTCTGGTTTACTGATGTCCTCTTTTCAGCTCCAACAGCCAAAATCCAGTGTTCTTTGAGCTCGCGGAGACTCTTCACTTACCCCAAAATGCAGCGGGAATATGCAAATTATCTCCTCAGGACTCCTCCCCTGGTTTACTGATGTCCTCTTTTCAGCTCCAACAGCCAAAATCCAGTGTTCTTTGAGCTCGCGGAGACTCTTCACTTACCCCAAAATGCAGTGGGAATATGCAAATTATCTCCTCAGGACTCCTCCCCTGGTTTACTGATGTCCTCTTTTCAGCTCCAACAGCCAAAATCCAGTGTTCTTTGAGCTCGCGGAAACTCTTCACTTACCCCAAAATGCAGTGGGAATATGCAAATTATCTCCTCAGGACTCCTCCCATGGTTTACCGATGTTCTCTTTTCAGCTCCAACAGCCAAAATCCAGTGTTCTTTGAGCTGGCGGAGACTCTTCACTTACCCCAAAATGCAGTGGGAATATGCAAATTATCTCCCCAGGACTCCTCCCCTGGTTTACTGATGTCCTCTTTTCAGCTCCAACAGCCAAAATCCAGTGTTCTTTGAGCTCGCGGAAACTCTTCACTTACCCCAAAATGCAGTGGGAATATGCAAATTATCTCCTCAGGACTCCTCCCCTGGTTTACCGATGTCCTCTTTTCAGCTCCAACAGCCAAAATCCAGTGCTCTTTGAGCTCGCGGAAACTCTTCACTTACCCCAAAATGCAGTGGGAATATGCAAATTATCTCCTCAGGACTCCTCCCCTGGTTTAGCTTAACAAGACAGTTTTAATGCCCCTTGGAAGAGTGGTGGAGGTCGCAGTGGAATAAAAAGACAATATCAATGCCCCTTGGAAGAGTGGTGGAGGTCACAGTAGCTTAACAAGGCGGTTTTAATGCCCCTTGGAAGAGCTGTGGAGTTCAGAGTGGTTTAACAAAATGGTTTTAATGCCCCTTGGAAGAGACGTGGAGGTCACAGTAGCTTAACAAGACGGTTTTAATGCCCCTTGGAAGAGCTGTGGAGTTCAGAGTGGTTTAACAAGATGGCTTTAATGCCCCTTGGAAGAGACGTGGAGGTCACAGTAGCTTAACAAGACAGTTTTAATGTCCCTTGGAAGAGTGGAGGAGGTCACAGTAGCTTAACAAGATGGTTTTAATGCCCCTTGGAAGAGCTGTGGAGTTCAGAGTGGTTTAACAAGATGGTTTTCATGCCCCTTACAAGAACCATGCTGTACAGCATATTAAAAACATTATTCCCATTATTGGGGAGTGGGTCTCCCATAGTCTTTGCCTATGCCTTCCAAGCAAAAGCTGCCAAAAATTAGGACGGCGGAACTTGCAATGCTGGCAAACAAGAGCCATGCAGTACAGCATATTAAAAACATTATTCCCATTATAGGGGAGTGGGTCTCCCATAGTCTTTGCCTATGCCTTCCAAGCAAAAGCTGCCAAAAATTAGGACGGAGGAACTTGCAATGCTGGCAAACAAGAGCCATGCAGTACAGCATATTAAAAATATTATTCCCATTATTGGGAAGTGGGTCTCCCATAGTCTTTCCCTATGCCTTCCAAGCAAAAGCTGCCAAAAATTAGGACGGAGGAACTTGCAATGCTGTCAACACGGACCACGGTCACCCTGGTGGTATAGTGGTGGTGCAGGCTGAGGATAAGGAAAAGAGCAAAATACAGCCGAAATGAGGAAACGTATACCCATGTGTGGGTGTGAAGCGGTGCATGGGAATACACCTCCCGAAATAACACAGTGGATTTGACTTTATGTTACTCTGCTGTCATTTGGTGGTGATGAGAAGTCTGGCCCAATCCAGCCCTTGTTCATTTTGATAAGGGTCAGCTTGTCAGCATTGTCAGTTGACAGGCGAGTGCGCTTATCAGTTATAATTCCCCCAGCGGCACTAAAAACACACTCCCATAACACGCTAGCGGCAGGGCAGGCCAGGACCTCCAAGGCGTACAGAGTGAGTTCATTCCAAGTGTCCAGCTTGGATACCCAATAATTAAAAGGCACAGAGGAATCACGGAGGACGCTGGTACGGTCGGCAAGGTACTCCCTCACCATCTTTTGAAACTTTCCACTCCTCGTGAGAGTACCCCGTGCCTCAGGGCCTGTAAGCTGGGCGGGTCTCAGAAAACTGTCCCAGAACGTTGACAGAGTTCCCCTGCCTCTGCTGGATTGGAGTTGCATCTCTCTCGCCTGTACGCCTTGGTTGGGCAACGAACTGTGACCTCTGCCGCTAAAGTGTTCAAATGGTAATTTTTTTAACAATTCTGCAGCAAGGGCCTTCTGGTACTGCCCCATTTTTGTAGACCTCTCCACCTCAGGAATAAGAGAGTGAAAGTTCTCCTTGTAACGGGGGACTAAAAGTGTCACCAACCAGTAATGGCTGTCACGCAACATTTTGACAACGCGAGGGTCGCGGTTAAGGCAGCGTAACATAAAGTCAGCCATGCGTGCCAGACTGGTAACGGGCAAGACTTCCGTGTCCTCACCAAGATGACGACTGACCATGCTCTCCTCCTCCTCCCCCCTGTCCTCAGGCCACCCACGCTGAACAGACGGTATGACAGTTGTACAGGTACTACCATCTACAGCGCATGATACCAGCTCCTGTTCTTCCTCCTCCTCCTCCTCTCCCTCATTGTCCCCCAAAGCACGTTGGGATGAGATGAGGCTGGGCTGAGTGTAATCGCCCGTTACGGCTTCTTGATCCATCTCATCATACTCTGGCTGCAATGCCTCCTCTTTAATTCTCTGCAGAGAGCATTGCAAAAGACAGAGAAGTGGGATGCTGATGCTAATGATGGCGTCATCGCCACTCACCATCTTGGTGGACTCCTCATAGTTTGTCAGGACGGTACATATGTCAGACATCCAGGTCCACTCCTGAGGTCTTATGTGTGGAGTCTGACCTGAATATCGACGGCCTTGTTGCAGCTGGTACTCCACAACTGCTCTCTTCTGCTCACAAAACCTTTGCAACATGTGGAGGGTAGAGTTCCAACGTGTGGGGACATCACACACCAGTTGGTGTGCCGGAAGCTGCAAACGCTGCTGCAACACAGCAAGGACGGCGGAAGCTGTAGTCGATTTCTGAAAATGAGCTGACAGGCGGCGTACTTTGACGAGCAGATCTGGCAACTCGGGGTACGATTTAAGAAACCGCTGAACCACGAGGTTAAGCACATGAGCCAGGCATGGTACGTGTGTGATCTCGCCTCACCTCAGAGCCGCCACCAGGTTACGGCCATTGTCACACACGACCATGCCTGGATGTAGGTTCAGCGGTCTCAGCCACAGATCTGCCTGCTCTTTCACAGCTGTCCACAACTCACAAGCAATGTGAGGTTTATCACCTAAGCTTATGAGTTTCAGCACAGCCTGTTGCCGCTTGGCTGAGGCAGTACTGCAGTGCTTCCAGCTTGTAACTGATGTGGTGATATCTGAGATGGAGGCTGAACATGAGGAAAAGGAGGAGGAGGATGCGCAGGAGCTGTACACTGTGGGGGCAACTCTGACTGACATAGGGTCCGCAATCCTCGGTGTGGGGAGGATGTGTTCCGTCCCAAGGTCCGACTGGGTCCCGGCTTCCACTATGTTTACCGAGTGTGCCGTCAGGGAGATGTACCGTCCCTGGCCACAAGCACTTGTCCACGTGTCTGTTGTCAGGTGGACTCTCCCAGTAACGGCGTTGTTGAGGGCACGGCAGATGTTTTGGGACACGTGCTTGTGTAGTGCGGGGATGGCACACCGGGAAAAATAGTGTCGGCTGGGGACCGAGCACCGAGGGACGGCCACCGCCATAAGGTTGCGGAAGGATTCCGTCACCACCAGCCTAAAAGGCAGCATTTCCAACGCAAGCAGTCGTGAAATGTGCGAATTTAGGACTGTGGCCTGTGGGCCGTTGGCTGCGAATTTGCGCTTTCGTTCAAAGCTCTGGGATATGGACAATTGAGCGCTGCGGTGGGACGTGGACATGGACGTTGATGCTGTTTCTTTGCATGCAGTATGGACAGGTGATTGCCTTGCACGCACAACAGGGGGTTCTCTTACACGCACAACAGCGGAAGAAGCAGTGGTGACACCCGCTGACACTGGTCGTGGACCCTGGAGTTCACCCCACAAAGTCAGGTGCTTTGCTGACATGTGCCTGATCATGCTGGTGGTGGTCAGGCTGGTAGTTTTGTCACCCCTGCTGATGCTGGCATGGCAGGTGGTACAAATGGCCTTTTTGGGGTTATCAGCAGAGTCTTTAAAAAAATTCCAGACTCTGGAAGACTTACCGGTTGTACTGGCAACGTCCCTCGTGTTGGTGTTACGGGGAACTGTTGCCCGCCTTCTGTGTGCGGCCACCACACTGCTTCTTCCTGCCTGTTGGGGTACTCTGCCTCCCTCCCCCTGTGTGCTGCTGGCCTCGCTCTGCGTCTCCTCCTGCCACATTGTGTCAGTTACTAGATCATCCACCACCTCCTCCTCTTCCACTTGCGCACCACTATCCTCCTCCTCACTTTGTGTCAATTGTGTCTCGTCATCGTCCACCTCTTGTGACAAATTGCCAGCGTCGACTTCCTGTGGCCGTGGCTGTTCAAATATTTGGGCATCGCTACATGGGATCTCCTCTTCCACCACTTCAAGCGGAGCAGGCGAGGGGCACAAATATGGAAATGGACCAGAGAACAGCTCTTCTGAGTGTCCAAGTGTGGGATCAGTTGCTGTCTGACGACACTCGGCATGGTGGGAGGAAGGAGCATCAGGGTGAGGAGGAGTATACGGTCGAGACTCACGGCTACTAAAACTTGACCATGTGGAAGACAGACCGGAGGTGGTGGTGCCCAGGTAACTGGAAGAATTATCTGCTATCCAATTAATAACCTGTTCACACTGATCAGTTCGCAATACTGGTGTTGTAGTGTGCTTCCCTAGTAATTCGGTCAAGAAGTGGGAGTGAGAATATGTGGCTGTTGGTTGTGGCACGTTTTCACCTTGGCCACGGCCCCGTCCTCTACACGCACCATCACCAGAACGTCCACTTCCACGTCCCTTGCCACGCGCCTTGCCCATTGTAAATGAAGTAAAATAGCTTACACTCGCAGTATTAATGGAAAAAGGGTAATAAAAAGGAGATTAGAACCGTGGAAGAGGAAAACCACAGTTCTATTTCTCTGGCCTACACCAGAATCTTTTAAACAGATATATTTGTGTCTGAACACTGAGTGAGACAATCAATTTTTTTTTTTATGTAAAAAAGGCAAAAAGGTGGATAATACAGAGATTTGAACCATGTAACTGCAAAACCACAGTTCTAGTTATCTGGCCTACACCAGAATCTTTAAAACAGATATATTTGTGTCTGAACAGTCAGGGAGACACTATTACTGTTTTTTTTTTCGGAAAAAAAGGCCAAAAGCTGGATAATACAGAGAGATTTGAACCGTGGAACTGCAAAACCACAGTTCTAGTTATCTGGTCTACACCAGAATCTTTTAAACAGATACACTACCGTTCAAAAGTTTGGGGTCACCCTGACAATTTTGGGTTTTCAATGAAAACTCATACTTTTATTTATCAAATAAGTTGCAAAATGAATAGAAAATATAGTCCAGACATTGACAAGGTTAGAAATAATGATTTTTATTAGAAAGAATAATTTTCACCTTCAAACTTTGCTTTCGTCAAAGAATGCTCCCTTTGCAGCAATTACAGCATTGCAGACCTTTGGCATTCTAGCTGTTAATTTGCTGAGGTAATCTTGAGAAATTTCACCCCATGCTTCCTGAAGCCCCTCCCACAAGTTGGATTGGCTTGAAGGGAACTTTTTGCGTACCATACGGTCAAGCTGCTCCCACAACAGCTCAATGGGGTTGAGATCTGGTGACTGCGCTGGCCACTCCATTACAGATAGAATACCAGCTGCCTGCTACTTCCCTAAATAGTTCATGCATAATTTGGAGGTGTGCTTTGGGTAACTGTCCTGTTATAGGATGAAATTGGCTCCAATCAAGCGCTGTCCACAGGGTATGGCATGGCGTTGCAAAATGGAGTGATAGCCTTCCTTATTCAAAATCCCATTTACCTTGTACAAATCTCCCACTTTACCAGCACCAAAGCAACCCCAGACCATCACATTACCTCCACCATGCTTGACAGATGGCGTCAGGCACTCTTCCAGCATCTTTTCAGTTGTTCTGCGTCTCACAAATGTTCTTCTGTCTGATCCAAACACCTCAAACTTAGATTCGTCTGTCTATAAAACTTTTTTCCAATCTTCCTCTGTCCAATGTCTGTGTTGTTTTGCCCATATTAATCTTTTCCTTTTATTACCAGTCTCAGATATGGCTTTTTCTTTGCCAGCATCCCAGAGTCGCCTCTTCACTGTAGACGTTGACACTGGCGTTTTGCGTGTACTATTTAATGAAGCTGCCAGTTGAGGAGCTGTGAGGCGTCGATTTCTCAAACTAGAGACTCTAATGTATTTCTCTTGTTGTTAAGTTGTGCAGCGGGGCCTCCCACTTCTTTTTCTACTCTGGTTAGAGCCTGTTTGTGCTCTCCTCTGAAGGGAATAGTACACACCGTTGTAGGAAATCTTCAGTTTCTTGGCAAATTCTCGCATGGAATAGCCTTTATTTCTAAGAACAAGAATAGACTGTCGAGTTTCACTTGAAAGTTCTCTTTTTCAGGCCATTTTGAGAGTTTCATAGAACAAACAAATGTAATGCTCCAGTTTCTCAACTAGCTCAAAGGAAGGTCAATTTTATACCTTCTCAAATCAGCCAAACCATTTTCAGCTGGGCTAACATACTTGTGCAAGGGTTGTCTAGGGTTTTCTAAACATCCATTAGCCTTCTTACACAGATAGCAAACACAATGTACCATTAAAACACTGGAGTGGTGGTTGTTGGAAATGGGCCTCTATACACCTATGTAGATATTGCAATAAAAACAAGACGTTTGCAGCTAGAATAGTCATTTACCACATTAACAATGTATAGAGTGTACTTCTAATTCATTTAACCAGTTCCCGACTACCCACTGTACATAAACGTCGGCGCTTGCTGGGCTCTGTGCAGCGCCGACGTTTAAAAACGGTGGGTGGTCCCGCAGCGCTCAGGACCCCCAGGGTCCTGCTAGCGCTGCGGTACCGGTTCAGAGCGATAGCTCTGACATGTGGCATCATGGGGACCTGATTGGATCAGGTCCCCATGATGTTAACCTGTTCCTATCTTCTAGATGCCGCAATCCATAGCGATCGCGGCATTTAAAAGATAGTGACAGCCGGTGGTTGGCGATCGGGACCCCCCACATACCTCAGGAGCAGCGGGGATCCCGGTGCTGTGACCTCTGACATCATCGAGACCTGATTGGCTCAGGTCTCGATGATGTCAGCGTCACACCAGCCAATCAGAGAGATCACCAGGGAAGTTTGTTTTAGCAACAAACTTTCCCGGGCGATCTGGCTGATAGAACACTGTTTCTCCTCCGATCTCAGTGAGAGAGCAGAGGAGAAACAGTGTGACAAGAGCTGTCAGCCTTGCCACTGTAAAATTTTAAAAAATAAAATAAAAAAGAAAGTAAGAGTTAGGGTTAGTCAGTCCTGTCAGATCAGTCAGTCCTGTCAGATCTGTCAGTCCTGTCAGATCAGTCAGTCAGTCAGTCCTGTCAGATCAGTCAGTCAGTCCTGTCAGACCTGTCAGTCAGTCAGTCCTGTCAGATCAGTCAGTCCTGTCAGATCTGTCAGTCCTGTCAGATCAGTCAGTCAGTCAGTCCTGTCAGATCAGTCAGTCCTGTCAGACCTGTCAGTCAGTCAGTCCTGTCAGATCAGTCAGTCAGTCCTGTCAGATCAGTCAGACCTGTCAGTCAGTCAGTCCTGTCAGATCAGTCAGTCCTGTCAGATCAGTCAGTCCGTCAGTCCTGTCAGATCAGTCAGTCCATCAGTCCTGTCAGATCAGTCAGTCCTGTCAGATCAGTCAGTCCGTCAGTCCTGTCAGATCAGTCAGTCCGTCAGTCCTGTCAGATCAGTCAGTCCTGTCAGATCAGTCAGTCAGTCAGTCCTGTCAGTCAGTCAGTCCTGTCAGATCAGTCTGTCCTGTCAGTCAGTCCTGTCAGATCAGTCAGTCCTGTCAGATCAGTCTGTCCAGTCAGTCAGTCAGTCCTGTCAGATCAGTCAGTCCTGTCAGTCAGTCAGTCCTGTCAGTCCAGTCAGTCCAGTCCGGTCCGTTCAGTCCAGTCAAAAAATATAAAAATAAAATGGCCCGTCAGACTTATACTGCAGAAGAGGTGTATGCCCTGCTGTGTTCTGATAGTGATGACAGTGCAATCTCAGATGGAGATATGGATTTTGAGGGCTTTAGTAGCGGTGACACTGAGAGCTCAGAAATGAGCAGTGATTCTGGTCCATCCTCAAGCCCAAGGACCAGTACAGCAATAGGGGCAAATAGCGCTACTGGAGAAACGTCTCCAAATCAGGGAACACTGCCCAGTACAAGCGCTGTCCCTGCTACTAGTGAATTGGCGCACGCCAGTGTACAATGGGCTTTGCCACATGATCTAGCATTTCCCAGATGGGAGGCTTCGGATTCGGCTGCTCCATTCAGCCCTGATTTCAACGCCACTCCTGGTATAAATGTGGAGGTGGAAGATTTTTGACCAATTCATTTTTTTAATTTGTTTTTTACAGACAGCTTGCTAGAGAATATTGTCGTGCAAACAAATTTATATGCATCCCAATTCATAAGCCAGAATCCCCGATCTTACTATGCTAGGGCAAATTTATGGACACCAACTAATGTCCCGGAAATAAAAAAAATTTTAGGACTTACATTTGGCATGGGGCTTGTTAAAAAACCGAGCATTCGATCCTACTGGTCCAACCACCCTGTTCAAGCCACCCCTATGTTTTCAGTCGTTCTGCCTAGGACCCGTTATGAAATGCTCATGCGGTTTTGGCATTTTAACGACAATAGTCAATGCCTGCCCAGAAATGCCCCAGAACATGACAGGTTATATAAAATTAGACCCATCATTGAAAATTTGTCAGAAAAATTCTTAAGGCTCTACACCCCAACACAAAATATTTCTATAGATGAGTCCCTTGTAAAATTCAAAGGAAGACTGCACCTCAAGCAATTTATCCCATCTAAAAGGGCAAGGTTTGGAATAAAGATCTATAAAATGTGCGAAAGTTCAACCGGATACACATCCGCTTTTCGCATATACGAGGGGAAAGATAGCCAACTAAACCCACCAGGATGCCCTACTTATCTGGGGACATCTGGAAAAATTGTTTGGGAGCTGATAAGTCCATTTTTTCAAAAAGACTACAATCTATATGTGGACAATTATTACACCAGCATACCCCTATTTAAAAGTCTGGTTGAACACAACATCGGGGCTTGTGGGACCATTCGTAAAAAAAGTCAGGGGTTTCCACAGCCATTGGTCAACCAAAAGTTCCAAAAGGGGCAGTCAGGGGCTGTACGCAACGGAGAGCTGCTTGCCCTGAAATATAGGGATAAGAGGGATATTTTTGTCCTCAGCTCGATCCACACAGATGCCACAAGGGCCATTGTAGAACTAGGATCCACCACTCCGAAGCAAAAACCTGTGTCAGTCATTGACTACAACAAACACATGGGGGGTGTGGACCTTGCAGACCAGGTTCTACAGCCATACCAGGTATCAAGAAAGTCCTATACCTGGTATAAAAAGTTGGTTATTTATTTGTTTCAGGTGGCCACATACAATTATTTTGTGTTGTACAAAAAAGCAGGAAATTCAGATCCTTTTCTTGATTATCAAGAAAAGGTAATTGAAAATCTTGTCTTTCAAAGTGTTAGCCCCGCTCATCCATTAGAATCTGAGGATGTGAAAAGACTCACTGAGCGACATTTTATTGCACTTATTCCAGCAACGGAAACAAGAAGGAATCCCCAGAAAAGATGTTGTGTATGTACTAAGAGAGGAATGAGGCGTGATACCCGCTACTATTGCCCACAATGCCCATCATTGCCAGCCTTATGCGTCACTGACTGCTTTAAAATCTTCCACACAGAACCACGCTTTTAAACTGTAAAAATGTATCCCAATTTGTCATTCAAACAATTGGTTCATTTAGTGAATGACACATTCGAGTAGAGCTCACTTAATTTCCAGGGGGGGTTCTCCAGAATCTAAACCTTCCATTGCGTGCTTGCTTCTGGAAATCATCCATTGAGTTAAAATGGTCACTAAACCCATAGATGAATTCCCAGAGGGGTGTCATTTCCAAAATGGGGTCACTTGTTGGGGGTTTCCTCTGTTTAGGCACCTCAGGGGCTCTCCAAATGCAACATGGCGTCCGCTATCGATTCCAGTCAAATTTCCATTCCAAAAGTCAAATGGCGCTCCTTACCTTCCAAGCCATGCCGTGCGCCCAAACAGTGGTTTTGCACCACATATGGGGTATCAGCGTGCTCAGGAGAAATTGCACAACACACTTTGGGGTCCATTTTTTCTGGCTGCCCTTGTGAAAATTAAAAATTTGAGGCTAAAGTAGCAGTTTTGTGTTAAAAATGTGTTTTTTTATTTTCACACTTCAACATTATAAAATTCTGTGAAGCCCCTGGGGGTTCAAGGTGCTCACCACTCATCTAGATAAGTTCCTTGAGGGGTCTAGTTTCCAAAATGGGGTCACTTGTTGGGGGTTTCCACTGTTTAGGCACCTCAGCGGCTCTCCAAATGCAACATGGCGTCCGCTATCGATTCCAGTCAAATTTCCATTCCAAAAGTCAAATGGCGCTCCTTACCGTCCAAGCCATGCCGTGCGCCCAAACAGTGGTTTTGCACCACATATGGGGTATCAGCGTGCTCAGGAGAAATTGCACAACACATTTTGGGTTCCATTTCTTCTGGCTGCCCTTGTGAAAATTAAAAATTTGAGGCTAAAGTAGCAGTTTTGTGTTAAAAATGTGTTTTTTTATTTTCACACTTCAACATTATAAAATTCTGTGAAGCCCCTGGGGGTTCAAGGTGCTCACCACACATCTAGATAAGTTCCTTGAGGGGTCTAGTTTCCAAAATGGGGTCACTTGTTGGTGGTTTCCACTGTTTAGGCACCTCAGGGGCTCTCCAAATGCAACATGGCGTCCGCTATCGATTCCAGTCAAATTTCCATTCCAAAAGTCAAATGGCGCTCCTTACCTTCCAAGCCATGCCGTGCGCCCAAACTGTGGTTTTGCACCACATATGGGGTATCAGCATGCTCAGGAGAAATTGCACAACACATTTTGGGGTCCAATTTTTCTGGCTGCCCTTGTGAAAATTAAAAATTTGAGGCTAAAGTAGCAGTTTTGTGTTAAAAATGTGTTTTTTTATTTTCACACTTCAACATTATAAAATTCTGTGAAGCCCCTGGGGGTTCAAGGTGCTCACCACACATCTAGATAAGTTCCTTGAGGGGTCTAGTTTCCAAAATGGGGTCACTTGTTGGGGGTTCCACTGTTTAGGCACCTCAGGGGCTCTCCAAATGCAACATGGCGTCCGCTATCGATTCCTGTCAAATTTCCATTCCAAAATTCAAATGGCGCTCCTTACCTTCCAAGCCATGCCGTGCACCCAAACAGTGGTTTTGCACCACATATAGGGTATCAGCATGCTCAGGAGAAATTGCACAACACATTTTGGGGTCCATTTTTTCTGGCTGCCCTTGTGAAAATTAAAAATTTGAGGCTAAAGTAGCAGTTTTGTGTTAAAAATGTGTTTTTTAATTTTCACACTTCAACATTATAAAATTCTGTGAAGCCCCTGGGGGTTCAAGGTGCTCACCACACATCTGGATAAGTTCCTTGAGGGGTCTAGTTTCCAAAATGGGGTCACTTGTTGGGGGTTTCCACTGTTTAGGCACCTCAGGGGCTCTCCAAATGCAACATGGCGTCCGCTATCGATTCCAGTCAAATTTCCATTCCAAAAGTCAAATGGCGCTCCTTACCTTCCAAGCCATGCCGTGCGCCCAAACAGTGGCTTTGCACCACATATGGGGTATCAGCGTGCTCAGGAGAAATTGCACAACACATTTTGGGGTCCATTTTTTCTGGCTGCCCTCGTGAAAATTCAAAATTTGAGGTTAAAGTAGCAGTTTTGTGAAAAAAAGCTAAATGTTCATTGTTTTCTTCCACATTCCAAAAATTCCTGTGAAGCACCTGAAGGGTTAATAAACTTTTTGAATGTGGTTTTGAGCACCTTGAGGGGTGAAGTTTTTAGAATGGTGTCACTTTTGGGTATTTTCTGTCATAAAGGCCCCTCAAAGTCACTTCAAATAAGATGTGATCCCTAAAAAATGTTTTTGTAAATTTTGTTGCAAAAATGAGAAATCGCTGGTCAACTTTTAACCCTTATAGCTTCCTAACAAAAAAAAATTTTGGTTCCAAAATTGTGCTGATGTGAAGTAGACATGTGGGAAATGTGATTTATTAACTATTTTGTGTGACATCTCTCTCTGATTTAAGGGCATGAAAATTCAAAGTTTGAAAATTGCAAAATTTTCAAAATTTTCGCCAAATTTCCGATTTTTTCACAAATAAACGCAAGTGATATCGAAGAAATTTTACCACTATCATTAAGTACAATATGTCACGAAAAAACAATCTCAGAATCAGGGGAATCCGTTGAAGCGTTCCAGAGTAATTACCTCATAAAGTGACAGTGGTCAGAATTGAAAAAATTGGACCGGTCACGAAGGCAAAAACAAGCTCTGGCGCGAAGTGGTTAATGTTAGCTTCAATGAAAAAAAATGTGCTTTTCTTTCAAAAATAATGAGATTTCTAAATGACCCCAAACTTTTGAACAGTAGTGTATATTTGTGTCTCAGCAGTCAGGGAGACACTATTACTGTTTTTTTTTTCTGGAAAAAAGGCCAAAAGCTGGATAATACAGAGATTTAAACCGTGGAACTGCAAAACCAAATTCTAGTTATCTGGCCTACACCAGAATCTTTTAAACAGATATATTTGTCTCTGAACAGTCAGGGAGTCACTATTACTTTTTTTTTACGAAAAAAGGCCAAAAGCTGGATAATACAGAGATTTGAACCGTGGAACTGCAAAACCACAGTTATAGTTATGTGGCCTACACCAGAATCTTTTAAACAGATATATTTGTCTCTGAACAGTCAGGGAGACACTATTACTGGGTTTTTTTACGGAAAAAAGCCCAAAAGCTGGATAATAATGAGATTTGAAACGTGGAACTGCAAAACCACAGTTCTAGTTATCTGGCCTACACCAGAATCTTTAAACAGATATATTTGTGTCTGCATAGTCAGGGAGACACTATTACTGTTTTTTTTTTTACAGAAAAAGGCCAAAAGCGGGAAAATATAGAGATTTGAACCGTGGAACTGCAAAACCACAGTTGGTTCTGGCCTACATCAGAATCTTTTAAACAGATATATTTGTGTCCGAACAGTCAGGGAGACACTATTACTGTTTTTTTTTTACGGAAAAAAGGCCAAAAGCTGGATAATACAGAGATTTGACCGTGGAACTGCAAAACCACAGTTCTAGTTATCTGGCCTACACCAGACTCTTTTAAACAGATATAATTGTGTCTGAACAGTCAGGGAGACACTATTACTGGTTTTTTTTTTACGGAGAAAAGGCCAAAAGCTGGATAATACAGAGATTTGGACCGTGGAACGGCAAAACCACAGTTATAGTTATCTGGCCTACACCAGAATCTTTTAAACAGATATATTTGTGTCTGAACAGTCAGGGAGACACTATTACTGTTTGTTTTTTTACGGAAAAAAGGCCAAAAGCTGGATAATACAGAGAGTTGAACCGTGGAACTGCAAAACCACAGTTCTAGTTATGTGGCCTATATCAGAATCTTTTAAACAGATATATTTGTGTCTGAACAGTCAGGGAGACACTATTACTGTTTTTTTTACGGAAAAAAGCCCAAAAACTGGATAATACAGAGATTTGAACCGTGGAACAGCAAAACCACAGTTATAGTAATGTGGCCTACAACAGAATTTTTAAACAGATATATTTGTGTCTGAACAGTCAGGGAGACACTATTACTGTTTTTTTTTATGGAAAAAAGGGCAAAAGCTGGATAATACAGAGATTTGAACCATGGAACTGCTAAACCACAGTTCTAGTTATCTGGCCTACACCAGAATCTTTTAAACAGATACATTTTTGTCTGAACAGTCAGCGAGACACTATTACTGTTTTTTTTACGGAAAAAAGGCCAAAAGCTGGATAATACTGAGATTTGAACCGTGGAACTGCAAAACCACAGTTATAGTTATGTGGCCTACACTAGAATCTTTTAAACAGATATATATGTGTCTGAACAGTCAGGGAGACACTATTACTGTTTTTTTTTTCAAGGAAAAAAGGCCAAAAGCTGGATAACACTGAGATTTGAACTGTGGAACTGCAAAACCACAGTTCTAGTTATCTGGCCTACACAAGAATCTTTTAAACAGATATATTTGTGTTTGAACAGTCAGCGAGACACTATTACTGTTTTTTTTTTTAACGGAAAAAAGGTCAAAAGCTGGATAATACAGAGTTTTGAACCGTGGAACTGCAAAACCACAGTTATAGTTATGTGGCCTACATCAGAATCTTTTAAACAGATATATTTGTGTCTGAACAGTCAGTGAGACACTATTACTGTTTTTTTTTATGGAAAAAAGGCCAAAAGCTGGATAATACAGAGATTTGAACCATGGAACTGCAAAACCACAGTTCTAGTTATCTGGCCTACACCAGAATCTTTAAACAGATATATTTGTGTCTGAACAGTCAGGGAGACACTATTACTGTTTTTTTTTACGGAAAAAAGGTCAAAAGCTGGATAATACAGAGATTTGAACCGTGGAACTGCAAAACCACAGTTCTAGTTATCTGGCCTACACCAGAATCTTTTAAACAGATATAATTGTGTCTGAACAGTCAGGGAGACACTATTACTGTTTTTTTTTTACGGAGAAAAGGCCAAAAGCTGGATAATACAGAGATTTGGACCGTGGAACGGCAAAACCACAGTTATAGTTATCTGGCCTACACCAGAATCTTTTAAACAGATATATTTGTGTCCGAACAGTCAGGGAGACACTATTACTGTTTGTTTTTTTACGGAAAAAAGGCCAAAAGCTAGATAATACAGAGAGTTGAACCGTGGAACTGCAAAACCACAGTTCTAGTTATGTGGCCTATATCAGAATCTTTTAAACAGATATATTTGTGTGTGAACAGTCAGGGAGACACTATTACTGTTTTTTTTACGGAAAAAAGCCCAAAAACTGGATAATACAGAGATTTGAACCGTGGAACAGCAAAACCACAGTTATAGTAATGTGGCCTACAACAGAATTTTTAAACAGATATATTTGTGTCTGAACAGTCAGGGAGACACTATTACTGTTTTTTTTATGGAAAAAAGGGCAAAAGCTGGATAATACAGAGATTTGAACCATGGAACTGCTAAACCACAGTTCTAGTTATCTGGCCTACACCAGAATCTTTTAAACAGATAAATTTGTGTCTGAACAGTCAGCGAGACACTATTACTGTTTTTTTTACGGCAAAAAGGCCAAAAGCTGGATAATACTGAGATTTGAACCGTGGAACTGCAAAACCACAGTTATAGTTATGTGGCCTACACTAGAATCTTTTAAACAGATATATATGTGTCTGAACAGTCAGGGAGACACTATTACTGTTTTTTTTAAGGAATAAAGGCCAAAAGCTGGATAACACTGAGATTTGAACTGTGGAACTGCAAAACCACAGTTCTAGTTATCTGGCCTACACAAGAATCTTTTAAACAGATATATTTGTGTTTGAACAGTCAGCGAGACACTATTACTGTTTTTTTTTTTAACGGAAAAAAGGTCAAAAGCTGGATAATACAGAGTTTTGAACCGTGGAACTGCAAAACCACAGTTATAGTTTTGTGGCCTACATCAGAATCTTTTAAACAGATATATTTGTGTCTGAACAGTCAGGGAGACACTATTACTGTTTTTTTTTTATGGAAAAAAGGCCAAAAGCTGGATAATACAGAGATTTGAACCATGGAACTGCAAAACCACAGTTCTAGTTATCTGGCCTACACCAGAATCTTTTAAACACATATAATTGTGTCTGAACAGTCAGGGAGACACTATTACTGTTTCTTTTTTTATGGAGAAAGGCCAAAAGCTGGATAATACTGAGATTTGGACCGTGGAATGGCAAAACCACAGTTCTAGTTATCTGGCCTACACCAGAATCTTTTAAACAGATATATTTGTGTCTGAACAGTCAGGGAGACACTATTACTGTTTCTTTTTTACGGAAAAAAGGCCAAAAGCTGGATAATACAGAGAGTTGAACCGTGGAACTGCAAAACCACAGTTCTACTTATGTGGCCTACATCAGAATCTTTTAAACAGATATATTTGTGTCTGAACAGTCAGGGAGACACTATTACTGTTTTTTTTTTATGGAAAAAAAGCCAAAAGCTGAATAATACAGAGATTTGAACCGTGGAACTGCTAAACCACAGTTCTAGTTATCTGGGCTACACCAGAATCTTTTAAACAGATACATTTGTGTCTGAACAGTCAGGGAGACACTATTACTGTTTTTTTTTATGGAAAAAAAGCAAAAAGCTGGATAATACTGAGATTTGAACCGTGGAACTGCAAAACCAAAGTTGTAGTTATCTGGCCTACACCAGAATCTTTTAAACAGATATATTTGTGTCTGAACAGTCAGCGAGACACTATTACTGTTTTTTTTATGGAAAAAAGGCCAAAAGCTGGATAATACTGAGATTTGAACCGTGGAACTGCAAAACCACAGTTATAGTTATCTGGCCTACACCAGAACCTTTTAAACATATATATATGTGTCTGAACAGTCAGGGAGATACTATTACTGTTTTTTTTTACGGAAAAAAGGCCAAAAGCTGGATAACACTGAGATTTGAACTGTGGAACTGCAAAACCACAGTTCTAGTTATCTGGCCTACTCAAGAATCTTTTAAACAGATATATTTGTGTTTGAACAGTCAGCGAGACACTATTACTGTTTTTTTTACGGAAAAAAGTTCAAAAGCTGGATAATACAGAGATTTGAACCGTGGAACTGCAAAACCACAGTTATAGTTATGTGGCCTACATCAGAATCTTTTAAACAGATATATTTGTGTCTGAACAGTCAGGGAGACACTATTACTGTTTTTTTTATGGAAAAAAGGCCAAAAGCTGGATAATACAGAGATTTGAACTGTGGAACTGCTAAACCACAGTTCTAGTTATCTGGCCTACACCAGAATCTTTTAAACAGATACATTTGTGTCTGAACAGTCAGGGAGACACTATTACTGCTTTTTTTTATGGAAAAAGGCCAAAAGCTGGATAATACTGAGATTTGAACCGTGGAACTGCAAAACCAAAGTTCTAGTTATCTGGCCTACACCAGAAGCTTTTAAACAGATATATTTGTGTCTGAACAGTCAGCGAGACACTATTACTGTTTTTTTTACGGAAAAAAGGCCAAAAGCTGGATAATACTGAGATTTGAACCGTGGAACTGCAAAACCACAGTTATAGTTATGTGGCCTACACCAGAATCTTTTAAACAGATATATATGTGTCTGAACAGTTAGGGAGACACTATTACTGGTTTTTTTTACGGAAAAAAGGCGAAAAGCTGGATAACATTGAGATTTGAACTGTGGAACTGCAAAACCACAGTTCTAGTTATCTGGCCTACACCAGAATCTTTTAAACATATATATTTGTGTCTGAACAGTCAGCGAGACACTATTACTGTTTTTTTGTACGGAAAAAAGGCCAGAAGCTGGATAATACAGAGATTTGAACCGTGGAACTGCAAAACCACAGTTATAGTTATGTGGCCTACATCAGAATCTTTTAAACAGATATATTTGTGTCTGAACAGTCAGGGAGACACTATTACTGTTTTTTTTACAGAAAAAAGGCCAAAAGCTGGATAATACAGAGATTTGAACTGTGGAACTGCAAAACCACAGTTATAGTTATGTGGCCTACATCAGAATCTTTTAAACAGATACAGTGGTGGCCAAAAGTATTGGCACTCCTGCAATTCTGTCAGATAATACTCAGTTTCTTCCTGAAAATGATTGCAATCACAAATTCTTTGGTATTATTATCTTCATTTAATTTGCTTGCAAGGAAAAAACACAAAAGAGAATGAAGCAAAAATCAAATCATTGATCATTTCACACAAAACTCCAAAAATGGGCCAGACAAAAGTATTGGCACCCTCAGCCTAATACTTGGTTGCACAATCTTTAGCCAAAATAACTGCGAACAACCGCTTCCGGTAACCATCAATGAGTTTCTTACAATGCTCTGCTGGAATTGTAGACCATTCTTCTTTGGCAAACTGCTCCAGGTCCCTGATATTTGAAGGGTGCCTTCTCCAAACTGCCATTTTGAGATCTCTCCACTGGTGTTCTATGGGATTCAGGTCTGGACTCATTGCTGGCCACCTTAGAAGTCTCCAGTGCTTTCTCTCAAACCGTTTTATAGTGCTTTTGGAAGTGTGTTTTGGGTCATTGTCCTGCTGGAAGACCCATGACCTCTGAGGGAGACCCAGCTTTCTCAAACTGGGCCCTACATTATGCTGCAAAATTTGTTGGTAGTCTTCAGACTTCATAATGCCATGCACACGGTCAAGCAGTCCAGTGCCAGAGGCAGCAAAGCAACCCCAAAATATCAGGCAACCTCCGTCATGTTTGACTGTAGGGACCGTGTTCTTTTCTTTGAATGCCTCTTTTTTTTCCTGCACACTCTATGTTGATGCTTTTTGCCAAAAAGCTCTACTTTTGTCTCATCTGACCAGAGAACATTCTTCCAAAACGTTTTAGGCTTTCTCAAGTAAGTTTTGGCAAACTCCAGCCTGGCTTTTTTATGTCTCGGGGTAAGAAGTGGGGTCTTCCTGGGTATCCTACCATAAAGTCCCTTTTCATTCAGACGCCGACGGATAGTACAGGTTGACACTGTTGTACCCTCAGACTGCAGGGCAGCTTGAACTTGTTTGCATGTTAGTCGAGGTTCTTTATCCACCATCCGCACAATCTTGCGTTGAAATCTCTCGTCAATTTTTCTTTTCCGTCCACATCTAGGGAGGTTAGCCACTGTGAAATGGGCTTTAAACTTCTTGATGACACTGCGCACGGAAGACACAGGAACATTCAGGTCTTTGGAGATGGACATATAGCCTTGAGATTGCTCATGCTTCCTCACAATTTGGTTTCTCAAGTCCTCAGACAGTTCTTTGGTCTTCTTTCTTTTCTCCATGCTCAATGTGGTACACACAAGGACACAGGACAGAGGTTGAGTCAACTTTAATCCATGTTAACTGGCTGCAAGTGTGATTTAGTTATTGCCAACACCTGTTAGGTGCCACAGGTGAGTTACAGGTGCTGTTAATTACACGAATTAGAGAAGCATCACATGATTTTTCAAACATTGCCAATACTTTAGTCCACCCCCTTTTGTAGGTTTGGTGTGGAATTGTATCCAATTTGGCTTTAGGACAATTCTTTTTGTGTTTTTTCATTCAAGACAAATTAAATAAAGATAATAATACCAAAGAATTTGTGATTGCAATCTTTTCAGGAAGAAACTGAATGTTATCTGACAGAATTGCAGGGGTGCCAATACTTTTGGCCACCACTGTATATTTGTGTCTGAACAGTCAGCGAGACAATATTACTGTTTTTTTTTACGGAAAAAAGGCCAAAAGCAGGATAATACTGAGATTTGAACCGTGGAACTGAAAAACCACAGTTCTAGTTATCTGGCCTACACCAGAATCTTTTAAACAGATATATTTGTGTCGGAACAGTCAGCGAGGCACTATTATTGTCTTTTTTTTACGGAAAAAAGGCCAAAAGCTGGATAATACTGAGATTTGAACCGTGGAACTGCAAAACCACAGTTCTAGTTATCTAGCCTACACCAGAATCTTTAAAACAGATATATTTGTGTCTCAGCAGTCAGGGAGACACTATTACAGTTTTTTTTAACGGAAAAAATGCCAAAAGCTGGATAATACAGAGATTTGAACCGTGGAACTGCAAAACCACAGTTATAGTTATGTGGCCTACACCAGAATCTTGTAAACAGATATATTGGTGTCTGAACAGTCAGGGAGACACTATTACTGTTTTTTTTTACGGAAAAAAAGGCCAAAAGCTGGATAATACAGAGATTTGAACTGTGGAACTGCAAAACCACAGTTCTAGTTATCTGGCCTACACCAGAATCTTTTAAACAGATATATTTGTGTCTGAACAGTCAGGGAGACACTATTACTGTTTCTTTTTACGGAAAAAAAGGCCAAAAGCTGGATAATACTTAGATTTGAACCGTGGAACTGCAAAACCACAGTTATAGTTATGTGTCCTACACCAGAATCTTTAAACAGATATATTTGTGTCTGAACAGTCAGGGAGACACTATTACTGTTTTTTTACGGAAAAAAGGCCAAAAGCTGGATAATACAGAGATTTGAACCGTGGAACTGCAAAACCACAGTTCTAGTTATCTGGCCTACACCAGAATCTTTTAAACAGATTGGTGTCTGAACAGTCACAGACACACTCAACTTTTTTCTTTTGGGGGGGGGGGGGGGGGATACCAAAAGGTTAATAAGACGCGTATTTGTACAGTCTGACTGAGGAAAAAAAAAATACAGGATTTAGATGAAAAAAAAAGGATTTTTCCTGGCCCCTGAGACCGGGGGATAAGTCTAGCAATTTGACCAGCAGGAGCACACAGGACTGTAATGCACTGTTTGTTGGTATAACCACTGCGTCTCCTATACAGCCTGCCTGCCTGCCTGATATCTGGGATGGATATTAGTCCTGAGAAGGATTGTTTGTTTGATTTGTCAGGCTTTAGAGACCCTACACTACCTATTTCGCACTATATATCTCTCCCTAACTCAGCAGCACTGACCCTACACTGTCTGATCACGGGCGACTGTGTTCAAGATGGCGGCGCCCGGTTTTAAATACTCGAGGTGATGCTGTGCGGCCAGCCAATCACTGTAATGCCCACAAACAACATGGCTGCGGCATTACAGTGACTGTCTGGCAATCCCTGCATGTTCATTGGCTCTGTAAAGAGCGCCAAACGTGCAGGGCGGAGACCCGAGCTCCCGCCCGAGTAACCCGGAAATGGTGGGTGCTCGCCGAACATCCCGAATAGTGAGATGCTCGGGCGAGTACCGAGCAGTGTCGAGCATGCTCGCTCAACACTAACCACAATCTTTGACTACAGGGAAAAGCTATCAGATCTCTTCTAAATATAAGAAATGTCAAAATAGTAAAAACAATTAAATGGACAGGGTAAATGCTTGCATAATATGCACTATGATGCATGTAAGTACTCTAAGATTGGTAGCAATGGGAAAGTGATTAAAATTGCTGATCAATGATATTTGTCATGTACAGAAATCTATATCACATGGAAGCTCTTTGGCAGCCAGCATTTCAAAGTAAGGCCGGGTTCACAAAAGCGAATTTCGTAGTCCAGTTCCAGACTGCAATGTCTAGACTGACTGACAGCAGGTCTCTTGATCAAAACTTAAAGAAGCACCCCCATCAAAGCTTTGATCCTCTTAATATATTGCTCTCATCATATTATACGGCACTGTGTACTTAAAATTGCTCGTTTTGCCTTTCTACTCAGCTAATTCTTCTGTTCTCTATTAGGTGTATAAAATCATATAATTAAAAACTGACTATCTGAAGCCTTCTAACCCCTATGTAGAAACAGGAAGTCAATTTTCCCTATAAGGGTACGTGCATACTATCAGTAATTGCTGCGAATTGTACGCAGCGCACTTGCTGCGTTCAAAGCACTGCCAATACAGACCGTGTGCACATAGTCACTGCAAAAGTCCCTGGCAGGGGGAGGAGGTAGTGATGTGTCGGTCGCGAACAAAGAGCCGGCTCCCTGCTGTCACTGATGGGAGCCAGCACCCCGGTGAGAGCCACTAACTTCTCTAAATGGCTCTCACTGGGTGTAAAATCGCGGTGTTCAGAGGTCGTAACTCCGCCCATCCAAGCAAAACTCCACCCACTCTTCAGTTTAATTGGTTACTTGCGAATGGGCGGAGTTTCATCCGTTGGTGGGCGGAATTTCGGCAGCATCTACATCATCTTAAATATGTGTTCCCCTATGGTGAACACATTTTTAATAGGGATCCATTTAGGATCCAAAAGAGACGGCTCTTTTTGGTGAGCGGAGGCAGAAGAGCCACCAAAAAGAGCCAGACTGCCCATCACTAGGAGGAGGGAGCAGCTGGGTCAGGAGTCAAGAGGGGAAGGATTTATGAAGAGACGAGACTTCTTTTTTTACATAGAGCAGAGAAAAGCAAATAATTAACTGGGTAAAAAGGCAAAATGAGCAATTGTACGTACACAGTGCCATATAACTGCAATATATTAAGAGGATAAAAACTATGATGGGAGTTCTTCTTTAAAAGGGTCCTCCGAAACACAAATTAATTTTCATCCTAAATGCCTATCTATTTTGTAATATACTTTGATTAAAAAGTTCCTACCATTCCCTCACTACACTATCCAACTGCTTTATTTTATTTTTTACTACTTTCTTTTTGATGACGCTTCATTTAAGAAACCCAGTGCATGCTGGGATACTCAAACAAAGTGTCACCAGGGGGCAGAGGCTGCGTTCACTGCTTTACTTTGTTTCGTGTGACATGCAGAAATAGTGCTGTTGCTTTAAAAGCATTCAGCAACTATTAGAAGTAACACAAGCACAGGAGACAGGAAGTGTTGTGCTCCAGAAGCATCCAGCAACTAGAGGGGTTAACACAGTCACAGAAGAAGGGCAGTGTTTTAGCAGAGCCCCAGGGGGATTTGGGGGAAGTTGTTTACTGTCTGGCCGGAGCCGAAGAGAAAGGTGGCTTATGATCTGTATCTCACAGAAGTCAAGGGAACAGAATTCAGGTCAAGAGAGAAGCTAAACAAAGGTCAGTTAGACTCCCTGAGCTAACAGTGTGGAGTATTATCAGCCAAGAAGATAAGGACTGGAAGGAAGCCTGTCACAGAGGTCATCTCCATCATCACACCCCCCCCCCCTTCCATCTCCATGCAGGATAAAGAATGCTGTGTACTATTGAGTCATTGTGAAGGAAAAGCCTGTGGTTGTGTATACATTAAAAGTGTACTGTACTGTGCTACCAGATAATAGACTGTACTGCTATTACTGGAGCCTGTTGCTCAAAGAGACATTTGCATTGCACTGGCAGTGCCTCATTAAATGTTACTGTTCTATCATTTATGAAGACTCTTGTCAGATGTGTCTGGTCAGCAACTGAATCTATCGTGTGCCTGAGAGAAGCTGCAGCCTATGGTCACCCTGAGTAACGGTTCCCCCAGGATTCCAACGAATTCATGTAACCAGTCTCGCCCCTATCTGAACTTAGGCGGCGTGCGTGTAACATTGGTGGCCCGTATGGGGAATCCTGAGCAGGAATTAGCGTGTAGAGGGAGAAGAGGAAAAGTGTCTGGAAAAACACAGCAGCACAGCACCTCAACTCAACTCTGCTACACCAGTTAAAGGGGACCAGCCCTAAATAAAAACTCACTAGCAGCAATGGATGTGGAAATACAAATGGACCGAATTAGCAAGCTGCTTCTTCAGTTAACCTGTGAAGAATTGAGAACAGTAGCAGAACATATAAAGATGTCAGTAGAACAGATTTCCAAATCACACAACCGCAGGCAACTGTTAGATGCCATTAATGCAAAAATGGATGAGCTGGGGGAGAAATAAGCTGAAGACGTCATGGGGAAATTCCTCCAGAAACTAACACAGTTTCTAACCAGGTTGAAGTTGGAGGATGGAAGGGCGGCACCAATTACCAAAAGCGGGAATCTCCGTCCACAGACTGAACTACAGGAATTGAAAGAATAATTCAAAGCCCTAACAACAGCCTTGCAGGAATCAACCAAAACCTCTGAACGGGTGATAGACTGAGACAGGACTTTTAACCTGCTCGGGTTAGATAAATCAGGGAGAATTCAAGATCCTGGGACAGATTGGAGAGTGTGAACAGAAAGAGAGACTGTCTTATAGGAACTTGTTGCACCAGATCAATGCAAGCTTACAGAAAGGCTACCAGCCAGATGAGATCATTGAGGGGGTGGTGAAAGCGATCAGCCCAGGACTGAACCTCCGTAGTATGCTAGAAATTAAAACTCAATTGACCTTGCAACAGCTGAATATGATTTTAAAAGGGCACTATAAAGAAGAGAGTACTTCAGAATTGTTCCACCGACTCATTAACCTCTCACAGAAAAATAATGAGTCACCCCAAAGTTTTTTGTTCAGAGCAATTGAACTGAAGGATAGACTGTTGTTTGCATCAAGAGATGTAGAAGTGGAAGAGAAGTTTGATGCTGGACTAGTCCAGAAGAACTTCTTGAGATCATTGGGAATGGGATTAATCAGCAAAGATATCAAGTTGCAGCTGAAAAGGTACCTAGAAGATCCTGCCATTTTGGACGAAGTCCTAAGTGAAAAAATGAATGAGGCCTCTAGTTTGGAGTCAGAGAGCGAACAAAAGTTAAAGAAAGGCTCTGTTCCTAAAATCACCAAAATGAGTTAGCTGAAGTTGGAGACCCCCGGTGGCCAGTCTGAAGATCATCATAAAGACCCTCCAGTGCCACCTCTGAGAGGGAACCTTAAATCACCAACAAAAGAGAAGACCAACAGCGCTGACTGGGAGGAAGTAATAGGAGAACTACAAGTCGAGTTGATTGAGGTGAAAAAGTTGATTCGTTACAGGCCAGAACCAGAATCCCTCAGACCCAGGAGGGGATTCCAAAACAGAAGATACCCAGCTTGTGAAGCGTGCCGTTCATCAAATCAGAGTACGATTTGTGTCCACTGCCTAAGATGTGGTGAGGAAGGACATTATGCAAAGAAATGCCAATGGTCATGGTTGTTTGGGTTAAAAGACGGGAGGTTACCAGTGCAGGTTGACTAGTAACCGCGACATGGAGGAGGCTCCAGAAGCAAATCCAAATCTCACCAAACCCCAGAACGGCACATGAGGTAAAACGGCTGTGTCAGTACTATCCCCAAGTGTGTTCCCATCTACAATAGCTGCAAGGGCGATAGGGGCATCAGTTAATTAATGCCCAGTGTGGAGATCAAACGATGTACTCCTGGGAGGAGGATTCCTCGGTCACTAAAGATAGCCTCATCAGCTTAATCGGTGAAAAGTGCTTTATACAGTGCCAGCTAGATGGACTCCTAGTAAAAGCACTGTGGGACACAGGAGCCCAAGCGAGCCTTTTAAATGAAGAATGGAGAAGGCACTACCTGCCACACAATTGCCTTTGGTCACTAAAAGAACTCTTGGGACTAGTGGAACTCCACGGCAAAGCCGTCAACCAGACCGGAATCCCTTTCATAGGCTGGGTGGAAGCGACTTTCCAACTCAGGGCCATGAAGAACAGCAACACCATCAAGCTTTTTGTACCTTTTCTTGTGACCAGTGATCTGAACGTGGAAGAGGATCCTATCCTGGGTTACTGTATAATGTAATTAGTGAGGCCATCACGAAACACGAGGCAGGGGCGCTGGCGGTGGATGCAATCGCCACATCGCTCGCCATACCTAAAGCCGTGGTGGAAAATGTGATTCATAGAGTAAAGAAAGCACAGAATACAATGGACCTAAAAGAAAAAGAAGTAAAGGTAGGCTTGTGCCCAACCATCATCCCTGCAAACCAAATGGTGGGGGTGAGGTGTTGAGTCCGGGTAGAAGAAAAGTCCAGAAAAGACTGTTCGTGCCAAAAGACTCCTCAGAACTTCCGGAAGGCCTAGTTCAAGGTGAGACTGTGCTTACAATTCCTACTGGTGGGTTTGCTCGAGTGACAGTACCGGTGATGAATACTACGAAACACGAAATTAGACTGGATCCAAAGACTGTGTTAAGTCATATTGAAACTGTTAAAATGGTATATCCAGCCATTGTGAGACCAGCCCAAGGGTCTACAATGAATTCAGTCTCTCCACCAAGGAACAGGAGTTGCCCAGGGGAGGAAATTGCGCAACCCACCTTGGGGTCCTGGGATCCCCCAGTACCCATGGAACACTTGTGTGCTGAAGATCTAATGGTAGCAAAATAGATGCTGAGAGAAGAATGCCATGCGTTGTCCAAAGATGACTCTGATATAAGATGTATCCCGTCGTTGCATTTGAAAATCAATTTGAAAGACACAACCCCAGTAACCAGAAGTTACATGTCTGTGCCAAAACCATTACATCGTGAAGTGAAAGAATATTTACAAGATCTCATCAACAGAGGTTGGGTTCAAAAGTCAAAGTCGTCTTATTCCTCTCCTACTGTCTGTGTTAGGAAGAAGGACGGTACGTTGAGACTGTTGTGATTACTGGGAACTAAACCGAAAGTCAGTACCTGATCGACACCCGATACCAAAGATCCAAGATATGCTGGATAGCCTATCAGGAAGCACCTGGTTCTCTGTCCTCGATCAGTGTAAGGCATACCACCAAGGGTTTGTCGAAGAGTCCAGTAGACCCTTGACAGCATTCATCATACCGTGGGGATTGTTTGAGTGGATCCGCATATCATTTGGGCTCAGTTCAGCTCCAGCAGAATTCCAAAGGAGTATGGAGACATGTTTAGAAGGATTGAGGGACGATATCTGCCAGCCGTACTTGGATGACAATGTGGTACACAGCAAAACTTACCGGGAGCATGTTGAACACGTGGGGACCATATTACAACGGTATCAACAATATGGAGTTAAGTTGACCCCAAAGAAGTGTGAACTGTTCGAAAGACAAGTCCGATTTCTAGGGAAAATTGTGTCCGGAGAAGGATATACCATGGACCCAGCAGAAATTGCTCGGGTACTGGCCTTAAAAGACAAGCGGCCCTCTACCGTCGGGAAATTGAGGCAGATATTAGGATTCCTCTCCTACTATCGTACTTACGTTCGGAGCTTCTCCAGGATTGCCGCCCCACTATATCTCCTCTTGGGGGGACGACAGAGACAACAACACCCACGGAGAAAAAGAAGAACGTTGGAAGGAGCGGGCTTAAAAGAAACAACACCATTTCGTCCCAACAGCCCATTCTCTGGACAGCAGATCACCAGGAGGTATTGGAAGAACTAGTAGACTACCTGGTAAAACCACCCATATTGGGATATCCTGATTTCAGTTTACCGTTTGTTCTTAATTGTGACACTTCTCAAGTTGGACTGGGAACTGCCCTGTATCAGCATCAAGATGGACAAATGAGAGTCATCGGTTACGGTTCTAGAACGTTGACAGACGCCGAGAAGAATTACCATCTACATTCCGGAAAATTGGAGTTCCTAGCATTGAAATGGGCTATCTGTGAACGAATTAGACATTATCTCTACTACAGCAAAGAGTTTGAGGTATACACTGACAACAACCTTTTGACCTATGTCCTTACTACAGCCAAACTGAATGCAACGGATCAGAGATGTGTCACTGAACTAGCTGACTTCAATTTCATCATTAAGTACAGGCCAGGAAAATGAAATGCGGATGCTGTCAGATTGTCAAGAATGCCACTAAAGCCTGAGGAGTTCATGCAAGAATGCCCGGAGGAAGTCAGTCTGGAAGCAATTTGTTATGCACACGCCCGGGCTGAGCGGCGTGTGCGTGTGATTGTAGTGATTCCACTGGACCGTGCCGGAGAGTGAATGCCTGGAGGGGCTTAACTAGGTATTCACCCGATCCGACCAGGGTCACACGACGGCATACGACGCCAGTGCACCAAGGAGGAACCGAGCAAAGGGACCAGGTGCTACTCCAGGACAGACCCCGGACACGGCTGTTGACCCACACAGGGGAATACAGGAACAGACTGGTAGGCTGGCACACAGACTGGTGGGTATAGGCAGGCACGACTGGTATGCAGGCAGGCGGGTAAGCAGGCAGGGGGGTACAGGCAAGCACAGCTAGAGTGCAGACAGGGAGGCACTAGCAGGTAGGAACACAGGCGGGATAGGACCCAGTACACACTGGGACTCAGGAACAATACAGGCAGAGGGGTACAGGCAAGCACAGCTAGAGTGCAGACAGGGAGGCACTAGCAGGTAGGGACACTGGCGGGATAGGACCCAGTACACACTGGGACTCAGGAACAGAGCCACAGATGTGGCGGACAAACACAGCAGAGTGAGGCCGCCCAGAGAGGTGAGCGAGAACAGGGCAGGACAAGGCCGCCTGGAGCGGTGAGCAAGAGTAGAGCAGGACAAGGCCGCCAGGAGTGGTGAACAAAGGATCAGAGCTGAGCGAGACTGCTGGAGCAGTGAGCAAGAGTAAAGCAGGACGAGGCCGCCTGGAGCGGTGAGCAAGAGTGGAGCGAGACTGCCGGAGCAGCGAGCAAAAGGGTCAGAGCGGAGCAAGGCTGCCGGAGCAGCGAGCAAAGGAGTCAGAGCAGGCTAGAACCGCCGGAGCGGTAAGCAAAGGAGTGAGAGCAGGCTAGAACCGCCGGAGCGGTGAGCAAAGGAGTGAGAGCAGGCTAGAACCGCCGGAGCAGTGAGCAAAGGAGTCAGAGCAGGCAAGGCTGAGTAGGGGGGACAGGGCTCTGTTCACACGGAACAGACAGGAAGGGAAAGGCAGAGCCAGACACCCACAGGGTACTTGCAGTGAAGTAGCGAGTGGACCACAAACTCACAAACGGGAGTACAGAGACAACAGGCAGGAGTTAGGTACGAGTTCAGACTCTGCAGAAAAAGGAAGGGAACGGACATAGAGGCAAAACAGGTAAAGGATAGGAGAGAGTTCAGACTGGAACTGAGTGTACGGAGGAGACCGACACTGCAGCGGGATACAGGAGCGGGTCTGGGAATACTGCCCCCAGAGAGGCAGGACGAACAGGCAAGGAGCGTGTTCAGACAGGACAGACAAGATACAGGAGCGGGTCTAGGTAATCGGCCCCTAGAAGGCGGGAGGAACAGGCTAGGAGCGTGTTCAGACAGGACAGACAAGATACAGGAGCGGGTCTAGGTAATCGGCCCCTAGAAGGCGGGAGGAACAGGCTAGGAGCGTGTTCAGACAGGCCTGGAAATACAGCCTCCAGGATAGGCAGACAAGAGAACACAGAACGGGACCTGGCTCCTTCAGAGTGCAAGCACACACTGAATGAAACACTATGCTCAGGCAGGGATAGATGGGAGCAGCTGAGCTATATACCAGGTGACAGACAGCAATAGGCTGAGGACGCACAAGGGGTGTGACCCACAGCAGGTACAAAAAGCAGGAAGTGATCGGGCGCCGCCCTTAAGCAGCAGAAACAGACACAAACAGACAGCATGGAGGGAAGCCAGAGAGACATTCTGGACTGGAGATCAAGTGCGCGCTCTTGCACAGTGGGAGATGGACCACCATGCAAGGACGCCGCCAGGTATGTTACACAATTAAGAGTCCTACCCAAGCAGTACAAGCTTATCAGGAGGAAGACACACCATTGTGGTGTCCGTTGACGGTGGAAACCACCATAAAAGCGAGAGAATAAGATCACCCCCGGTCTATTCAACAACAACCCTATGGGAAAATTCGTAGAGCACAACGGGAAGATCAGATAATTGGTAGAATACTACTTTATGTGGACCATAATCAGTTTCCAAGTAAACGGGGGAGAGACAATGAGTCACCAGCAGTATCTGTTTTAATTAAAGAATGGAAGAAGCTCTATCTCAGTGAAGACGGTATCCTGTATCGTAAAGGAGGACAAAACTGGCAGTTGGTACTACCCAGAGTATTCCGTAGCTTGGTCTTCAAAGAACTCCATGAAAACATGGGACACCTGGGAGTGGAAAGGACAACAAATTTGATCTGTGAACGTTTGTGGTGATGCACCATTTCACTCGATTTGCTCAAGCATATGCCACCACCAATAAATCGGGTTGAACAGCGACAGAGAAGATCTTCAATGATTTTGCTTTGAGGTTTGGGTTCCCTACAAGGTTACACCACGACCAAGGAAGAGAATTTGAGAACCAGCTCTTTGCCAAGCTTGGAAAGTACTGTAGAATTCAGAGATCCCTCACAACGCCGTATCACCCAGAGGGTAATGGACAAGTGGAAAGTTTTATCCGAACATTATTGTCGATGTTGCGCACTTTAACAGCTGATGAGAAGAAAGACTGGAAGAGTTCTCAGTGAAAAGTGGTACATGCCTATAACTGTACAAAGAGTAAGGAGTACTATGATCGAAAATGTTATGGAGCAGAATTGGCACCAGCAAGCCGTGTGCTAGTCAAGAACATACATGAGAAAGGCCGTCCAGGAAAACTTCGTTCATACTGGGAAGACAAGGTGTATGTGGTCGTAAGAAGGAAAGCTGATGACAGGCCAGTGTATGAAATCCGATTGGAAACGGGAGACAAGAAAAACAGAAAAGCCTATCGGAATTTATTACTACCCTGATTATCTCCCACCACAACAAGACTTTCCAGAAGTAGACCGACATCATCCGAGATCGACTAATGGACCACCACAGACTGAAGCTCCGGAGGTGGATAGTGACCTTGAAAGTTCTGATGGAGAAGAACACACCTTTGTATTTCTCGGACCGGCAAGGAGAGGGATGTACCATCCTCATGAGAGTGAACTAAGCCCTGAGGCTCCAGAGTTCGTACCAAGGAGGCAGATGAAGTCCAATTCAGATCTGATGATCGAACACCGGCCCCTTAAGAGACCGATCGACACTCAGGAGGAACGGAATTACCAGACCGTGCGGAAACAAGCGACTGAGGAGAAGTACAGGAACTTACAGAGGCAGCTACAAGAGCATCTGAGGAAGCACGGAAAATGAGTGCGGCAGAAGAAACTTCTGTGGCCGAAGAACCCGTGGTCTCTGAGGAACAACCCACCAGGAGGATGTCAACTCGAGAAGTGAGGAGGCCCGTGATGCTGACGTATGAGACACTTGGTGAACCGAGTCCAGTGCCAAAGACTGTCGACTGGAAACAGGTATTGAGTGGTATTCAGCACCGAGAGGCAGTATGGAAGATGTTGCCTGGTGGAAAGACTTATTTATGTGCTTTGATTTTCCTTAAAAGACTTTGTAGAAGTAAAGAACTTTTAAAGCACAGAGAGAGAGAGCTGGTTGAAGACGTACAAAAAGTTCCAGCCGAAGAGATGCTGATTGTTTTAATTGTGTTAATTGTTAATTTCTTACAGGCATCCTACAAGAAAAAGGTTGTAAGATTAGGTTGTTATCAATGTTTATACCAATTTCACAATGCCAATTTGTAAATAAAGTTATCCAACTTTCACCACTATCTCAGAATTGGTCAGATAGACCAATTAAGATGAATGTCAAGGACGACATTCAAAAAGGAGGGAAGAGTGTGACTTGCAGAAGTAGTGCTGTTGCAGAGTGTGACATTCAGAAGTAGTGCTATTGCTTTAAAAGCATTCAGCAACTATTAGAAGTAGCACAAGCACATGAGACAGGAAGTGTTGTGCTCCAGAAACATCCAGCAACTAGGGGGGTTAACACAGTCACAGGAGAAGGGGAGTGTTTTAGCAGAGCCCCAGGGGGATTGTGGGGAAGTTGTTTACTGTATGGCCGGAGCCGAAGAGAAAGGTGGCTTATGATCTGTATCTCACAGTCAAGTCAAGGGAACAGAATTCAGGTCAGGAGGGAAGCTAAACAAAGGTCAGTTAGACTCCCTGAGCTAACAGTGTGGAGTATTATTGGCCAGGAAGATAAGGACTGGAAGGAAGCCTGTCATAGAGATCATCTCCCTTATCACACCCTCCCCCCCCCCTCCATCTCCATGCAGGATAAAGAATGCTGTGTACTATTGAGTGAAGGAAAAGCCTGTGGTTGTCTATGCATTAAAACTGTGCTGTACTGTGCTACCGGATAATAGACTGTGTACTGCTGTAATGCAAAGGAGACTGTACTGTTATTACTAGAGCCTGTTGCTGAAAGAGACATTTGCATTGCACTGGCCGTTCATCATTAAATGTTGCTGTTTTATCGTTTATGAAGACTCTTGTCAGATGTGTCTGGTCAGCAACTGAACCTATTGTGTGCCTGTGAGAAGCTGCAGCTTATGGTCGCCCTGAGTAACGGTTCCCCCAGGATTCCAAAGAATTCATGTAACCGGTCTCACCCCTATCTGAACTTAGGCGGCGTGCGTGTAACATTCGCTGAAACAAAGCGTCATCATTGACCTCTGTTTCAGGGGTTGGTCCAGTCCCTGCTCTACTGAGCATGTATTGGTTGTCAATTACGATGTACGTTGAGTGGGTTTCGGTCACTATGTGTTTCAGGGAGCAGAATGGGATGAAAAAGTGGGCAGTGAGGTGTGGACCTAAAATGGAAAACGGGGGAGTGTAGGGTGAGCTCAGTATGGCAAAAAGAGGATCATGGGTTGGGCTCATGCTGAAAAAGGGCAGCGTGGGATGGGCTCAGGTTGGAAAAGGGAACAGCATTGGGCGGGTTCAGTATGGAAAAGGGGGCAACACAGGGTCAGCTCAATACAGAAAAGGTGTCAGTGTGGAAAAGTGGTCATTATGGGGTGGAAAAGGGGGAGCATGGGGTGGGTGAGGGTTGGTAAAGGGAGCAGCATGGGATGGGTTCAGTATGGAAAAGATAGCAGTGTGGGGTGGGCCCAGTATGGAAAAGGAGGCAGTGTGGGATGGGATCAGTAAGGAAAATGGGGCAACGTGTGGTGGGCTCAGGTTGGAAAAGGGGGAGCATGGGGTGGGCTCAAGTTGGAAAAGGTAGCAGCGTTGGGTGGGCTCAGTTTGTAAAAGAGGGCAATGTAGGGTGACCTCAGTATGAAAAAAGGGACAGCGTGGGGTGGGCTCAGGTTGGAAAAGGGCAATGTGGGATGGGCTCGATTGGAAAAGGGAGCAGCGTTAGGTGGGCTCAATATGTGTTAGCACCACGCCGAATCCCTGCTCTGACAGGCAGGGTCTCCGGTGTGTCACTTCACTCACCCGCTCTGTGGTTGGTGCTTCCCTTCCCCATGCTCTACCTACTTCCAGCAGGGCCTCCAGCCATGCCCTTGGGGCACGGGCACGCTCCCGTCCTCTTAAAGGGCCGGCGCGTGCACTTGCTATTTCCTCCCCAGCCAATGGCTCAGGACTGTTTTGCAGTCGTGTAAGGTTGCGTACCAGTCCTTGCTGCACTCTGGTGCAGAGCCTGCCTGCCTGCTGCACTCTGGTGCGGATCCTGCCTGCTGCACTCTGATATAGACTCTGTCTGCTGCACTCTGATACAGACTCTGCCTGCTGCACTCTGATACAGACTCTGCCTGCTGCACTCTGATGCAAACCCAGCCTGCTGCACCATCTAGCCTGTCCTACTGGATCCAGCTGCTGCTCGTCCGTTGGTCTGTCCTGGAGTGGCACCTGGCGTTCATGGGGAGCCAAGTCTAACCTCACCATCAGCTCTAGTGAACAGTCCGGTGCTCACTTAGTCACGCCCCTCCAGGCTCTCCGCGGTCCATGGCACAGTGGTTCCACAAACCACGTCCATGACAATATTGAAAAGGTGGCAACGTAAGGTGAGCTCAGTATGGAGAAGGAGTCAGTGTGAGGTGGGCTCACTATGGAAAAGTGGTCAGTGTGGGGTGGGCTCAGGTTGTAAAAGGAGGCAGCAAAGGGTGGGCTGAGGTTGAAAAAGGAGGCAGCATGGGGTAGGCTCAGGTTGGAAAAGGGGGCACTGTGATGTGGGCTCAGGTTGGAAAAGGGGGGCTGTGTTATGTGGGCTCAGGTTGGAAAAGGTGGCAGCGTGCGGTGGGTTCAATATGGGGAAGGAGCAACATGGACTCAGTATGGAGAAGGGTAACATGAGGGAGACAGTTTGAAGAAGGGCAGTATGGGGTTGGGACAGTGTGGAGATCATAGTTCATAAGTGAAGAGGGAACGGTGGGTATAATTTGAAATGGGAGATGGTGTGGTCACAGTACATTAGGTGGGATGGTGTGGTGGTCATAGTATATAAGATGGAATCGAGTGGTGGTTATAGTATATAAGGAAGGATGGTGTGGTGGTGGTGATAGTATATAAGGGGAGATGGTGTGATGGTTACAGTATAGAAGGGGGGATGGTGTGGTGGTCATTGTACAGAAGGGGGGAACAGTGTGGTAGTCATAGAAAAGAAAGAGGGATGGTGTGGAGGTCATACTATATAAGGAATAGGATAGCGTGGTGGCGATAGTGTATAAGGGGGCACAGTGTAGTGGTCATAGTATAGAAGGCAGGATGGTGTGGTGGTCATAGTATAGAAGAGGGGACGGTGTGGTGGTCATAGTATGCAAGGAAGGACGGTGTGGTGGTCATAGCATATAAGGGGGAACAGTGTGGTGGTCATAGTATATAAGGTGGATGGTGTGGTGTTCATAGTATATTGGGGATGATGACATCATTTTCAAGATGATAATGCATCCTGCCATAGAGCAAAAACTGTGAAAACATTCCTTGAAAGAAGACACATAAGATCAATGTCATGGCCTGCAAATAGTCTGGATCTCAATCCAATTGAAAATCTTTGGTGGAAGTTGAAGAAAATGGTCCATGACAAGGCTCCAACCTGCAGAGGTGATCTGGCAACAGCAATCAGAGAAAGTTGGAGCCAGATTCATGAAGAGTACTTTTTGTCACTCATTAAGTCCATGCCTCAGAGACTGCAAGCTGTTATTAAAGCCAGAGGTGGTGCAATAAAATACTAGTGATGTATTGGAGTATTCTTTTGTGTGTTTGTTTTTCATGATTCTATAATTTTTTCCTCAGAATTGAGTGATTCCATAATTTTTTCCCTCCGCTTAGTCTGAAAAAAATTACCCTTAGTGAGTACCACATTTTTAATCTTGATTTCTTTTAGTGTTTCTTAAAGCCATAAAGTTGCCATTTGAAATTACTTTAGTTTTTGTGCTATGTCTGTGATCTGCTTTTTTTCAACAACATTAAACAACTGAATAAACATCCTCCGAGCCCGGTGATTACATAATTTTTGCCAGGGGTTGTATATATATTATATATACTATGATCACCACACCGCCTTACTTATAAACGTGACCACCACATTGTCCCTCCTATACTGTGACCACTACACTATCTCCCCTTCTATACTATGACCACTACACTGTACAATAAGAGGGACAGTGTGGGGTCATTTTTTGTGCAGGGAACACAGTGAGGGGCAGTTATTTATTTGAGGGCACAGTGTAAGGCTTATTTAGGGCACAGCAAGGCTCGTTATTTTTATAAAGGGGGCATTATAATGACACTGTTATTTTTAAGGGCACAATGTCGGTTTGTGTTGCCTAAGACCGGAGAAGATGGAGGCCTGCAGAAATTAGCTGTGGCTGTGAAATAATGATAGCACCAGGATCTAAAGTTCCTAGATCTAAGGGTGCATTTACATTGGCTAAATGCAGGTTTTAAACAACTGCTGATCTGCTATATCAAGCAGATCATCAGTCGTTTGACCGTTTCACGCCCGCCAAAGGAGCTTTGTGCAGCGCTAACGTTTCTCTATGGTCGGCGGTCTTCCAGCGGTCAGGACCCCTAAAGTCCTGAAAGCACTGGGATTCCGGTGGAGGGCGATAGCTCTGACCAGCGACATATTGGGATCTGCTTGGCTCAGGTCCCGATGTTGTTAACCCTGTGTTATCTTTTAGATGCCGTGATTCATAGTGATTGCGGCACTTAGGAGTTTGTGAGAGAGAGAGGGCTCCTCTCACCCCTCAAAGTTGTCATGACAGCCGGAGGTCAAATGATGACCTAAGCGTCTGCTAGCTACAGTGGTCTGTCAGCAATGGTGGCCTGTTAAGCTCAGAGAGCAGGAGGGTCTAACAGTGGAAAACTGACCAGCGATCAAAGAAATAAAAGTTGAAGTCCCTGTATAGGGACTATGTAGAATAGTAAAAAAAAAAAAAAAAAAAAAAAAAATTGTTTAAAACTATTTAAAAAAAATAAATCACAAAATAAATTAACCCCTTAACAACCGCCGTAACACATTTTCATGGTGGCAGTTAAAGGTACTTATTCCTCAGCACCGTGAAAATGCGTTGCTGAGGAATAAGGCTGTAGTGCCCCCCAGAGTCAGAAATGTGATCAGGGCTGCTTTTTACGGTCCCCTGTCACGTGATCACCGTTATTCACCAAAAAAAAAGTGTGCCTGCGGTTTACAATCATTTCTCTCTCCTCTGACATGATATACCTGTCAGAGGAGAGAGAAATGAAACCCCCTGAGCCCTCCGGTACCTCCGCTGACCTCTGATCACCTCCGGATCTTCCCCCGGCTCTCTGGCATCTTTCTGCAGAAAAAAAATGGCGGACGCATGCGCAGTGCACCTGCCGAGATCTGCTGGCCACTTCTCCCTATTGGTTCATTTTGATCACTGTGATAAACCCTATCACAGTGATCAAAATAAAAAAAATAATAAATCAAACCCGCTTTTGTCCCCCCCTTAGGTAAATAAAAATTCTAAAATAAAAAAAATATATCTTTTGTTAGGGTTACCCCAGGAGCCAGAATAAATAAAAAACAATGTTCCGCGTGTGGGGAAATTGATAAGGCAGCGTTAATCTTCGGGTCGGTACGTTTACAGTGGTGCCACATTTATAAAGTTTTTTTAGGTTTTGGCACTTTAACACAATAAAAACTATTTTATAGAAAAAATAATTTTTTTTGCGTCGCTTTATTCTGAGAGCTATAACTTTTTTATTCTTCGGCTGATGGAGCTGTATGGCAGCTTGTTTTTTGCGGGACAAGATGACATTTTCAGTGGTACCATTTTTATTTACAGTCGTCTTTTTAATCGTGTATTATTCCATTTTTTGTTTGGCGGTATGATGATAAAGCATCGTTTTTTGCTTTTTTTTGTATTTATTTTTTTTACTGTGTTGACTAAAGGGGTTAACTAGTGGGACAGTTTTATAGGTCAGGTTGTTACGGAAGCGGCGATACCAAATATGTGTACTTTTATTGTTTGTTTTTTTTCAATTTTTCATTATAATATTTATTTATGGGTATACAGTATATTTTTATTTTTTGGGATTATTTTTTTATTATTTTTTTTTCACTTTCTGAGAATTTTTTTTACTTTTACACTTTGTCCCATTATGGGAATTTCACTTTTTGCAGGCTGATCGATTGCACAGCATAAGGGTGAAGCATTATCCCCTATTCTGTGCAGGCTGCAGCCTCTGCACATACAAGTTAGGTACATTGTGCACTGAGCACGATCTACCTATCTTGCTGATGCATGGTGACCCGGATGACGTCATGATCGGGTCACCATAGCAACTATCCGGATCCGGCACACACAGCGTGGGATGCCGGATAGACGGTAAGAGGCGTGCTGTTACCACTGCTTGTCCCGAAAATGCTGCGATCAACTTTGATTGCAGCATTTCGGGAGTTAATGTGCTGGGATAGGTGCAGCATCGCTCCTGGCACGTAGTACCAGGTGTCAGCTGTGACAATCAACTGACACCCGGCAGCGATCGCGCCAGCACAGCCTCTGTGCGGGGGCGATCGCCAGGGCGTAATAATATGTATCTTGTCCAATAGGCCTAGGGCGCAGATACGTATTAATACACCCCATGTGAGAAAGGGGTTAAAAAATATATAAATGTGGTATTACTGTAATCGTACTGACTCAAAGAATAAAGCTGTTCTATCACTTTTACCACACAGTGAACGGCATTATAAAAAAAAAACTCAAAAACAATTCTTTAATTGCTGTTTTTTGTTCATTCTGCCTCCCAAAAATCTGAATAGAGAGCAATCAAAAAACGTTATGTGACCGAAAATGGTACCAATAAAAACATCAACTCGTCCCGCAATAAACAAGCCCTCACATGACTCTATCAGCAGTAATATAGAACAGTTACACAGGTCTACAAAGGTAAAATAGTTTGAAAAGTGAGAGGTGATTTTTATATACTTTCGATTGCTGAACTCAGAAAAAATATAGAAAAAATTCCATCACGTACAGTTTTTTCACAAACACTGACTCCATAGGCTTTTTCTTGCACCATACTTTGACCCCTTTGCGTGACCTTTGGTGGATGATTTTGGTGTCATTAGATTGGTTGGAAATTAATGGACATCGTGCTGCGATTAGCTGCTGTGGGCAGAGAAGATTTTCTAAACCCAGCTTCCAAAGAGTGTGGTGGGATCCATACCATCCAATCATAGCATATCTTTTCTTTTACCTCAGCAGTATAAGAAATGAAAGCTGAGCTGTGATTGGTTGTTATGGGCAGTAAAAACAGATTTTTTTTTAGTCACAGTTCATAACAGGGTGGTGGTGTCCATAGCAATCAATCAGAGCCCAGCTTTCATTTTACCACAGCAGTATACGAACTGAAATCTGCACTGTGATTGGTTGCTATGGGGAGCAAAGGCATATTTTCTTTTAGACAGAGGTCATAAGAGTGTGGTGGTGGTGTGCTTACCACGATTCCTTTCAGCATTTAGTGGTTATGGTGGAATAAGCTTCTGTTTCTAACAAAGTGATCGAAATGGCTACAGGGGGGTGTTGTAATTCACCCAACAACTTTTGCTACATTTGCAATTGTTTTGTAGTGAAGAAACAACGAAGGAATATTATGGACTTTGTTAGAAAAGTGTATTTTGCATACTTTGGTGTAAAACTAGGTGATCAGGACAAGTCGTGGGCTACCTGTTTGTGTAGAATTATGACAGTGGTCTAAAGGGAAGAAAGAGCTTTTGTTTTGGCATGCTTATGATCTGAAGGGAACTGCGAAATCATAGTGATGACTGCTATTTTTGTACGTGCAACGTGGAGGGATTCAACCTTAAAAATAAGAAGAAAATTATATACCCGGTCCTCCCGTCAGAGATTCGCCCTGTGCCTCACGGTCCAGGAATACCTGTCCCTTCACCTCCAGGGAAACTTGAAGATACACCTGATTCAGAAGATTCAGAACATGAAGCGCATGCTGACAAAGACTTTCACGCTAGTCCCAACGTGCCACAACTTTTTTCACAGCTCAAATTAAATGATTTAGTCAGGGACTTGGACCTTCCTTAATATTCTGCAGAACTTTTAGGCTCTAGACTAAAGGAAAAGAACTTGCCAGGTCCTGATACTTGGTACAGAAGCAGAGAAAAAGAATTCTTTACATCGTTGTCTCAAGATGGTGTTCTAGTGTATTGCAGTGATGTTCCTGGGATGATGGACAAATTTAATATTGAGTACAATGCGATCGAGTGGAGACTCTTTATTAATTCATCCAAAAATAGTCTGAAAGCTGTGCTACTGCAGAATGGCAGCAAGTATGCTTCAGTGCCTGTGGGGCATTCTGTGCACTTCAAGGAAAGCTATGAGAATTTAGACTTAATTCTGAAGAAACTTAACTACAAGGATCAAGGATGGTCAATATGTGGTGATCTGAAAGTTCTCTCTTTGTTCTGTGGGCAGCAAGGAGGATACACGGAATACCCATGTTTTTTGTGTGAATGGGACAGCCTGTCACGCAAGGTGTAGGAAAGACTGAGTGCAACACGAAGGGAAGGGGGAAAGGGAGCCCAGACACTAGGGAAAGGTGGAGACCTCCTAGGCTGATCTGAATCACCCAGTCTCCACTAACATCCCTATATTGGTTCCTCACCAATCATAGTAACACAGTAACTTAGGATGAATAAAGACCTAGGTCCATCAAGTTCAACCTTTCTCCCCCAATTGTACTCCCTATACCAACACTACACTAACTTACTGGAACTAGGCCTCAAAAATAAAAATGGTAATTCATTTGTATCATTACTGCACTATTACAATTACAAATAAACCAGTTTATAATTTTTTAATTAGTTTTATTTTTGTATTACTGTTATGGTATTACTAAAATCCCTATACCTAAATCTGTTGATCCAGAAGAAGGCAAAAACCCCAGGATACATTCAGCCAATTTGCATCACGGGGAAAAATTCCTTCTTGACCCCGAGAAAGGCGATAAGTACAAGAACCCTGGATCAAAAGTACTACTATAGGTGTAACATTTTGTCTAATTTAACTGTAGCCCACAATGTTATGTGTATCGAGGAAATCATCCAGCCCTTTTTTGAACGCTGTTATAGTATCTGCCACTACTACCTCTTGTGGTAGGGCATTCCACAGCCCGACTGCTCTGACTGTAAAGAATCCATTGCTGTTTAGGTGCCGGAATCGCCTTTCTTCCACTCGTAATGAGTGCCCCCTGGTCCTTAGTATAGTCTTTGGAAGGAATAAGTCATGGGCTAGACATTTGTACTGACCGCACACATATTTATACATGTAAATGAGATCCCCTCTGAGTCGTCGTTTTTCTAAGTTAAACAAGCTCAACTTTTTCAACTTCTCATCATATGAGAGGCCTTCCATTGCTTGTAATATTCTAGTTGCCGCCTTTGAACTGACTCTAACTTCTGAATATCTTTTTTAAAATGTGGAGCCCAAAGCTGGATTCCATATTCTAGATGTGGCCTCACCAGTGATTTATAAAGGGGTAAGAATACGTTGGGATCACGAGATTTTATTTCTCTTTTTATACACCCTAAAATCTTGTTTGTTTTTGCGGCAGCTGCTTGACATTGAGTACTGCTGCTCAGCTTACTCGTAACCAGAATACCCAAATCCTTCTCCTGTTCTGTAGTCCCGAGTATACTCCCATTTAATGTATATGTAGCAATAGGATTACTCCGTCCTAGGTGCATTATTCTACATTTATCTACATTAAACCTCATCTGCCAAGTGTTTGCCCATTTAGTCATCTTATCCAGATCGTTCTGCAATATCGTAATGTCAAGATCATATTTTAAAATCCTACATAGTTTGGTATTGTCAGCAAAAATTTACACTGTACTCACAATCCCCTCCCCCAGGTCATTAATAAAGAGGTTAAAGAGAATTGGTCCTAGCACAGATCCCTGCGGCACCCCACTGCTGACTATGTCCCATTTAGAGAATGTACCATTTATGATGACCCTTTGTTTCCTATCATTTAGCCAATTCCTTGCCCATCTACATATAGTTCCCCCAAGTCCTTGCTTCTGTAGCTTCAGTATAAGGCTGCTATGTATAAGGCTGTTATGTGGTACAGTCTCAAATGCCTTCGCAAAGTCCAGATAAATCACATCAGCCGCATTACCAACATCCAGATTAGCACTTACCTCCTCATAGAACCCCAACATGTTGGTTAAACACGACCTATTCTTCAAGAATCCATGCTGATTATCATTTATTATATTATTCTCTGCAGGTCATCCCTTATGATGCCCTCAAAAACTTTGCACACTACTGATGTCAGACTTACTGGACGGTAGTTACCTGGATCCACATTCTTACCTTTCTTAAAAATCGGTACCACATTGGCTATCCTCCAATCCTGTGGCACTACCCCTGTTACAAGAGAGTCTAAGAATACGAGATACAGCTGTTTATCAATTACTGAGCTCAATTCCCTCAGTATCCGTGGATGAATACCATCTGGTCCAGGCGATTTGTCAATGTTTAATATGTTCAGATGCAGGCGTACTTCTTTTTGTGTTAAACTAGTTATATCAGGTGGTGAACTTTGATTTTTGCCATGTTGAAAGATCCCTGGAACAGACAGTTTGTTGGTGAACACGGATGAAAAGTGTCTGTTTAATATCTCCGTTTTTCTTTGTCCTCTATAATTATCTTACTATTATCGTCTTTTAAGGGGCTGATACCAACTAATTTTCTCTTTTTGGCATTGATGTATGTATAAATTTTTTTAGTATTTAATTTAATGTCCCTGGCGATTTGTTGCTCTATAGATAATTTTGCTAGCTTGATTTCTTTTTTTATATTTCTTATTTAGGTGTTTATACTCCTGAAATGCTATTTCTGTATTCTCGGCCTTCAAGATTTTGAATGCCCTTTGTTTTTGTCTTATTAAACTTTGTATTGTCTTATTTATCCATAATGGTTTCATTTTATTCCTAGAGATTTTATTACCAGAGGGTATAAATTTTCTACAGGATTCTAGTAGTATTTCCTTAAACATGCCCATTTACATTCGGTATCCCCAGTTACCATGACATGGTCCCAGTCTACACGATTAAGCTCTTCCTTTAATTTGCTGAAATCAGCTTTCCTAAAGTTTCAGGTTTTTGCATTTCCTTTTTGAAATGTTTTATTAAATATTACATTGAAACTTACCATATTATGGTCGCTGTTTCCTAAATGCTTCCGGACCTGTAGATCTGAAATTGTATCTGGTCTATTTGACAGCACCAGATCCAGCAGATTACCTCCCCTGGTTGGTTCATCTACCAGCTGAGAGAGATAATTGTCCTGAACTGTAGATAAGAACTTGCAGCTTTTAGCACAACTGGAAGATTCTATGTCCCATTTAATATCTGGATAGTTAAAATCCCCCATAATAAGGACCCTATTATTATTTTCTGCATTTTTAATTTGTTCCAGCATTTCGTCCTCTACCTGTACAGCTATATTAGGAGGCTTGTAACAAACTTCAATTAGCAGCTTTCCATATGGCCATCCCCATGTACATTTACCCAGACTGACTCTACCTTGTCGCAGCTTCCCCCAATGTTGTCATTGAGCACAGGTTTTAAGTTGGATCTTACGAAAATACACACCCCTCCACCTTTTTTGTCTTTCTTGTCCTTTCTAAATGTAGTGTATAGCTCTATGTTTGTCACCCAGTCATGGCTTTCATCCAGCCAGGTTTCCGTAATACCCACCACATCGTATTCTGTGACCGACATAAGAGTCTCTAGTTCAGCCATTTTGTTTGCAAGACTTCTTGCATTAGCTAGCAGACATTTAATACAATTAGCACATTTGCTACCCCTACTCAGCTCCCTACTTTCCATGGGTATCCCGGCCCCCCCCCTAGATCCTCTATAACCTCTGCTGTCACACTCTCTCTGTCTACTCTATCTATCCCCTTATTAGCACGAATACCCTCCCTCCCCCCAGATCCTAGTTTAAAAGCTCCTCCATCCGTCCGACCATTTTTTCCCCCAGCATAGCTGCACCCTCCCCATTGAGATGCAGCCCGTCCCTACTGTAGAGCCTGTAGCCAACAGCGAAGTCAACCCAGTTCTCCATGAACCCAAACCCTTCCTTCCTGCACAAATTTCTGAGCCACTTATTTTTCTCCCTAAGCTCCCGCTGTTTATCTAGTGACGCACGGTGCACCAGCTGTATTTCTGAAAACACCACCTTGGAGGACCTGGCATTCAGCTTCTCTCCTAGTTCCCTGTAATCGTTTTTAAGGACCTTCCACCACCCTCTAACTTTGTCATTCGTACCGATCTGTACCATGACCACTGGGTTTTCCCCAGCCCCACCCAGCAATCTGTCTATCCGATCCGCAATATATCGAACCCAAGCACCCAGCAGACAACACACTGTTCGGCATTCACGGTCTCGGCGGCAGATGACCCTGTTGGTCCCCCTAATTATAGAGTCCCCTACCACCAACATCTGTCTGGCCTTTGCTGCACTCCTATTACCCTCCTTCCTATAGCAGTCGTCTTCCTGGTTGCTAGGAGCAACGTCCTGCTGCAGTGTTCCCAGCTCTGGGCTAGCATTCCTAATATCAGACAAACCGGCATATTTAATAGGTTGTGCCAGATCAGAACTGGGCTCCCTGGCACTTTTCCGCCTACCCCTTCTTCTAACTGTTACCCAAGTACCTACTTCTGGGTCCTGATCTTCCCCACTGTAGCATCGGCATCTCTGCCTCCTGGCCGGCAGAGACGCCGTCCCCCTTACCGCCACAGTCCTGCTCCGGCGTCTTATGGCCTCCCTGCAGCTGCTGCTGGTGCACGCAGCTTCCCTGGCCCTGTGCATAGGGCACGCGCGCGCACTCCCACCCTCTTAAAGGGGCTGCGCGCGCCGTCCTAAAAAGTCCCCAGCCAATGGCCGGAGGACTTCCCCTATAAAAGGCACCTCCTCCAATATGGAGGTGCCCGTGCAAGGTTGTAGCTTTGTGTGTGATACTCTGCTTCAGCCCTCAGGTCCCGCTGCTATCCTGACTACCAGTCCAGTCCGCCAGCCAGACTACAAGTCCAGCCCACCAGCCAGACTACAAGTCCAGCCCGCCAGCCAGACTACAAGTTCAGTCCGCCATCCAGACTACAAGTCCAGTCAGTCTGGTTGTCTACTCTCCAGCCCGACAGTCTGCCTACTGCCAGTCCGCCAGTCTGTCTATGGGCTCTGCCCGCCTGCTTAACTGGAAGCACCTGCCCATTACCTGCCGTGCCTGCCAGCCAGCCTACCTGGAGGCTCCTGCCTGTTACCTGCCGTGCCTGCCAACCCGCTTACCTAGAAGCACCTGCCTGTTACCTGCCGTGCCTACCAGCCAGCCTACCTGGAGGCTCCTGCCTGTTACCTGCCGTACCTGCCAGTCCGTCTGCCCGGATCACCCGCCAGCCTGCCTGCTGTGCTCATCTGCTGTACCGGTCAGTCCCTGCCTTCTGACCCGTGGGAGTCACCTGCTCTCATACAAGGTTGGTCCCCAGAGTAGCAACTGGTCCCTCTGCTCGGTCCCTCCCTGGTCACGGAGTCGATTGAGCCGCCGTACGACCTTGGTCGGTCCGAGTTGATACCTAGTTATGCCCCTCTGGGTCCCTCCTTGCACCGCAGCACAGAGGTTCCACCACCCGGATCCGTAACAGTTTGCACAGGCCATGGAACCCGGTGGCCCCCAGGCCCCTTCACTTGCTGACCTGTACCAGGAGGTTTCTCGTCAGAGATCCCAACAGGAAACCATCCTGACCTACCTGCGGTCTGTCAACACTCGACTGGACACGCTGTCTGTACCACCTGTGTCCGCCCCAAGTCGAGGGACACCCGCTCCAGCAGCGCCGCTACCTACCCATACCACGGCATCCAGCCTAGGACCCCGGCTTTCTGCGCCTCCTCATTTTGGAGGTGACCCCGTCCTATGTCGGGGCTTTCTGAACCAGTGCACGCTGCACTTTGAACTTCTGTCACATCAGTTTCCCTCCGACCGGGCCAAGGTGGCGTTCATAATGTCTCACCTCACCGGGGATGCATTGGCATGGCTTAACCCTCTATGGGAAAGAGGGGACTCCCTGGTGTCCGATCTTCCGGCTTTCCTCACTGCCTTCCGGAAGGTCTTCGATGAACCCGGACGAAGGACCTCTACTGCCTCCTCATTGCTCCGTCTCCACCAAGGGAGTCTCACTGTGGCCCAGTATGCCATACGGTTCCGTACCCTTGCTTCTGAACTTGCCTGGGACAACGAGGCCCTGGTGTCCACCTTCTGGGAGGGCCTTTCCGGTTGGATTAAGGACGAGTTAGCCGGCAGGGACGTTCCTACCACCCTGGATGACCTGGTGTCACTTGCAACCCTGATTGACATCCGTTTCCTAGAACGTGCTAAGGAGACTACCCGGGAGAGAAGATTTCCTCGTCTTGCTCCTGCTTTCCAGAGACCCGCTTCCCAACCTGCATCTCCCCGGGCACGCTCGCCCGAACCTATGCAGATCGACCAGACCAAGATGGTCAAATCTCGCCAAGAGTCACGCCGAGCCGAGGGGAGCTGTTTTTATTGTGGCAGTAGGGCGCACCTGATTCGTTCCTGCCCGGTGAAGCCGGGAAACTCCAGGGTCTAGGACCCCTCGGAGAGGTCGTCCTAGGCAAAAGTAAATCCTCTCCATTCTTGACTTTATCCGTCTCTATTTCCTGTGGAGAGAACCGCTTCTTTGAAACCGCACATCTGCATTCCGGAGCCGCTGGGAATCTCATATCCCAGTCCCTTGTAGAGAAGTATCAGATCCCTACCAAACCTCTAGCCGAACCATTGGCAGTCACTTCCGTGGATGGAAGACTTCTTCCGGTGACCATCTTGTTCGTCACAGAGCCAGTAACCCAGCAGATGGGAATACTGCACTCCGAGAGGATTTCCTTCCATGTGCTTTCCGGACTCTCTCACCCCCTTTTGCTAGGTCTACCCTGGCTGCAGAAACATGAACCTGTTCTGAATTGGCAATCTGGTGAGGTGCTCCGTTGAGGGCAGGATTGCCATGAGACCTGCCTGGTTCCGGTTCGCCCGGCTCGACCCCCATCTTCTCCAACTAATTTACCCGGTCTACCAGCACCCTACTGGTCCTATGCTGATGTCTTCGACAAGAAGGAGGTAGAGACTCTGCCACCCCATAGCCCATATGATTGCCCTATCGACCTGATACCTGGTGCAACTCCACCCCGTGGGCGTATCTACCCATTGTCGTTGGCTGAAACCCGGGCCATATCGGAGTGCATCGAATAAAATCTGGCTAGGGGATTCATCTGGAAATCTTCCTCCCCGGCTGGAGCTGGATTCTTCTACGTTAAAAAGAAAGTCGGATCACTACGTCCATGTATCGATTATAGAGGACTCAACCAAATCACTGTCAAAAACAAATACCCCCTGCTCATCTCTGAGCTGTTCGACCGCCTTAAAGGCGCGAAGATCTTCACCAAGCTCGATCTTCGTGGGGCGTATAACCTGGTCCAGATCCGCCAAAGAGACGAGTGGAAGACGGCATTTAATACCCGGGACGGTCACTATGAATACCGTGTGATGCCCTTCTGTCTCTGTAATGCTCCCGCCGTCTTCCAAGAATTAGTTAATGACATCTTCCGTGACCTCTTATATTCTTACGTGGTGGTGTACCTGGACGACATCTTGGTCTTCTCTCCGGATCTTCCCTCACATCGGAGGGATGTTCGTCAGGTCCTGCTTAGGCTCAGGCAGAATCACCTATTTGCAAAATTTGAGAAATGCCTCTTCGAGCAGACCTCTCTTCCGTTCCTGGGCTATATTATCTCTAAGACAGGTCTATGGATGGACCCCGAGAAGGTCTCTGCCGTCTTAAAGTGGCCCCGTCCGGAGGGGTTGAAGGCGATTCAGCGATTCCTGGGCTTTGCCAACTATTACTGTCTCTTCATTCCACATTTCTCTTCCCGGACTGCTCCCATCTCTGCACTCACCCAAAAGGGGGCAAATCCTAAGGAATGGCAGTCCGAAGCGGAGGAGGCCTTCCTCTCTTTAAAACAAGCCCTCTCTTCTGCCCCTGTGCTGCACCGTCTGGATAACAACAAACAATTCTTTCTGGAGGTTGATGCTTCCTCTTCCGGAGCCGGAGCGGTGCTCACCCAGAAATCTCCATCCAGGAGAATGGTAACCTGCGGCTTCTTCTCCAAGCTCTTCTCCTCGTCTGAGCGCAACTACTCCATAGGAGACCGAGAACTGCTAGTCATCAAATTGGTGCTGGAGGAGTGGCGTTACCTGCTCGATGGGACTCTGCACCCGGTGGTCATCTATACTGACCACAAAAACTTGACTTATCTTCAGAACGCCCAAAGACTCAATCCGCGTCAGGCCTGGTGGTCTTTGTTCTTCGCCCGCTTTAACTTTACCCTACATTACCGCCCGGCGGACAAGAACGTTAAAGCTGACGCCTTGTCCCGATCCTTCCTGTCTTCCGATCAAGAGGAGGAGCCTATGCATATAATTGATTCCTCTAAAGTGATGAATGTGGCCCCCTTGGATCTGTCTCGTCTCCCACCCGGTAAGACGTTTGTAGCCGTTCCGGATTGTAAGAAGGTTCTTCACTGGGGTCATTCATCTAAACTAGCCGGCCATGCTGGCCAGAAGAAGACCTTCCTGCTCATTACCCGGCATTACTGGTGGCCTACCCTGCGCCAGGATATGGTAGAGTTCCTCACGGCCTGTTCGTCCTGTGCCCGCAACAAGGTTCCCAGACATCTTCCTGCCGGCCGTCGCCTGCCTCTTCCCATACCTGCTGCCCCGTGGCAACACATTGCTATGGACTTTATTACGGATCTCCCTGTTTCTGCCAGTTGTACGATCATTTGGGTGGTCGCTGACCCCTTTTCTAAAATGGCCCACTTCATTCCTCTGCCTGGTCTCCCGTCTGAATCTGTGCTGGCTAAGGACTTAATCCATCATATCTTTCGTCTCCACGGCCTACCCCTCCACATTCTGTCTAATCGAGGGGTCCAGTTCACTTCGCGCTTCTGGAGAGCTATGTGTAAGCTGCTGGATGTCACCCTGGATTTCTCCTCCGCTTATCATCCGCAGTCCAATGGCCAAGTGGAGCGTATCAATCAGATCCTTACCAGCTACCTCCGGCACTTCGTCAACGCTCACCATACCGATTGGGTGGAGCTCCTAACATGGGCCGAATTCTCCTACAACAACCATGAGAGCGAATCTTCTTCCAAGTCCCCGTTCTTTGTGGTCTACGGTCAACATCCCCGGATTCCGTTTCCAGTTTCCGCTTCTGTGGACAACCCGGCCGCGGAGTCTCTGGTCAGCGAATTTTCCACTATTTGGGAGGACACTAGATCCGCACTCCTTCAATCCTCCGAGCGGATGAAGAAACATGCTGATAAGAGATGCCTGGACCCACCTCAATTCCGGCCGGGAGACAAGGTTTGGCTCTCCTTCAAACATGTTCGTCTCAAAATACCCTCCTATAAGTTGGGTCCACGGTTCATCGACCCATTTGAAGTCCTCAAGCAAATCAACCCAGCAGCCTTCAAGTTAAAACTCCTGGTCACCTTACGGATTCCCAACTCCTTCCACGTATCTCTCCTCAAACCAGTTGTGCTTAATTCTTTTTCCAACAATCCAGGTATCTCCCCAGCTCCGGTCTCTGCTGAGGACATCTCTGAGGTAGAGAACATTCTGGCCACCAAGAGGGTAAGAGGAAAAACCTTTTTTCTGGTGGATTGGAAGGGGATTGGCCCAGAGGAAAGAACTTGGGAACCCAGGGAGAACATCCACGCCCCGCTTCTCTAAAAAATTTCTTGCTTGCCTGAAAAAGAGGGGGCGTAAAGGGTGGGAATACTGTAGCATCGGCGTCTCTGCCACCTGTCCGGCAGAGACGCCGTCCCCCTTACCGCCGCGGTCCTGCTCCGGCGTCTTCTGGCCTCCCTGCAGCTGCTGCTGGTGCACGCAGCTTCCCTGGCCCTGTGCTTAGGGCGCGCGCGCTCTCGCCATCTTAAAGGGGCCGCGCACGCCGTCCTAAAATGTCCCCAGCCAATGGCCGGAGGACTTCCCCTATAAAAGGCTCCTCCTCCAATATGGAGGTGCCCGTGCAAGGTTGTAGCTTTGTGTGTGATACTCTGCTTCAGCCCTCAGGTCCCTCTGCTAGCCTGACTACCAGTCCAGTCCGCCAGCCAGACTACAAGTCCAGCCCGCCAGCCAGACTACAAGTCCAGCCCGCCAGCCAGACTACAAGTCCAGTCCGCCATCTGGACTACTTGTCCAGTCCGTCTGCTTGTCTACTCTCCAGCCCGACAGTCTGCCTACTGCCTGTCCGCCAGTCTATGGGCTCTGCCCGCCTGCTTACCTGGAAGCACCTGCCCGTTACCTGCCGTGCCTGCCAGCCAGCCTACCTGGAGGCTCCTGCCTGTTACCTGCCGTGCCTGCCAGCCCGCTTACCTAGAAGCACCTGCCTGTTACCTGCCGTGCCTACCAGCCAGCCTACCTGGAGACTCCTGCCTGTTACCTGCCGTGCCTGCCAGCCCGCTTACCTAGAAGCACCTGCCTGTTACCTGCCGTCCCTACCAGCCAGTCTACCTGGAGGCTCCTGCCCGTTACCTGCCGTGCCTGCCAGTCCGTCTGCCTGGATCACCCGCCAGCCTGCCTGCCGTGCTCATCTGCTTTACCGTTCAGTCCCTGCCTTCTGACCCGTGGGAGTCACCTGCTCTCATACAAGGTCGGTCCCCAGAGTAGCAACTGGTCCCTCTGCTCGGTCCCTCCCTGGTCACGGAGTCGATGGAGCCGCCGTACGACCTTGGTCGGTCCGAGTTGATATCTAGTTACGCCCCTCTGGTCCCTCCTTGCACCGCAGCACAGAGGTTCCACCACCCGGATCTGTAACACCCACTCCCACCCTCCTCCATATCACAGGCCCCAGCCAGTGCACGCTCAGTGAGCTCTAAACTCCTCTTCAGGTTTGCATGCTCCTGAGTGTTGCTAGTTGCATATTTAGATCCAGTATCTGGGATTCCAAACATGTAACTCGCTGATATCATGCGCAGATATATTTGTGTCACCCAGGGGGAATATAGGGGACTCGGTACCCGGGCCTTTTACCTTGTTTAGGAGTTCACGGCAGTCGGCTTCCGGGCCTGTACTCTGGGTCTTTCTTTAAAAAGGGGTTTTAGTATATAGTTTGTCTCGTGACGCCACCTGTGGTTTCCGGTAATGGTTACCGGCGCTGCTGCAGACCTCCGGGGGTGATGGGATGGCAGCTGGGATGTTCTTGCTCCCCACAGGCGGAGCGGGCCCCCGGGGCAGTGTAGGTGCAGATGGTGGTGATGCTGGGGCTTGTAGTGCAGGAGAGATGGCGCAGCAGGAGTAACTGACAGAGACAGGGGATTCACTTCAGTACCTTTACTGGTGCGGATGTCAGGTACGGTCCAGTGTACTCGGTAGGAAGGATGCACTTCAGGACTTCTCCTCAGTGAGCGGGTATAAGGCCTCCTGGTCCGTGTCTCCCTCTCTCTGAGCTCCTGGCCAGCCTGCAACTGGGCCTAGCTTCTGTGTCGTGCTGTTCCTTCACCTGTCGCTTGGTAGTAGGACCTTTTTCTGGCAACCACTATCCCTGGACGTCGGTGTTATGATCTGCTATAAGCACTAAGGAAAGACAGGAGATCTGTCCCTACAATAGAACTAAGCTAGATCCCTATGATGTAACGGGGAACCTGATCCTGCGATCAGACCCGCTAAAGTCCTCAGCTAGTCTGAACGAAGACCTATAGATGTGAGGGAGGGATCCCTACAAGAACTAGGGACTGGGAGAAAGATGGACACCTCCTAGCAGAAACTGTAGCAGTAAAAAGACCAACAAACAACATAGAACATAGAGGTCAAAAGACCTAGCTAAACTGACTGAGAAAGGTAACAAAGCACCTGGCTAGCTTAAGAGTAGAAATTACAATGAAGTCCAGCAAGGCCAGAAGGGCGGAGCAGGATTAAATTGGCAAAAACGGTCATGTGACCAGCATAATAGAAAAAACCTAACAGGAGAGTTCTAACAGTACCCCCTCTTCTATGAGGATCCTCCGGATCCCCTAGGCCCAGGCTTATCAGGAAACCTCTTGTGAAACGCTCTGACAAGTCTGGAAGCAGAAACATCATCTGCCCTCACCCATGAGTTATCCTCGGGACCGAAACCCTTGCAAGCGACGAGATACTGCAAACTCCCTCTATACCGTCTCGAATTAAGGATGCGGGAAATTTCATATTCCCCGTCCTCCACCACCGGAGGAACAGTGGCAGTGGCGTCTCTATCTGATACATAAGCTTTTTTCAATAGAGAAACATGAAACACCGGATTAATCGTCCAGGAGGTAGGAACCTCCAACCTAACAGCAGATTGGTTAACTACCTGAAGCACCTTAAAGGGCCCTACAAACTTGGGACCCAATTTTTTAGAAGGAATCCTCAACCGCAGATTCTTAGAGGACAACCAAACCATGTCACCAACCGTAAACAAAACCTCTTGACGTTTCCTGTCAAAGTACCTCTTAGATTTTTTGTTAGCCTCCTGAAGATTACCACGCACATCCGTCCAAACTCTTTCCAAATCACCGGAAAAACTCTCCTCCTCAGGCACAGCCGATACCAATTTGGAGAATGACCCAAAAGACGGATGTCTCCCAGAACAACAAAAAAAGGCGAACACCCAGCAGAAGAGGATGAATGGTTGTTAAGAGCAAATTCAGCAAGTGGCAGAAACTCAGACCACCCCTCTTGATTGTCTGCCACAAAACAACGCAAGAACTGCTCAACATCCTGGTTCTTCCTTTCTGTCTGGCCATTAGACTCAGAATGATATCCAGAAGAAAATGACAAATGAACTCCCAACCTGTCACAAAAGGCACGCCAAAAACGAGCCACGAACTGAGGTCCCCTATCAGAAACAATGTCAGTAGGAACACCATGGAGTCTGACAATCTCCTTGACAAAGGCCTTAGCAAGTGTCTTAGCGCAGGGCAGTTTGATGAAAGGAACCAAGTGACACATCTTGCTAAAACGGTCCACGACCACCCAGATGACCGTGAAACCCTCAGAGGGGGAAAGGTCAGTAATAAAGTCCATAGCCAGATGTGTCCAAGGTGCACTAGGAACCTCCAGAGTGCAAAGCAACCCCGCAGCAGGAGTATGTGAAGACTTAGATCTAGCACACACAGTACATTGACGCACCCACTTAATGACCTCCTTCTGCCATCCAGGCCACCAAAAACTGCGACCCACAAGTCTCTTGGTCTCAGAAATTCCAGGATGACCTGCCAACCGAGACTCATGACACTCAACAAACAAATCTCTCCTAACGGTCCTAGGCACAAACAACCTCCCATGGGGAGTGTTAGATGGGGCATTCTCCTGTGCTTTAAGAATCTCATCTTCCAAAACGGAGTCCAATGCAGCAATCACAACACCTTCTTGTAAAATGCTCTCCTCCTCCTCAGCACCGACCATGGGAGAAAAGCTGTGAGACAAAGCATCAGCTTTAACATTCTTGGTACCCGGGATGTAAGTAACGGAAAAATTAAACCGCGAAAAAAAAAGTGCCCACCTAGCCTGACGGGCATTTAAGCGCTTGGCAGCATCAGGATAGATCAGATTTTTATGATCAGTGAAAACCTGAATGGGAAAATCAGCACCTTCCAAGAGATGACGCCAGTGTTCAAATGCGAGTTTAATAGCCAGCAATTCCTGATTACCAATACCGTAATTAAGTTCAGTCTCAGAAAAATTTTTTTGAAAAAAAGGCACAGGGATGAACTCCATCCTTGTTTTCCTGAGACAACACCGCACCGACCCCCACAGAAGAAGCATCAACCTCAACCAAAAACGGCTTAGTCACATCAGGCTGCATAAGGATGGGGGCAGAGCTGAACCTCTCCTTTAGAAACACAAAAGCTTCAATGGCCTCAGTAGTCCACTGAACCGTATTAGCACCTTTTCTGGTGAGATCGGTCAGTGGTTTAACAATAATAGAAACATTTTTAATGAATTTTCTGTAATAATTGGCAAAACCCAAAAACGTCTGTATCGACTTCAAACCAATAGGCCTAGGCCATTCCTGCACAGCTTGAACTTTCACCGGGTCCACCTCAAAGCCCTCGCTGGAGATAATGTAGCCCAAAAAACGAATTCTCTGTACAGCGAACTCACATTTCTCCAGCTTAGCAAAAAGCGAATTGTCAATCAATAACTGCAATACCTCACGTACGCTCCGCCAATGAGACTCCAGGTCAGGCGAATAAATCAAAATGTCATCCAAATACACAACCACATTTTTGCCGATCAAAGGTCTAAGGATGTCATTAATAAGATTCTGAAAAAATGCTGGTGCATTGGTAAGACCAAAAGGCATAACCAAATTCTCAAAATGACCCACAGGAGGGTTAAAAGTAGTCTTCCATTCATCACCCTCCTTCATGCGCAACAAATTGTATGCCCCCCGGAGATCAATTTTAGAGAACCACTTGGCCCCTACTAACTGGTTAAACAAATCAGGAATCAATGGCAGTGGGTAGGGATTGCGTACAGTAATTTTATTAATCTCGCGAAAGTCCAAACAAGGACGTAAACCGCCGTCCTTTTTTTTAGCAAAAAAAAATCCAACAGCCACAGGTGACTTAGAGGGTCTGATATTGTAGCACCCCGAGGGCTCGGCTGCTACAGGGGTATTGCACCTCAAACCAGAGGTGTGATATTCCACTCCCGGGTAAGGATGGAGTGTGGACCAGGACTCGTTTAGCTGCATGCACCACACACACCCCATTTCCGAGGGACAGCTCAACGGTGCTCCCACAGAAGTGCAGGCACGACAGCTTCTGTCCCTGGCTGGAGTGGGGAGGGGGAGGAAAACCCAGTGGTGTAGGAGCAGATAGGGGTGGGTCTCTGGGCATAGGTAGGAACCCATTGGTTGATAGTCACCTGGGCTCGGGTGCTAGAGGGAGGTATATAAGGTGGGCACAATCTTAGAACAGTGTTCAGTCCGGGGAGTGAGTTCAGAGAGGAGTGCAGTCCGAGGAGGAGTGACAAGGAGCAGAGCTGCTGCATGGGCTCTGCTCCCCAGGCAGGCCTTGTCAGGAGGCCGGGGCCTGAGAGAGAGAGAGAGAAGACGGAACAGAAAGGAAAGTAAGAAAGGAACAAGAACATCAAGAAAGGCCCAGAGACACGAGGACAGAGGGAACCCTAAAAGTCCAGGAGATTGCGGGTGAAGGGTTGGCAGAGCAGGGTACCGGAACCCAAATTGGTGGAGGCAACAGATTCCTCAGCCAAAGACCGGAGGTTGTGACCACATCTTGGTGCGACCCCTCACTGCATCCACCAGGAAAGCATACCACATAGGGTCAGGGAAACCGGAGATAGGTTTCGCAAATAGAAGGCCCGAGGAAGCTGGACAAAGGTGGGTCACTGGTGAGGACGGCCAGAGAAGGGAAGAGAAGGGAGCCCTGTGCCACGCTCTGGAATTGCCTGGGAGTTGGTCGAGTCCCCTGCCTGGTGGACGCAGCACGGCTTGGGCAGTCATCGCCTGCAGGATTGACACGAATAACAACTGTGAGTAAAGCATTGGAAACTGCAACCCCACGTCTCTGTGTTTCATCGTCGCACCAGCACCATCAGTACTGGGACGCTCACACCATCACTCCCATCAACCACACTAGCTGCCCTGAGGCAATACTTCTCCCGTGGGGAGTTATCCCATACTCGGCTGCACTTACAACATCAGCCTCAGCGGTCTGCAGCGCAGCGGCGGTCCCCACTGACCGCAATCCACGGGTGGCGTAGTCGGACATTTGTTATTACACTAAGACTGCCACTGGTTTGACCACCCTGAGCCACGGACCGGGTCGCCGCCACACTGAGACTACCACCCCCAGCATCCCACCAGAGGCCCGGCTCCGGGTTCTCCACGTGGCCCAAGGGGCGAGTCAATATGACCGGCGGCCAAGCTCGTCTGTATGTATTCCTCCAAAGCCTTTCTCTCAGGAATAGTCAGATTAAATAAACGACTTTTAGGAAGAGCCGCTCCAGGGACAAATTCAATGGTACAATCGTAGTCTCTATGGAGAGGCAAAATTTGCGACTCCTCCTGAGAAAAAACTTTCCAAAAATCCTGAATAGGTACAGGTAGTTCCCCTTCATCCACAGCAGCAATGCGCCCGTTACAACACTTGTCATAACACTTAGGGCTCCAGGACTTAATTTCATTGGTAGACCAATCCAGTACAGGATTGTGCAATTTTAACCAGGGCAACCCCAAAACTACTGGAGAAGGCAAATTATTTAATACTACCAAATCCAAATTTTCTTGGTGAATACCATTAATAGTGAGGGGAAATTCATAAACCTTGTGAGTAACACATTTCAAGGGAGAGCCATCGACAGAAACCACGGCAATAGGGGATGACAAAGGTTTGGGTTTTAAATTAAGTTTTTCCAAGAATCCCCCATCAATCACATTCAGAGTTGAACCACAATCCACAAATACCCGAAATTCAATTAATTCTTCCTGAGCTGCGGTAGTAGCAGAAAGAAATACACCCTTAATGTTTAAACAGGCTATATGGGCGTAACTGACCTTTTTTTTTCTTTGTTCATACGAAGCACACAGTTCTTAATGAAATGGTCAGATTTGCCGCAATAAAAGCACAAACCTTCAGAAAACCTGCGGTCTTTTTCCTGAGAGCGGGGTGACATCGCCCCAATCTTCATCGGCTCTCCAGTGTCAGTACAGACCCTCTCAAGACTCGGAGCTGACATGGCAGAGGATTTACTCTCATTAACCCTTGCACGCAGTCTCCTGTCCACTCGTATAGCTAATTGCATTGCCTCCTGCAAGTTTCCAGGTGTAGAATAAGCAATCAGCAGATCCTTAACCCTTTCACCTAGCCCAGCAAGAAACAAACTTTTCAGAGCTGAATTGTTCCACCCCACCTGAGCAGACCACCGACGGAAGTGAGTACAATAATTTTCCACATTACCTGATCCCTGCCTCAAATGTCTCAATTCCGTCTCAGCTGATGAGACACGATCAGGATCATCATACAACAACCCCAAAGCAGAAAAAAAACTATCCACTGATCTAAAGCACGGATCACTAGGTTGGAGAGAAAAGGCCCATCCCTGAGGTTCTTTGCGCAAAAGTGACATTATGAACCCTATGCGCTGTGATTCATCACCAGAGGATCTGGGTCTCAAACGAAAATACAATAAACAAGCATTTTTAAAGGAAAAAAAATCTTGTTGTTCACCAAAAAATAAATCAGGCAATTGTACCTTTGGCTCCACAAAATGCGCTCCAGAACAGCTACTCACGTGTTGTTGGAGCTCGGCCACCTCCAGAGAAAGTCCCTGCAGGCGTTGAGCCAAATCCTGAACCGACACCATGATGGAAATTGGAGGTCTTTCCGTAGAGAAATTTTTTGGGCTGGGCTTACTGTTATGATCTGCTACAAGCACTAAGGAAAGACAGGAGATCTGTCCCTACAATAGAACTAAGCTAGATCCCTATGATGTAACGGGGAACCTGATCCTGCGATCAGACCCGCTAAAGTCCTCAGCTAGTCTGAACGAAGACCTATAGATGTGAGGGAGGGATCCCTACAAGAACTAGGGACTGGGAGAAAGATGGACACCTCCTAGCAGAATCTGTAGCAGTAAAAAGACAAACAAACAACATAGAACATAGAGGTCAAAAGACCTAGCTAAACTGACTGAGAAAGGTAACAAAGCACCTGGCTAGCTTAAGAGTAGAAATTACAATGAAGTCCAGCAAGGCCAGAAGGGCAGAGCAGGATTAAATAGGCAAAAACGGTCATGTGACCAGCATAATAGAAAAAAACTAACAGGAGAGTTCTAACAGTCGGGGCCTTCGTGGTTCCTAGTCCTGTCAAGGGTTTAGCTTCAGGTCGACCAGGGACTTGTAGTCCTCCTGGTATGCCGGTGATCCCTACTGGGTATAAAGGACCCTGTAGGCGCGGACCCGGTGTCCGGTTCGTGTCCTGGGGTGAGCCTATGATGCTCCTCTGCCCCCTCAACTCCTCTCTCCTCTCCTCCTTGCCTCCGGCCACACTCGGGGCCCTCAATACAGCAGAAGACCTGCTGCGTCTTCACTGCTCTCAGTGGCAGCACACTCTCTGACTCAAACTAACTAACTACTTGGCTCCACCCTCCATATATATATCTCTAACGGGCTCCCTCTGGTGGTATGAGGTGGAAGGGTGGAGGTGTTTGTTTGTAATGAGGGCCTCTTGTGGAGAAGTCCATCCATGCACCCTTTTGGGTCCTGTGGTACCTGTGAACAGCAGGGTGCCACATTCCCCCCTAGTACAATTCAGTACTCCTGGACTGAAGCATTTTGTAACAGGTTACAACAATTACAATAATTATAATAACAATACCAATAATAAAGTTACAGTATGTCCCGTAACCAGGTGTCCATTTCACCGAAGATGGTATAACATGAGAAACATGAGGGACCCGCCTGAAAACCCTCAATGTAGGCTCTGGGCGTGGCTACAGGGCATAAGTGATCCAGGTGCTGGACCACGTCTTCGGCCATGCCAAATGGGTTTTTGTTCAGTGGTCAAATAAGGGGGCACTTTTGATGAGTGCAACTATTTACAAGGACAGTTTTTGGCTGCTCACAGTCCTCAGCCTACAAGTCTCTGTACCCTGACGGGTAACTACAGGCACACATTAATTTCAGTTTACACAATAAACAATAGGCAATACCCAACTGGGTAACTATTTATACTTTAGGCATTTTGTATTTTAAACCCTAAACCTTGCAGGGATTTGGCCTTGTGTGCTGCATGTGGACCTTCGTAGCACTGAGGTGATACTGGTGTCTGTGCATGCACTCTCGGCTAACCTATCAGGTGTACGTGCTGGTAGATTATAAAACTGCCTCAATCTCTCTATGGGACTGGCAAGTGCACTGATTACTGGGCCTTCAGGCTCTGCTTCAACGGGTGATCCTCCTCTTACTGGGAACTGTTCCTGTTCCTGAGCAGGTTCTTCTAGAGCAGAGGTCCCCAACCGCCGGTCCGCGGACCAGGACCGGGCCGTTGGGGTTTTTCAGCCGGTCCGCGGGGAGAGGGGGCCCCTCCAGCCTCCAGCAGGGCCGCCATCAGGGCATGACTGCCCTGACTCCAGTATGGGGCCCGGCCGGTAGGAGCCCCCTCGGAGCCCCCCTCTTGTGCGTCTCTCTCCTCATGGGGCCCCCGGCCGCATGCTAAGCGCCGGGTCCGGGACATCTTAGCGCTGCGCTGCTGCGGCAGCACCTTCATGATTCCCCTGACTTCCGGTCATGTGACGGCGCCGTCACATGGCCGGAAGTCAGGAGAACCTGGTGTCAGCGATTTGGACGAGCGCCAGGATTCTGCAGGGATCGCATGGGGGTAAGTATAACAAGTTTTATTTTTTTTTAAATACAATTAACTAGGAGTGGGGGGAATGGGAGATGCACATGGGGGGAGGGGAGAGATGAGAGATGCACATGGGGGAGGGGAGAGATGAGAGATCCACATGGGGGGGAGGGGAGAGATGAGAGATGCACATGGGGGAGGGGAGAGATGAGAGATCCACATGGGGGGAGGGGAGAGATAAGAGATGCACATGGGGGAGGGGAGAGATGAGAGATCCACATGGGGGGAGGGGAGAGATGAGAGATGCACATGGGGGGAGGGGAGAGATGAGAGATGCACATGGGGGGAGGGGAGAGATGAGAGATGCACATGGGAGGGAGGGGAGAGATGAGAGATGCACGGGGGGTGAGAGATGCACGGGGGGGTGAGAGATGCACGGGGGGGATGAGAGATGCACGGGGGGTGGATGAGAGATGCACGGGGGGGTGAGAGATGCACGGGGGGGATGAGAGATGCACGGGGGGTGGATGAGAGATGCACGGGGGGGTGAGAGATGCACGGGGGGGATGAGAGATGCACGGGGGGTGGATGAGAGATGCACGGGGGGGTGAGAGATGCACGGGGGGGATGAGAGATGCACGGAGGGGATGAGAGATGCACGGGGGGTGGATGAGAGATGCACGGAGGGGGATGAGAGATGCACGGAGGGGGATGAGAGATGCACGGGGGTGAGCTGCACATGGGGGGGTGAGAGATGCACATGGGGGGGTTATGTTTACATAACTTTGTTGCCTTATGAAGGGCGGGGGGGGCCCCCAAAAATTTCTTGCACAGGGGCCCACTACAGTCTGTGTCCGCCCCTGGGATGAAGTAAATGCAGCTGAACAGCAGCTGTCAGGACAGCTGCCCTGTCCTGCTGCAGGGCGTGATGGGGCCTCAGTGATGCGGCTCCTGGCACAGCACATTATGTGGGGCTCCTGGCATAGCTCCTGGCGGGGACCTGGTCTACACTATATGATAAGTATGCACTAAACTCCAAATCCCTCCATTACCCCGCCCCCATATGACCAAAGCCCCACCCACCTCACCCCCTCCTTGCTGGGCCATGGAAAAATGATCTTGCTTCAAGCCGGTCCCTGGTGCAAAAAAGGTTGGGGACCACTGTTCTAGAGCGCTCGCAGGTTCTTCTTGTGGTTGATAGAAGTGTATTACTGGTATAATAACTGCTCCATCAAGTTGAGGCCAGTCTGCAGGGAAATCTCCTAGAACTATGTGAAGCACATCTTCCTTGGGTTCTTCCGGTGCTATAAGAGGTACTTCTTCCTCCGTTGTCTTCAGTAGACCTGGGCACACTTTCAAGTGGTCTCTTGAGACTGTTGCGGTTGTCTAGCCTCTGTCCTTACTAATCAGGCAGGTTTTACTGTTGTCAAATCTGAAGTTTAGCACAGTGTAGGGCTCTCTTTCCCACTGGTCATCGAGCTTGTGACCTCTTCTTTTCCGCTTCAGCACTATCTCTCCAGGTGCCAAGGGTTCTGCTGGTGCATGTTTATTGTACTGATCTTCCTGTCTTTCCCTCACCTTGTTTAGACTGTCTTCGACACAGGCCTGTACCTTCCTGTACTGCTCTTGCCGACTTGTGTCCCAGTCTTCAGTGGACGTATCTGCAGCAGGTTCTACCACTCCGAGCTCCAGGTCCATGGGCAATTTTCCAGGTCTTGCTCTCATAAGGCACGCTGGGGTACAATTTGTAGAACTCACGGGTATGTGGTTATACAGGTCCACTAGGTCAGGTAGCTTTTCTGGCCACTGCTTCCTTTCTTCCAAAGGTAGAGTTTTCAACAGGTCTATAACGATGTTGTTCATTTTTTCACACATACCGTTGGTTTGCGGATGATATGGCGTAGTCCGGATCTTCTTGCATCCATACAGAGAGAAACCAAAGACAAGAAAAATACCCAAATTACTGAAAGTAAATGTATAGATCGCACAGTGCAAAAATAATGATAAATAATAAAGGGTATTTAGTTAACATAATTTTGATCAAAATAATGTGAAAGCCATCCCGTCATTTCACGGCAACCCTTATGGGACAGTCCTAACTCTAATATTAAAAACCTTACCATTTGTCAAGTGACATACATATGGACAAGGGCAGAGAGACTAGATCCCTAGTGTGAGCATAAGACCGGGGCAGAAAGAGCGTCTCAGCCCAGACAAAGGGCGGCCACACCCTTTTATATGCACTAAGCATACTAACTGCAAAGAAAAAAACTGAAGGTCTGAACTGAAACGTAAGTAGATGTGCATGCAAAATGTAAATGCATGTTCACACAAGGCCATTAAACAGAGAGAAACCAAAGACAACAAAAATACCCAAATAACTGAAAGTAAATGTATAGATCGCACAGTGCAAAAATAATGATAAATAATAAAGGGTATTTAGTTAACATAATTTTGATCAAAATAATGTGAAAACCATCCCGCCACTTCACGGCAACCCTTATGGGACAGTCCTAACTCTAATATTAAAAACCTTACCATTTGTCAAGTGACATACATATGGACAAGGGCAGAGAGACTAGATCCCTAGTGTGAGCATAAGACCGAGGCAGAATGAGCATCTCAGCCCAGACAAAGGGCGGCCACACCCTTTTATATGCACTAAGCATACTAACTGCAAAGAAAAAACCTGAAGGTCTGAACTGAAACGTAAGTAGATGTGCATGCAAAATGTAAATGCATGTTCACACAAGGCCATTAAACAGAGAGAAACCAAAGACAAGAAAAATACCCAAATAACTGAAAGTAAATGTATAGATCGCACAGTGCAAAAATAATGATAAATAATAAAGGGTATTTAGTTAACATAATTTTGATCAAAATAATGTGAAAGCCATCCCGCAACTTCATGGCAACCCTTATGGGATAGTCTTAACTCTAATATTAAAAACCTTACCATTTGTCAAGTGACATACATATGGACAAGGGCAGAGAGACTAGATCCCTAGTGTGAGCATAAGACTGGGGCAGAATGAGCGTCTCAGCCCAGACAAAGGGCGGCCACACCCTTTTATATGCACTAAGCATACTAACTGCAAAGAAAAAACCTGAAGGTCTGAACTGAAACGTAAGTAGATGTGCATGCAAAATGTAAATGCATGTTCACACAAGGCCATTAAACAGAGAGAAACCAAAGACAAGAAAAATACCCAAATAACTGAAAGTAAATGTATAGATCGCACAGTGCAAAAATAATGATAAATAATAAAGGGTATTTAGTTAACATAATTTTGATCAAACTAATGTGAAAGACATCCCGCCACTTCACGGCAACCCTTATGGGACAGTCCTAACTCTAATATTAAAAACCTTACCATTTACCTTACATTTACTTTCAGTTATTTGGGTATTTTTCTTGTCTTTGGTTTCTCTCTGTTTAATGGCCTTGTGTGAACATGCATTTACATTTTGCATGCACATCTACTTACGTTTCAGTTCAGACCTTCAGGTTTTTTCTTTGCAGTTAGTATGCTTAGTGCATATAAAAGGGTGTGGCTGCCCTTTGTCTGGGCTGAGACGCTCATTCTGCCCCGGTCTTATGCTCACACTAGGGATCTAGTCTCTCTGCCCTTGTCCATATGTATGTCACTTGACAAATGGTAAGGTTTTTAATATTAGAGTTAGGACTGTCCCATAAGGGTTGCCGTGAAGTTGCGGGATGGCTTTCACATTATTTTGATCAAAATTATGTTAACTAAATACCCTTTATTATTTATCATTATTTTTGCACTGTGCGATCTATACATTTACTTTCAGTTATTTGGGTATTTTTCTTGTCTTTGGTTTCTCTCTGTTTAATGGCCTTGTGTGAACATGCATTTACATTTTGCATGCACATCTACTTACGTTTCAGTTCAGACCTTCAGGTTTTTTCTTTGCATCCATACAGGTGGCAGAATTCCTTGAATAGCTCAGCTTCAAAAGCAGGGCCTTGATCTGTGAGAACCTTTTCCGGATATCCATGGGGTCTGCAGAAGTAGGCTTGGAACCTTCTTGCTGCAGCTTCTGCTGTCAGGTCCTTGACAGGGGCTACCACCAGGAACCGGGAATAGTGATCCACCATGGTCAGGGCATAGGAGTAACCTGATCTGCTGGGTGACAGTTTGACATGATCCAGAGCGACAATCTCCAGGGGTTGGGTTGCTTTGATGGACTGCAAGGGTGCTTTCTGGCTGCCGTACTTTTTCCTTCTGAGGCTACAGGGTCCACAATTCTGGCACCACCTTTCTATGGAACTCCGCATTCCAACCCAATAGAACCGATCCTTCAGCAGAGTTTCCAGCTTCTTCCAGCCAAAGTGACCTGCTTGATTGTGGTAGGCCTCTAACACCATCTGGATATCTGCCCTGGGTACAACAATCTGCCACACCATTTCATGGGTCTTTCATGGGGTTGACATACTTTCTGCACAGCTTCTCTCTGTAGATGAACAGCTGGCTTCTCTCATTCCACAGTTTTTGGCTTGTGGGGGAGCATCCTTCTCCAGGTGAGAACCTTCTTGGGTTATCAGTCTTTTGATGAGGCTGACAACCGGGTCACTGTCCTGGGTCTCCTTCCAGCTGTGATGAGGTAGAGGGTTTGGCGTCCTACCATGACATCTTCTGGAGGCGTGTTGCTCGTGGACCACTCCGCTTCTGTGGAAGGCAGGTAATTCAACTTCTTCTAGGTCATCCACTTCAGCCTCGCTGTCTGACCGGTGGGCCATCCTTGACATGGCAGCTGCATTGGTGTTCTTGTGACCTGCCCGGTACTTGATTGTGAATTGATAATTCGACAACCTGGCTACCCAATGCTGTTCCATGAGTCCCAACCTGGCTGTCTCCAGGTGTGTCAAGGGATTATTGTCGGTAAAGGCTGTGAATTTAGTTGAGGCTAGGTAATGTTTGAATCTTTCAGTGATAGCCCAGACCAAGGCCAGGAACTCCAGCTTGAAGGAACTGTAATTCTCCGGGTTCCTCTCAGTAGGGCGAAGCTTCCTATTGGCATACGCAATTACCTTTTCTCTGCCGTTTTGCTTCTAGGACAACACAGCTCCCAGTCCCTCGTTGCTGGCTTCGGTGTACAACAGGAAAGGCTGGCGTAGTCAGGGTAAGCCAGGATTTCTTCACCAGTTAGGACTTCCTTCATTGATGCAAAGGACTCAGTCTGCTCTTTGCCCCACTGGAATGGGGGACTTTTTCCTCTTTTGGACTGTCCTACCAGGAGATCTTGTAGAGGTGCTACCTTTTTGGTATAGTCCTTTATGAACCTCCTGTAGTATCCGACTAGTCCCAGGAATTGGCGTACTTCTTTGATGTTTCTTGGTTCAGGCCACTTCTGGATGGCAGTGACCTTCTCCGGGTCTGGTGCTACTCCCTCTGAGCTGACTACGTGTCCCAGGTACTGAACCTTCTGTTTGAGCAGGTGGCACTTGGAAGGTTTTAGTTTCATCCCATACCGGGACAATGCTTCAAATACCTCCGCCAGGTGCTTCAGATGGTCTTCATACGTCCTTGAGTAAACAATAACGTCATCCAGGTACAGCAGCACTGTCTCAAAGTTCCAGTGTCCCAAGCAACACTCTATCAAACTCTGGAAAGTTCCGGGTGCGTTGCAGACTCCAAACGGCATGCTGTTGAATTCGCACAATCCCATCGGGGTGGTGAAGGCTGTCTTCTCCCGGTCTTCCTCAGCAACAGAGACTTGCCAGTACCCGCTAGTGAGATCCAATGTAGAGAAGTAACTGGCAGATTTTAGTGCAGCCAGGGATTCCTCTATACGGGGCAAAGGGTATGCATCTTTATGTGTTATTCGATTAATTTGTCTATAATCTACACACATCCTCATGTGACCGTCCTTCTTTCTGACCAGGACCAGGGGAGCTGCCCAGGGGCTACAGCTATCCCTGACTATCCCTGCCTTTTTCATGTCATGCAACATTTCCTTGGCTTTTTGGTAATGTGCTGGTGGTATGGGTCTGTAACGCTAATTAATGGGTGGATGGTTACCGGTGGGTATGTGGTGTTGTACCCCTTTAACCCTTCCAAAATCAAGTGGGTGCTTACTAAACACTTGTTCATATTCCTGAACCACTCTGTAAACACCGTGTTTTTGATGGACAGGAGTGGCGTCAGTTCCAACATGGAGCTGTTGACACCAATCCTCCAGCTGAGCTTCGGAGTCATTGTCCTCCACTGTATCTGGTGGGGTCAAGGATTCCACTGTGTGTATGGCATCATTATTCACAGTATACAATCTGGCAACAGTGGCGTATCTTGGCAATTTGACTTCCTCCTCCCCACAATTTAGGAGACGTACAGGTACCCTCCCATTGCGTACATCAACTACCCCTCTAGCAGTTAGGAGTGTAGGTCTGTGCTCTGAGCTAATGGGCTTCACTATCGCCTGGTAGTTCTGTCCCTTGAGACCTATTGCTGCCCTACACCAAATCAGCATTTCACTCATTTGGGGAATCACAATGGGTATCGGGTCTGTCACCCGTACATTACCAATCTCACCACCTGTTAATTTTACCTGTTGCTGGTACAGGAGGGCTCGAATTTCCTTCTGGAGCACCTTCCTCTGCCCCGGTTTGGCAGTGTCAGCAATCTGTTGGAGTAAGAACAACACTTCTCCCAAACAGTTACCAACAATATTTGTACCTAGTATCATATACAAGTCCGTATCACCAGGGTCAGACTCCACTACAATCAGCCCTTGGTCCTTTAGTTCCGCTCTCCCCACTTTCACTGTCACGTCCTTAACCCCTACTAGGTTAAGAGGAAGGCCATTGGATGCATACACAGAGAGATTTGGGACTGGCGGATGGAGTTCATCTATGGACCAGTACCTTTTGTAGAGGACGTCAGGTATGATGGTTACCTGTGAGCCGGTGTCCAGTAATGCTGGTGTTGCTATTCCGTCCAGCACGATGGACAGGAAAGGCCTTCCTCCTACAAACCGGTGGTACCAGGTTGATGGGCCTGATTGGTCTACTCCTGGGTGTCGGCCCTCGGCCCCAGGGTTTGCCCGTTTAAAGGACAGTTCCGCGCGGTGTGGCCGGCCTTGTGGCAACGGTAGCAGATGTATTCTCCTGTAGGGCGACGTTGGTCGTTGGTCCTCCCACGGGGTGGCGTTGTCCTCCTATGGGGTTGCGTTGTCCTCCTTCTTCTCCTCATCCAGGGGATATCTTCAGGACTGTCGGCGAGTAGGATCCTTCCTTCCGGCTCAGGTTCCGTCTGTAGCTGCAGGGTGCTCAGGACAGTGGCCAGGGTTTTACTTAGCTGACGCACTTCAGAGCGCAGGCTGTCCAGCTCGCTAGGGGGCACTGTTTGCACCTTTGCTTCAGCCGTTAATCAAGGAGCAGTGTGTGCTGCGGGCACTGGGGTGGCCCTGCCCTGGTAACGTTGGATAGCAGTATCTGATGGTTCCAGGGGCTGCAGACCCTTAATAGCCATGTCCTTCAGGGTGTCAAAGGTGGCATTTGGATGATCTAAGGCCCACCACCGTACGGTTCTGCTCTCCTCCTGGGACCTCAACCCCCGGATGAATTGTTCTATCAGCATTTTGTCCTCACCATGTATGCTGGCTGGACTAACCTGTTTCAGGGCCCGCAGGGCTTCCTGTAAGCATCAGGAATAGTCCTGAGCAGCGCCGGGCGCGAGTTGAGCATCAGGAGCGTTAACCGGTGCTCCGGTGTTTTGCTGGTCGTCGGCCATGGTTGCGCCCCCCTAGTAAACCGTAGCCTACCTCCTGTTTCTTTTTTCGGGTAGTCCGCAGCTCCGCAGACGACTGTCTCCTTCCAGGACCTGACTCTTCCTGGTGCTGCGCGCGCTTCCAGCAGTCTTGCCTCTCCGATTCCCGCGGTTACGCACCTCTTCTTCCCGCGCGGCGACGCGGTAATGGCAGCGATGTTCACCACAGTTAAAACATAGTTCAATACGGCACACAGTACCCGGTGGCAACGGGCACGAAATCCTGTTCTTGACACCAGGAAAGAGAGCTGTGTCACCCATCAGGAATATAGGGGACTCGGTACCCGGGCCTTTTACCTTGTTTAGGAGGTCATGGCAGTCGGCTCCCGGGCCTGTACTCTGAGTCTCTCTTTAAAAAGGGGTTTTAGTATACAGTTTGTCTCGTGACGCCACCTGTGGTTTCCGGTAATGGTTACCGGCGCTGCTGCAGACCTCCGGGGGTGATGGGATGGCAGCTGGGATGTTCTTGCTCCCCACAGGCGGAGCAGGCCCCCGGGGCAGTGTAGGTGCAGATGGTGGTGATGCTGTGGCTTGTAGTGCAGGAGAGATGGCGCAGCAGGAGTAACTGACAGAGACAGGGGATTCACTTCAGTACTAGTGTTGAGTGAGTATGTTCTGTCCGAGTATGCTCGGGCCGAGCTCCGAGTATTTATAGCTGCTCGGTGATATGGTTGAATCGCTCCCGTGTGCATGATTTGCAACTGTTTGACAGTTTTATTACATGTGAGGAATGTGTAAGAAATAGACATTCCTCACATGTAATAAAACTGTCAAACAGTCGCAAATCATGCACACTGGAGCGATTCAACATATCACCGAGCAGCTATAAATACTTGAAGCTCAGCCCGAGGATACTCGGCGAAAGGGTTAATAGAACATACTCGCTCAAACTATTCAGTACCTTTACTGTTGCGGATGTCAGGTACGGTCCAGGGTACTCGGTAGGAAGGGTGCACTTCAGGACTTCTCCTCAGTGAGCGGGTATAAGGCCTCCTGGTCCTTGTCTCCCTCTCTCTGAGCTCCTGGCAAGCCTGCAACTGGGCCTAGCTTCTGTGTCATGCTGTTCCTTCACCTGTCTCTTGGTAGTAGGACCTTTTTCTGGCAACCACTATCCCTGGACGCCGGGGCCTTCGTCGTTCCTAGTCCTGTCAAGGGTTTAGCTTCAGGTCGACCAGGGACTTATAGTCCTCCTGGTATGCCGGTGATCCCTACTGGGTATAAAGGACCCTGTAGGCGCGGACCCGGTGTCCGGTTCGTGTCCTGGGGTGAGCCAATGATGCTCCTCTGCCCCCTCAACTCCTCTCTCCTCTCCTCCTTGCCTACAGCCACACTCGGGGCCCTCAATACAGCAGAAGACATGCTGCGTCTTCACTGCTCTCAGTGGCAGCATACTCTCTGACTCAAACTAATTAACTACCTGGCTCCACCCTCCATATATATATTCCTAACGGGCTCCCTCTGGTTGTATGAGGTGGAAGGGTGGAGGTGTTTGTTTGTAATGAGGGCCTCTTGTGGAGAAGTCCATCCATGCACCCTTTTGGGTCCTGTGGTACCTGTGAACAGCAGGGTGCCACATATTCACCCTCAAACAGCTGTTCAAGGCATGCATACAGTACAGACCAAAAGTTTGGACACACCTTCTCATTTAAAGATTTTTCTGTATTTTCATGACTATGAAAATTGTACATTCACACTGAAGGCATCAAAACTATGAATTAACACATGTAGAATTATATCCTTAACAAAAAAGTGTGAAACAACTGAAAATATGTCTTATATTCTAGGTTCTTCAAAGTAGCCACCTTTTGCTTTGATGACTGCTTTGCACACTCTTGGCATTCTCAAGCTATAAGGGTTAAAAGTTGACTAGTGATTTCTCATTTTTACAACAAAATTTACAAAACCATTTTTTTAGGGACCACATCACATTTGAAGTGGCTTTGATGGGCCTTTATGACAGAAAATACCCAAAAGTGACACCATTCTAAAAACTGCACTTCTCAATGTGCTCAAAACCACATTCAAGAAGTTTATTAACCCTTCAGGTGCTTCACAGGAATTTTTGGAATGTGGAAGAAAAAAATGAACATTTATTTTTTTTCACAAAAATGTTACTTTAGAACCCAATTTTTTTTATTTTCGCAAGGGTATCATTAAAAATGGACCCTAAAATTTGTTATGCAATTCCTCCTGAGAATGCCGATACCCCATATGTGGGGGAAAAAACACTGTTTGGGCGCACGGCAGAGTTCGGAAGGGAAGGAGGGCCATTTGACTTTGTGAATGTAAAATTAGCTTAAATAATTAGAGGACGTCATGTTGCGTTTGGGGGGCCCATGATGTGCCTAAACAGTGGAAACCCCCCACAAGTGACACCATTTTGGAAACCAGACCTTTCAGGGAACTTATCTAGATGTGTGGTGAGCACCCTAAACCCCCAGGTGCTTCACAGAAGTTTATAACACTGAGCCTTAAAAATAAAGTTTTCAAATTTTTCCCACAAAAATGTTTTTCAGTCCCCAATTTTGCAATTTCATAAGGGTAACAGGAGAAATTGCACCATACAATTTGTTGTGCAATTTCTCCTGAGTAAGCCGATACCCCATATGTGGGAGAAAACCACTGTTTGGGCACACGGAAGGTAAGGAGCGCCGTTTGACTTTTTGAATGTAAACTTTGCTTGAATAATTAGCGGACGCCATGTTGCTTTTGGAAACCCCTCACAAGTGACTCCATTTTGGAAACTACACCCCTCAAGGATTTTATCAAGGGGTATAGTGAACATTTTGAACCCAGAGGTACGACACAGAATTTGATAACATTAGGTCATCATATTGAATAAGTTGTCATTAGTCTTGAGCGCAAATGCTCGTTACTTGAGCTTATATCGGGTGCTCGGGTATGCACCGTGTATCTCGGGTGCTCAAGTGACATGCTTGAGTCCCCACCCCACATGTTTCACGGTTATGAGACACCCAAAAAAAAACATGCGGGGATCGCTCGTGCATGGCAGGCAAAGTTTTTTTGGCTGTATAACAGCTGCAAAACATATGGGGCAGAGACTCGAGCACCCGCGATACTCGGTGCATACCCGAGCACCCAATGCAAACTCAAGTAACGAGCACTTGCGCTCAACACTATTCGCCATATTGTCATCATTTTTTTTTTTTACTTTTGTAAAAATCCCAACCCCAACACAGCCCTAACCCCAATCCTAATACAACTCCCCAACCCTAGCACAACCCCAACCCTAACACTAGCCCAACCCTAACCCTAGCCCAACCCTAGCCCTAGCACAACCTTAGTCCAGCCCTAACCCTAGCCAAACCCCAACCCTAGCCCAACCCCAACCCTATCCCAACCCTAACCCTAGCCCAACCCTAACCCAACCCTAACCCTAGGCCAACCCTAACCCTAGCCCAACCCTAACCCTAACCCTAGCACAACCCTAACCCTAGCATAACCCTAACCCTAGCACAACCCTATCCCTAGAGGTTATTTTTTACGCTGTTCCTCGTGCGGTATAAGTGATTAGACTACTTTATTCTTCGGGTCACTGCGATTACAGCGATACCAGATTTATATCGTTTTTTTATGATTGACAGCTGTCACACACTAAAAGACGCTTTTTTTTTTGCAAAGACTAGTTTTTGCTTCGCCATAGTTTGAGAGCTATAATTTTTCCATATTTCGGCTGACAGGCTGACAGAGTCATGTGATGGCTTGTTTTTTGCGGGACAAGTTAACGTTTTTATTGGTACCATTTTCGGCCACGTGACATTTTTTGATCACTTTCTAATCCGATTTTTGCGAGGCAGAATAAACAAAAACCAACAATTCCGGGTATTTTTTTTTTTTCGTTTTTTTTATGCTGTTCTGCGTGTGGTAAAATTTATAAGGCAGCTTTATTCTTCGGGTCAGTACGTTTACAGCAGTACCATATTTATATCTTTTTTTATGTTTTGGCACTTTTTTTTTTTTGGTATCGCTTTATTCTGAGAGCAATAACTTTTATATTTTTTTGGCTGATGGAGCTGTATGGCAGCTTGTTTTTTGCCGGACAAGATGACGTTTTCAGCGGTACCATTTTTATTTGCATTTGTCTTTTTGATCGCGTTTTATACCATTTTTTGTTTGGTGGTATGATGATAAAGCATCGTTTTTTGCTTCGTTTTTTATTTACTTTTTTTACCGTGTTCAGTAAAGGGGTTAACTAGTGGGACAGTTTTATAGGTCAGGTCGTACCAAATATGTGTATTTTTATTGTTTTTTGTTCATAATAAATAAATATTATGGGTACAATATATTTTTATTTTTTGGGGGATTATTTATTTTTATTTTTTTTAAATATTTTTACAATTTTTTTTTTATTTTTCACTTTCTGGCACTTTTTTTACTTTTACACTTTGTCCCACTATGGGACTTTCACTTTTTGCAGCCTAATCGGCTGCGCATGACCAAAGTAACTTCCTGCTGTCTGGTGACATCGGGTCACCATGACAACATCTGGGAGCCACCGCAGACAGCGCAGGACGTCGGCAGAGGAGGTGAGTACCGGCGCTTATCTCTCCTTGCCCCCACACTGCTGTGATCGACTTTGATTGCAGCATTGCGGGGATTAATGTGGCAGCAGTGGTTCGGGACCACTCCTGGCACATAGCACCGGGTGTTAGCTGATTGTCACAGCAGCGATCGCCCCGCACCGCTTGTGTGCGGGCGCGATTGCAGCACGCTTAATAGTACGTCGCTGGTCCATAAGGCCCAGTGCGCAGCTATGTACTATTACTGACAAGGTCGGAAAGGGGTTAAGGGCCTAAGGAAGCTCAAGACGAAACACTGCTGTGTTAATGACGGCAGTTACTTTATAGGGACCAATAAACCTAGGTCCCAACTTCTAAGAATGGCCTTTCAACTTAATATTCCTGGTAGACACCCACACAAAGTCATTCACATTCAGGTCCGGACCTGGCAAGCATCAGCCATAAGTTTATACTTGTCTCCCATGATCTTTAAAAATGTTCCTCCTCAGGAACTCCCGAAGCTCCTTCCCCACTAAAGATACCAAATTGTGGGTGGTAACCGTGTGCACCAAAGAACGGTGACCTGCCAGTGGATTCTTGACGATGATTATTAATGGCAAATTCTGGCAGCGGTAAGTAGGATGCCCAATCCTTCTGATTTTTGGAGACGAAACACCTGAGGTAGGTCTCCAATTTTTGACTGACAAGCTCGGTCTGTCCATTTGACTGAGGATGGAAGGCAGAGGAAAAGGACAGCTGCTCCCCCGGTCAAGAACAGAATGCCTTCCAGAACTTGGAAACAAACTGGGTCCCCCGATCTGACACCACATTGGAGGGAACAACGTGAAGCTTCACGATCTCCTTTATGAACACCTGAGCAAGTGTCTTGGCATTTGGAAGTGCAGGTAATGCAGCAAAGTGAACCATTTTACTGGACCTATCTACAACCACCTAAACCACCGTTTTGCCTGCAGAAACCGGTAGGCCAATAATAAAATCCATGGACAAGTGTGTCAATGGCCTACTAGGGATAGGTAGTGGAAGAAGAGTACCAGACGGACGGGTATGCGAAACCTCAGAACGTGCGCAAATACTACAAGCAGATACGTGTTCAATTACATCCCGATGCAACCCTGGCCACCAAAAACGACAAGAGAGGAGGTCCGCGGTTGCCCTACCACCTGGATGACCAGCAAGCACAGAGTTATGATATTCCTTAATTACTTTGTGGCGCAGATTAGATGGTGTAGCGTCGGCGTCCCTGCCTCCTGCTAGGCAGGGACACTGTTCCCCTCACCTCTCCGCTCCGTGCTCGGCGTCCTCCTCCCGCTCTGCTGGCAGCGCGCGCTGCTTCCCGGCCACTGTGCTTAGGGCGCGCTCCCCCTCTCGTAAAGGGGCCGCGCGCACCGTCCTAAGGAGTCCCCGGCCAATGGCCGGAGGACCTCACCATATATAAGGCACCTCCTCCAAAATGGAGGTGCCCGAGCAATGTTGTTGCATAGTCTATCACTCTGCTTCAGCCCTCAGGTCCCGTTACCAGTTACCTGCCAGTTACCTGCCAGATTCCTGCCTGATACCAGCCTGATACTTGTCTATCTACTTGCATTCCTGCGGTCCGACAGTCTGCCTACCAGCCCTGCCAGTCTGTCTATGGATCTGATTGCCCGCTCACCTGGGAGCGCTCATCTGCTACCTGCCTGCTAGCCTACCTGGAGGCTCTGCCGTCACGTGCTGTGACCACCTGCCTGCCCAGAGACTCTTACCCGCTCACCTGGGAGCGTCCGCCTGCTACCTGCCTTCTAGCCTACCTGGAGGCTCTGCCGTCACGTGCTGTGACCACCTGCCTGTCCAGAGACTCTTACCCGCTCACCTGGGAGCGTCCGCCTGCTACCTGCCTGCTAGCCTACCTGGAGGCTCTGCCGTCACCTGCTGTGACCACCTGCCTGTCCAGAGACTCTTGCCCGCTCACCTGGGAGCGTCCGCCTGCTACCCGCCTGCTAGCCTATCTGGAGGCTTCGCCGTCACTTGCCGTTACCACCCGCCTGTCAAGAGACTGTTCCCGTCACTTGCCGTGACCTTCTGCCCCCCTACCCAGAGACTGTCCCCGTCACTTGCCGTGACCTCCTGCCCTTCTACCCAGAGACTGTCCCCGTCACTTGCCGTGACCTCCTGCCCTTCTACCCAGAGACTGTCCCCGTCACTTGCCGCGACTACCTGCCCGCCTACCCGGGGAGCCACCTGCTTCCTTACAAGGACTGCCCCTTTGTATCGTAGCTCCGAGGTTTCACCTCCCAGACCCGTTACAGATAGTACAAATAACCTTCCTGAAGGGCAGGAGGCAGGGGCATCCCCCTGAGCCTTCAACACCTCACCCTCCAGTTCAAGATATAATGCCGAAATGACTACCCCCTTCTGTAGTATCGAGGCAGGGTTCTCATGGTCACCTTCACCAGGGAAGGACAAAGCATCAGCCTTGACATTTTTGACTCCTGGACGAAAAGTGACAACAAAATTGAGACGTTTAGCTGACTGGAGATATGACAGGTTCTTATGGTCAGTAATAACAGTAATAGGATGGACAGCCCCCTAAAACCAATGTCGCCATTCTTCGAACGCCAATTTGATCGCCAAAAGTTCCCTATTACCCACATAGTTTCTCTCAGCTGAAGACAATTTTTTAGAAAAGAAGGCGCATGGACACCATTTACCAGGGGACGGACCCTGAGACAACACAGTTCCAACCCCCACATCCGACGCATCAACTTCCACAATAAAGGGTTGGGAAACATCGGGTTGACTAAGTATAGGTGCAGTGGCAAAATAATTCTTTAAAGCGCACCCGTCAGCAGGATTGTGCTTAGTAAACTACATACACTGTCAGGTGGGCGCCATTACACCGAATAAAATGATACCTTTGATGATGAAATCCATCCAGTGGTTCTTCTGTAATCTTTATAGGCACAGATAGGAATACATGAAAACATAATGAGAGTATCAGAGCACATGCATATCATTATGGCAAAACTGAAAATAAAGATTACAGAAGAACCACTGCACGGATTTCATCATCAAAGGTATCATTTTACTCAGTGTAATGGCGCTCACCTGACAGTGCATGTAGTTTACTAAGCACAATCATGCTGACAGGTGCGCTTTAAGCAAGAAAAAGGATGGAGGGAGGCATCCGACCATTTAGAAAAATCAGACCCCTTCTTAGTCATGTCAGTAAGGGGTTTCATTTTGGATGAATTTCCGGTAAAAATTAGTAAAGCCCAGAAAATGTTGTAGAGCCTTCAGGTTCTTGGGACGGTCCCAATAAAGGACTGCACGGATCTTCTCCGGATCCATCCGAAAACCCGAAGATGACAACAAGCACCCCAAATACTGCACCTCCTCAACGGCAAAAACACATTTTTCCAGTTTGGAATAAAGTTTGTTATCCCTTAATATCTGGAGCACCTGTTTAACATACCCCCGATGTGTCTCAAAATCAGGTGAGTAAACCAAAATATTGTCCAGATAGACCACTACAAACCTCCCCACCAAATGATGGAAAATATAATTTATGAAATGCTGGAATACCGCAGGTGCATTGGTCAATCCGAAAGGCATAACCAGACTCTCAAAATGACCTTCAGGGGTATTTAACGCTGTTTCCATTTGTCCCTTTCTCTGATTCTAACCAGATTGTAGACTCCCCTTAAATCCAACTTGGACAATACCTTAGCTTCCACAACCTGGCTGAACAAATCAGGAATCAGAGGAAGAGGGTATAGATCTCGGATGGTAATTTGATTTAATTCCCGGAAATATAAACAGGGACGTAGACCGCCATCTTTTTTCTTCACAAAGAAGAACCCTGACGCCATGGGCGAAGATGAGGACCTGATGTGTCCCTTCTCCAGACTTTCTGCAATGTCCTTCATGACTTGTATCTCAGGGCCAGAAAGATTATACATTCTGGACTTTGGTAGTTTAGCTCCAGGGGTCAGGTTAATAGGACAGTCATATGCACGATGAGGAGGCAAATCCTGACACCCCATCTAAGAAAAAATGTCCTCAAAACCAGACAGAAAAGCAGGTAATATTTCCGTAACGACAGTAGCAAGGGAAATATCTAAACAGTTCTCATGGCAGAAATCTCCCCATTCAATAATCTCCCCAGTTTGCCAATCCACCAACGGATTATGTTTCACCAGCCAGGGAAGACCCAAAACAATCAGGGTAAAAAGACTGTCCAGGACATAGCAATGGATTATTTCACAATGAACCGACCCCACCCTCAGTTTTACATTATGTACAATGTGAGTAAATGCTTTCTGTGCAAATGACGCCGAGTCGATGGCGAAGGTGGAAATAGGTTTAGCAAAAGTACAGCAAGCAAGACCATGAGTTTTCACAAACCCAGCATCAACCATGCTGACTCCGGCTCCACTATCAACAAACACAGAAATTTTCTCGCTTTTGATCTCTACCACAGCCTCTGCTATCAGGACAAACCAGGAACTGCAGGTTGGCAACAAATGCACCCCTTGCTTATCCAACTCCAGGCTGCCAAGAGTTAATCGAGTCTCCTTTTGTTTAGGAATTGAAGGACAGGTCCCAATAAAATGTTCCTTTTTCCTACAAAAAAAACATACGCCTTTTTTCTTACAAATCTCTGGGGAAACGAATCATGTATAGGCACCTCCTAACTGCATGGGCTCCTCCACCTCCCCCAGTACTGGTTCAAAGCCAGACCACTCCCCCGGCAGAGGTACACAACCCCGACAAGAAGGCCCTGGAGAAGGTGATTTCACCCGTCTATCCCGAAGGTGTCTACCAAGACGCATGGCAAACGACATGGCAGCCTCCAAGGACTGAGGGGTTTCATATACTGCCCAGGCATCTTTCAAGCTTTCAGTAAGCCCCTAACAAAATTGACTTCTAAGGGCTGAGTCATTCCATTTACAATCCGTTGCCCATCTACGGAATTCAGAACTGTACGTCTCCACTGACCAATTACCCTGCTTAAGGCGACGTAGCCTAGACTCAGCTAAGGCAACTCAGTCAGGGTCATCATAGATGAGGGCCAGAGCCCTGAAAAACCCCTTTACAGACTGGAGACAAACCGAACCCTGCGGTAATGAGAACGCCCACGATTGAGTATCTCCCTGCAGTAAACCTGTTGCTCCTCATTTCCGGAGTAGTAAGGACGAAATTTAAAATACAGTTTGCAAGCCTCCTTGAATACAAAAAACTTGTCCCTACCTCATGAAAATCTGTCCAGGAGGCAGAGGCGGGCTGGGCCGGGATACGCAGGGGGGAAAATGCTTCCTGGGCCGGTCCCCTATCAGCTGCTTCAGGCCGTTCTGCTAGAAAGCAGGTGCCGGCTCTGTACATGTAAATATGTTGGTGGATGGAGCGAGACATGATGTCCCAGATGTGCTCAATCGGATTCAGGTCTGGGGAACTGTTACGGATCCGGGTGGTGGAACCTCTGTGCAGCGGTGCAAGGAGGGGCATGAGGGGCGTGACTAAGTATCAACTCGGTCCGACCAAAGTCGCATGGCGGCTCAGTCGACTCCGTGAACCAGGGAGGAACCAAGCAGAGGGACCAGTTGCCACTCTGGGACCGACCTTGTATGAGAGCAGGTGACTCCCACGGGTCAGAAGGCAGGAACTGACCGGTACAGCTGATCAGCTTCAGCTGGCAGGATGACGGGTGGTCTGGGTAGACAAGCAGGCTGATTAGGCAGATAGTCAGGCGAGTGTTCCGGGTAGGCAAGCTGGCGGCACAACAGGTACCTGGCTGGTGCTTCCAGGTAAGTGGGCAGGCAGGCACGGCAGGTAACAAGCAGGTGCTTCCAGGTAAGCGGGCTGGCAGGCACGGCAGGTAACAGGCAGGTGCTTCCAGGTAAGCAGGCGGGCAGAGCCCATAGACAGACTGGCGGACTGGACTGTAGATAGACTGTCGGACTGGAGAGTAGTCAGGCTGGCGGACTGGACTGAAGATCAGACTGGCGGACAGGACTGACTTGCAGAGGACCTGGGGGCTGAAGCAAAGTAAGAATCACAAAGCAACAACCTTGCACGGGCACCTCCATATTGGAGGAGGTGCCTTTTATAGGGGATGTCCTCCGGCCATTGGCTGGGGACTTTTAAGGATGGCGCGTGGCCCCTTTAAGAGGGAGGGAGCGCGCGCGCACCCTAAGCACAGAGCCGGGGGATCTGCGTGCACCAGCAGCAGCTGCAGGGAGGCCGGAAGACGCCGGAGCAGGACCTCGGCGGTAAGGGGGACGGCGTCTCTGCCGGGCAGGAGGCAGAGACGCCGGTGCTACAGGAATGAGCGGGCCAGTCCATAGCTTCAATGCCTTCATCTTATATTTTTTTGGCTGATGGAGCTGTATGGCAGCTTGTTTTTTGCCGGACAAGATGACGTTTTCAGCGGTACCATTTTTATTTGCATTTGTCTTTTTGATCGCGTTTTATACCATTTTTTGTTTGGTGGTATGATGATAAAGCATCGTTTTTTGCTTCGTTTTTTATTTACTTTTTTTTACCGTGTTCAGTAAAGGGGTTAACTAGTGGGACAGTTTTATAGGTCAGGTCGTACCAAATATGTGTATTTTTATTGTTTTTTGTTCATAATAAATAAATATTATGGGTACAATATATTTTTATTTTTTGGGGGATTATTTATTTTTATTTTTTTTAAATATTTTTACAATTTTTTTTTTATTTTTCACTTTCTGGCACTTTTTTTACTTTTACACTTTGTCCCACTATGGGACTTTCACTTTTTGCAGCCTAATCGGCTGCGCATGACCAAAGTAACTTCCTGCTGTCTGGTGACATCGGGTCACCATGACAACATCTGGGAGCCACCGCAGACAGCGCAGGACGTCGGCAGAGGAGGTGAGTACCGGCGCTTATCTCTCCTTGCCCCCACACTGCTGTGATCGACTTTGATTGCAGCATTGCGGGGATTAATGTGCCAGCAGTGGTTCGGGACCACTCCTGGCACATAGCACCGGGTGTTAGCTGATTGTCACAGCAGCGATCGCCCCGCACCGCTTGTGTGCGGGCGCGATTGCAGCACGCTTAATAGTACGTCGCTGGTCCATAAGGCCCAGTGCGCAGCTATGTACTATTACTGACAAGGTCGGAAAGGGGTTAAGGGCCTAAGGAAGCTCAAGACGAAACACTGCTGTGTTAATGACGGCAGTTACTTTATAGGGACCAATAAACCTAGGTCCCAACTTCTAAGAATGGCCTTTCAACTTAATATTCCTGGTAGACACCCACACAAAGTCATTCACATTCAGGTCCGGACCTGGCAAGCATCAGCCATAAGTTTATACTTGTCTCCCATGATCTTTAAAAATGTTCCTCCTCAGGAACTCCCGAAGCTCCTTCCCCACTAAAGATACCAAATTGTGGGTGGTAACCGTGTGCACCAAAGAACGGTGACCTGCCAGTGGATTCTTGACGATGATTATTAATGGCAAATTCTGGCAGCGGTAAGTAGGATGCCCAATCCTTCTGATTTTTGGAGACGAAACACCTGAGGTAGGTCTCCAATTTTTGACTGACAAGCTCGGTCTGTCCATTTGACTGAGGATGGAAGGCAGAGGAAAAGGACAGCTGCTCCCCCGGTCAAGAACAGAATGCCTTCCAGAACTTGGAAACAAACTGGGTCCCCCGATCTGACACCACATTGGAGGGAACAACGTGAAGCTTCACGATCTCCTTTATGAACACCTGAGCAAGTGTCTTGGCATTTGGAAGTGCAGGTAATGCAGCAAAGTGAACCATTTTACTGGACCTATCTACAACCACCTAAACCACCGTTTTGCCTGCAGAAACCGGTAGGCCAATAATAAAATCCATGGACAAGTGTGTCAATGGCCTACTAGGGATAGGTAGTGGAAGAAGAGTACCAGACGGACGGGTATGCGAAACCTCAGAACGTGCGCAAATACTACAAGCAGATACGTGTTCAATTACATCCCGATGCAACCCTGGCCACCAAAAACGACAAGAGAGGAGGTCCGTGGTTGCCCTACCACCTGGATGACCAGCAAGCACAGAGTTATGATATTCCTTAATTACTTTGTGGCGCAGATTAGATGGTGTAGCGTCGGCGTCCCTGCCTCCTGCTAGGCAGGGACACTGTTCCCCTCACCTCTCCGCTCCGTGCTCGGCGTCCTCCTCCCGCTCTGCTGGCAGCGCGCGCTGCTTCCCGGCCACTGTGCTTAGGGCGCGCTCCCCCTCTCGTAAAGGGGCCGCGCGCACCGTCCTAAGGAGTCCCCGGCCAATGGCCGGAGGACCTCACCATATATAAGGCACCTCCTCCAAAATGGAGGTGCCCGAGCAATGTTGTTGCATAGTCTATCACTCTGCTGCAGCCCTCAGGTCCCGTTACCAGTTACCTGCCAGTTACCTGCCAGATTCCTGCCTGATACCAGCCTGATACTTGTCTATCTACTTGCATTCCTGCGGTCCGACAGTCTGCCTACCAGCCCTGCCAGTCTGTCTATGGATCTGATTGCCCGCTCACCTGGGAGCGCTCATCTGCTACCTGCCTGCTAGCCTACCTGGAGGCTCTGCCGTCACGTGCTGTGACCACCTGCCTGCCCAGAGACTCTTACCCGCTCACCTGGGAGCGTCCGCCTGCTACCTGCCTGCTAGCCTACCTGGAGGCTCTGCCGTCACGTGCTGTGACCACCTGCCTGTCCAGAGACTCTTACCCGCTCACCTGGGAGCGTCCGCCTGCTACCTGCCTGCTAGCCTACCTGGAGGCTCTGCCGTCACCTGCTGTGACCACCTGCCTGTCCAGAGACTCTTGCCCGCTCACCTGGGAGCGTCCGCCTGCTACCCGCCTGCTAGCCTATCTGGAGGCTTCGCCGTCACTTGCCGTTACCACCCGCCTGTCAAGAGACTGTTCCCGTCACTTGCCGTGACCTCCTGCCCCCCTACCCAGAGACTGTCCCCGTCACTTGCCGTGACCTCCTGCCCTTCTACCCAGAGACTGTCCCCGTCACTTGCCGTGACCTCCTGCCCTTCTACCCAGAGACTGTCCCCGTCACTTGCCGCGACTACCTGCCCGCCTACCCGGGGAGCCACCTGCTTCCTTACAAGGACTGCCCCTTTGTATCGTAGCTCCGAGGTTTCACCTCCCAGACCCGTTACAGATAGTACAAATAACCTTCCTGAAGGGCAGGAGGCAGGGGCATCCCCCTGAGCCTTCAACACCTCACCCTCCAGTTCAAGATATAATGCCGAAATGACTACCCCCTTCTGTAGTATCGAGGCAGGGTTCTCATGGTCACCTTCACCAGGGAAGGACAAAGCATCAGCCTTGACATTTTTGACTCCTGGACGAAAAGTGACAACAAAATTGAGACGTTTAGCTGACTGGAGATATGACAGGTTCTTATGGTCAGTAATAACAGTAATAGGATGGACAGCCCCCTAAAACCAATGTCGCCATTCTTCGAACGCCAATTTGATCGCCAAAAGTTCCCTATTACCCACATAGTTTCTCTCAGCTGAAGACAATTTTTTAGAAAAGAAGGCGCATGGACACCATTTACCAGGGGACGGACCCTGAGACAACACAGTTCCAACCCCCACATCCGACGCATCAACTTCCACAATAAAGGGTTGGGAAACATCGGGTTGACTAAGTATAGGTGCAGTGGCAAAATAATTCTTTAAAGCGCACCCGTCAGCAGGATTGTGCTTAGTAAACTACATACACTGTCAGGTGGGCGCCATTACACCGAATAAAATGATACCTTTGATGATGAAATCCATCCAGTGGTTCTTCTGTAATCTTTATAGGCACAGATAGGAATACATGAAAACATAATGAGAGTATCAGAGCACATGCATATCATTATGGCAAAACTGAAAATAAAGATTACAGAAGAACCACTGCACGGATTTCATCATCAAAGGTATCATTTTACTCAGTGTAATGGCGCTCACCTGACAGTGCATGTAGTTTACTAAGCACAATCATGCTGACAGGTGCGCTTTAAGCAAGAAAAAGGATGGAGGGAGGCATCCGACCATTTAGAAAAATCAGACCCCTTCTTAGTCATGTCAGTAAGGGGTTTCATTTTGGATGAATTTCCGGTAAAAATTAGTAAAGCCCAGAAAATGTTGTAGAGCCTTCAGGTTCTTGGGACGGTCCCAATAAAGGACTGCACGGATCTTCTCCGGATCCATCCGAAAACCCGAAGATGACAACAAGCACCCCAAATACTGCACCTCCTCAACGGCAAAAACACATTTTTCCAGTTTGGAATAAAGTTTGTTATCCCTTAATATCTGGAGCACCTGTTTAACATACCCCCGATGTGTCTCAAAATCAGGTGAGTAAACCAAAATATTGTCCAGATAGACCACTACAAACCTCCCCACCAAATGATGGAAAATATAATTTATGAAATGCTGGAATACCGCAGGTGCATTGGTCAATCCGAAAGGCATAACCAGACTCTCAAAATGACCTTCAGGGGTATTTAACGCTGTTTCCATTTGTCCCTTTCTCTGATTCTAACCAGATTGTAGACTCCCCTTAAATCCAACTTGGACAATACCTTAGCTTCCACAACCTGGCTGAACAAATCAGGAATCAGAGGAAGAGGGTATAGATCTCGGATGGTAATTTGATTTAATTCCCGGAAATATAAACAGGGACGTAGACCGCCATCTTTTTTCTTCACAAAGAAGAACCCTGACGCCATGGGCGAAGATGAGGACCTGATGTGTCCCTTCTCCAGACTTTCTGCAATGTCCTTCATGACTTGTATCTCAGGGCCAGAAAGATTATACATTCTGGACTTTGGTAGTTTAGCTCCAGGGGTCAGGTTAATAGGACAGTCATATGCACGATGAGGAGGCAAATCCTGACACCCCATCTAAGAAAAAATGTCCTCAAAACCAGACAGAAAAGCAGGTAATATTTCCGTAACGACAGTAGCAAGGGAAATATCTAAACAGTTCTCATGGCAGAAATCTCCCCATTCAATAATCTCCCCAGTTTGCCAATCCACCAACGGATTATGTTTCACCAGCCAGGGAAGACCCAAAACAATCAGGGTAAAAAGACTGTCCAGGACATAGCAATGGATTATTTCACAATGAACCGACCCCACCCTCAGTTTTACATTATGTACAATGTGAGTAAATGCTTTCTGTGCAAATGACGCCGAGTCGATGGCGAAGGTGGAAATAGGTTTAGCAAAAGTACAGCAAGCAAGACCATGAGTTTTCACAAACCCAGCATCAACCATGCTGACTCCGGCTCCACTATCAACAAACACAGAAATTTTCTCGCTTTTGATCTCTACCACAGCCTCTGCTATCAGGACAAACCAGGAACTGCAGGTTGGCAACAAATGCACCCCTTGCTTATCCAACTCCAGGCTGCCAAGAGTTAATCGAGTCTCCTTTTGTTTAGGAATTGAAGGACAGGTCCCAATAAAATGTTCCTTTTTCCTACAAAAAAAACATACGCCTTTTTTCTTACAAATCTCTGGGGAAACGAATCATGTATAGGCACCTCCTAACTGCATGGGCTCCTCCACCTCCCCCAGTACTGGTTCAAAGCCAGACCACTCCCCCGGCAGAGGTACACAACCCCGACAAGAAGGCCCTGGAGAAGGTGATTTCACCCGTCTATCCCGAAGGTGTCTACCAAGACGCATGGCAAACGACATGGCAGCCTCCAAGGACTGAGGGGTTTCATATACTGCCCAGGCATCTTTCAAGCTTTCAGTAAGCCCCTAACAAAATTGACTTCTAAGGGCTGAGTCATTCCATTTACAATCCGTTGCCCATCTACGGAATTCAGAACTGTACGTCTCCACTGACCAATTACCCTGCTTAAGGCGACGTAGCCTAGACTCAGCTAAGGCAACTCAGTCAGGGTCATCATAGATGAGGGCCAGAGCCCTGAAAAACCCCTTTACAGACTGGAGACAAACCGAACCCTGCGGTAATGAGAACGCCCACGATTGAGTATCTCCCTGCAGTAAACCTGTTGCTCCTCATTTCCGGAGTAGTAAGGACGAAATTTAAAATACAGTTTGCAAGCCTCCTTGAATACAAAAAACTTGTCCCTACCTCATGAAAATCTGTCCAGGAGGCAGAGGCGGGCTGGGCCGGGATACGCAGGGGGGAAAATGCTTCCTGGGCCGGTCCCCTATCAGCTGCTTCAGGCCGTTCTGCTAGAAAGCAGGTGCCGGCTCTGTACATGTAAATATGTTGGTGGATGGAGCGAGACATGATGTCCCAGATGTGCTCAATCGGATTCAGGTCTGGGGAACTGTTACGGATCCGGGTGGTGGAACCTCTGTGCAGCGGTGCAAGGAGGGGCATGAGGGGCGTGACTAAGTATCAACTCGGTCCGACCAAAGTCGCATGGCGGCTCAGTCGACTCCGTGAACCAGGGAGGAACCAAGCAGAGGGACCAGTTGCCACTCTGGGACCGACCTTGTATGAGAGCAGGTGACTCCCACGGGTCAGAAGGCAGGAACTGACCGGTACAGCTGATCAGCTTCAGCTGGCAGGATGACGGGTGGTCTGGGTAGACAAGCAGGCTGATTAGGCAGATAGTCAGGCGAGTGTTCCGGGTAGGCAAGCTGGCGGCACAACAGGTACCTGGCTGGTGCTTCCAGGTAAGTGGGCAGGCAGGCACGGCAGGTAACAAGCAGGTGCTTCCAGGTAAGCGGGCTGGCAGGCACGGCAGGTAACAGGCAGGTGCTTCCAGGTAAGCAGGCGGGCAGAGCCCATAGACAGACTGGCGGACTGGACTGTAGATAGACTGTCGGACTGGAGAGTAGTCAGGCTGGCGGACTGGACTGAAGATCAGACTGGCGGACAGGACTGACTTGCAGAGGACCTGGGGGCTTTAAGCAAAGTAAGAATCACAAAGCAACAACCTTGCACGGGCACCTCCATATTGGAGGAGGTGCCTTTTATAGGGGATGTCCTCCGGCCATTGGCTGGGGACTTTTAAGGATGGCGCGTGGCCCCTTTAAGAGGGAGGGAGCGCGCGCGCACCCTAAGCACAGAGCCGGGGGATCTGCGTGCACCAGCAGCAGCTGCAGGGAGGCCGGAAGACGCCGGAGCAGGACCTCGGCGGTAAGGGGGACGGCGTCTCTGCCGGGCAGGAGGCAGAGACGCCGGTGCTACAGGAATGAGCGGGCCAGTCCATAGCTTCAATGCCTTCATCTTGCAGGAACTGCTGACACACTCCAGCCACATGAGGTCTGGCATTGTCCTACATTAGGAGGAACCCAGGGCCAAACGCACCAGCATATGGTCTCACAAGGGGTCTGAGGATCTCATCTCGGTACCTAATGGCAGTCAGGCTAACTCTGGCGAGCACATGGAGGACTGTGTTCAACCCAGTGGCGCTGTGGCACCCGGCTTTGTATCCCGGCTTTCTGCGCCTCCACGTTTTGGTGGTGACCCTGTCCTATGTCGGGACTTCATAAATCAGTGCACGCTGCACTTTGAACTCCTGGCATACCAGTTCACCTCCGACCGGGCCAAAGTGGCATTCATCATGTCTCACCTCACCGGAGAGGCGTTGGCGTAACTTAACCCTCTGTGGGAGAGAGGGGATACTCTGGTGTTCGATCTCCAGACTTTCCTCACGGCTTTCCGGAAGGTGTTCGAAGAGCCTGGACAAAAATCTTCTACTGCCTCCTCACTTCTTCGACTCCGCCAAGGGAGTCTCTCTGTGGGACAGTATGCTGTGCTTTTCCGAACCCTCGCATCTGAACTTGCCTGGAACAATGAGGCCCTGGTGTCCACCTTTTGGGAGGGCCTTTCTGGACGGATCAAGGATGAGCTAGCCGGTCGTGACATACCTCCCTCCCTGGATGACCTGGTGTCATTAGCTACCCGGATTGACATCCGTTTTCTGGAACGTGCTAAAGAGACAACCCATGAGAGGAAGCCTCTGCGCCTCTCTCCAATCCTCCAAAGTCCAGTCTCGCAACCAGCACTCCCCCGGGTTTCTTCTCCAGAGCCTATGCAAATTGACCAAGTTAAGATGGTCAAGTCTCGCCAGGAGACCCACCACGCCAAGGGGAGTTGCTTCTACTGTGGCAATATAGAGCATCAGATCCGCTCCTGCCCGTTGAGACCGGGAAACTCCAGTGTCTAGGACCGCTCGGAGAGGTCGTCCTAGGCAAGAGTTCTTCCTCTCCGCCCTTGACTCTGTCCGTTTCTGTTTCCAGTGGTGAGACCCGCTTCTTCGAGACTGCCCATCTGGATTTCGGAGCCGCTGGGAATCTCATTCAACCGGCCGTTGTGGAGCGTTTTCAGATTCCTACCATACGTCTGTCAGATCCTTTAGCGGTTTCCTCTGTGGATGGAAAGCTTCTCCCTGAAACCATCTTGTTGGTCACTGAGTCGGTAACTCTTCAGGTGGGAATGCTGCACTCGGAGAAGATCTCCTTTTACGTACTGTCCGGTCTCTCTCATCCCCTTTTGCTTGGTCTACCTTGGTTACAGAGACATGAGCTTGTCCTGAACTGGAGCTCGGATGAGGTGCTCCATTGGGGTCAGGAATGCCATAAGACCTGTCTGGTTCCGGTTCATCCTGCTCGACCTCCGTCTACTCCGGCTAACCTACCTGGCCTGCCAGCACCCTACTGGTCCTATGCGGACGTCTTTGCTAAAAAGGAGGCAGAGAGACTACCACCTCATAGGCCGTATGATTGCCCCATCGACCTAATACCTGGTGCTTCACCTCCTCGCGGGCGAATCTACCCCTTGTCGCTGGCCGAGACCAGTGCCATATCTGAATACATTGAAGAAAATCTTGCTAGGGGATTTATCCAGAAATCCACCTCTCCGGCAGGTGCAGGATTCTTCTTTGTCAAAAATAAAGATGGCTCTCTTCGTCCTTGTATCGACTATAGGGGCCTAAACCAGATTACCATCAAAAATAAGTACCCCCTGCTTCTCATCTCAGAGCTGTTTGACCGCCTAAAAGGCGCAAAGATCTTCACTAAGCTCGATCTTCGTGGGGCGTACAATCTGGTCCGGATTCGCCAGGGAGATGAGTGGAAGATGGCATTCAACACTCAGGATGGTCACTACGAATACCGCGTGATGCTCTTCGGTCTCTGTAATGCTCCATCCGTCTTCCAGGAGTTAGTAAATGACATCTTCTAAGATCTCCTGTATTCCTGCGTGGTGGTGTACCTGGACGATATCTTGGTGTTCTCCCCTGATCTTCCCTCTCACCGGAGAGATGTTCGTCAGGTCCAGCTGAGGCTCCGGAAGAATCACCTGTATGCTAAGTACGAGAAATGCCTCGGGGTATATCATCTCTGAGACCGGACTGCGGATGGATCCCGAGAAGGTGTCTGCCATCTTAAAGTGGCCCCGACCTGAAGGGTTGAAGGCTATTCAGCGGTTTCTGGGATTCGCTAACTATTACTGCCTCTTCATTCCTCATTTCTCCTCCTGGACAGCTCCCATCTCTGCTCTCACCCGTAAGGGAGCAAATCCCAGGGAGTGGACTTCCGAGGCAGAGAATGCCTTTGTCTCTCTTAAACAAGCCTTCTCCTCCGCTCCAGTGCTACACCATCCGGATTGCAATAAACAGTTCAAGGGCAATTACTCCATAGGAAATCGAGAACTGCTGGCCATCAAATTAGCGCTGGAGGAGTGGCGCTACTTGCTTGAGGGAGCCTTGCATTTGGTGGTCATCTACACTGACCATAAAAACCTCGCTTATTTGCAGACCGCCCAAAGATGAAACCTGCGTCAGGCCACATGGTCTTTATTCTTTGCTCGATTCAGCTTCACTCTTCACTACCGCCCGGAAGACAAGAACATGAAAGCCGACGCTCTTTCACGCTCATTTCTGTCTACCGACCAAGAAGAGGAGCCTCTACACATCATTGACCCCTCCAGAATAATGACTGTTGCTCCATTCAACCTGGCTCATCTACCTCCTGGTAAGACCTTTGTAGCGGCTCAGGATCGGAAGAAGGTCTTACTCTGGGGCCATTCGTCCGAACTGGCTGGCCATGCCGGCCAGAGGAAGACGCTTCTGCTCATTGCCCGGCATTATTGGTGGGCCACCCTGCGCAAGGATGTTGGGAATTTTGTCGCGGCTTGTTCCTCTTGTGCCCGTAACAAGATATCTAGGCACATTCCAGCCAGTCGTCTTTTTCCTCTTCCCGTGCTTTCCGCTCCGTGGCAACATATTGCAATGAATTTCATCACGGATCTACCTGTAACGGCCGGTTGTACTGTCATTTGGGTGGTTGCCGACCGCTTCTCCAAGATGGCTCACTTCATTCCTCTGCACCTGTGCTGGCTAAGGACTTCATCCGTCACATCTTGCGTCTCCATGGCTTACCCTCCCCACATTGTCTCGGACCGAGGAGTTCAGTTCACTTCTCGCTTCTGGAGAGCCACGTGCAAGCTTCTGGATGTTTCTTTGGATTTTTCTTCAGCCTATCATCCTCAGTCCAATGGTCAAGTGGAACGTATCAATCAGATCCTTACCAGTTTTCTTTGGCACTTTGTCAATGCTCACCATAGCGATTGAGTAGAGCTACTATAAGAACCATGTAAGTGAGTCTTCTGCTAAGTCTCCGTTTTTTGTGGTTTACGGTCGACACCCCTGGATTCCGTTTCCCGTCTCCTCTTCAGTGGATATGTGGCACCACTGATGCACAGCAGGGGCGCCACAGATAATCCTGCTGCGAAGTCTCTCGTCAGTGAATTTTCTGCGATTTGGGAAGACACTAGATCTGCGCTCCTTCAGTCCTCCGAGCGGATGAAGAAGCATGCTGATAAGAGACGTCTGGATCCGCCTCAATTCCGTCCGGGAGACAAGGTCTGGCTTTCCTCCAAATATGTCCGTCTCAAGTTACCATCATACAAGTTGGGCCCGCGGTTCATCGGTCCGTTCGAGATTTTGAACCAAATAAATCCAGTGGCTTACAAGCTGAAACTCCCGGCCTCCTTACGGATTCCCAACTCCTTTCATGTGTCTCTCCTCAAGCCGCTTGTCCTTAATTCTTTCTCTGACGATCCAGGTATCACTCCAGCTCCACTCTCCGCTGAGGACATCTTTGAGGTAGAAAACATTTTGGCCATCAAGAGGGTAAGAGGAAATACTTTCTTTCTTGTGGATTGGAAGGGGTTTGGTCCTGAGGAGAGGTCTTGGGAGCCCAGGGAGAACATTCATGCTCCTCATCATCTAGAAAAATTTCTTGCGGGCCTAAAGAAGAGGGGGCGTAAAGGGGGGGTACTGTAGTGTCGGCGTCTCTGCCTCCTGCCGGGCAGATACGCCGTTCCCCTCACCGCCGCGGTCCCGGTCCGGCGTCCTCCAGCTCCCCTGCTGCAGCCCGGGGTGCGCGCACTGTGTGCAGCTTCCTGGGTACTGTGCTTAGGGCGCGCGCACGCTCCCTCCCTCTTAAGGGGGCCGCGCGCCGCCCTAAAGAGTCCCCGGCCAATGGCCGGAGGACCACTCCGATTTAAAGCACCTCCTCCAAAATGGAGGTGCCTGTGCAAGGTTGTTGTTTGTGTGCTAACACTCTCCTCAGCCCTCAGGTTCCAGTGCCCGCCAGCCTGTCTATCAGTCGTGCCCGCCAGCCTGTCTATCACCCGTGCCCGCCTGCCTGTTTATCAGCCGTGCCCGCCAGCCTGTTTATCAGCCGTGCCCACCAGCCTATCTATCAGCCTTGCCCGACTGCCTGTTTATCAGCCGTGCCCGTCAGCCTGTCTACCTGCCGTGCCCGCCGGCTTGCCTACCTGCTTCACCTGTCAGTTTACCTGATGTACCCGCCGGCTTGCCTACCCGGATCACCTGTCAGGCTACCTGCCGTGCCCACCTGCTTCCCTACCCGGATCACCTGTCAGGTTACCTACCGTGCCCGCCTGCTTGCCTACCTGCATCACCTGTCTGTCTACCGCCCGTGCTTATCCGCTGTACCTGTCAGCTTCAGCCATCTGACCCGTGGGAGACGCCTGCTCTCACATAAGGTCGGCGGCCCCAGAGTGGCACCTGGTTCACCTTCCCGGTCCCTCCTTGGTTCACGGAGTCGACTAAGCCGCCGTGTGGATAGGGTCGGTCTGGGCAGGCACTTAGTTACGCCCCTCTGGTCCCTCCTTCTATCACAGCACAGAGGTTCCACCACCCGAATCCGTAACAATTGCCAATAATTTCCATCTATTGTCTATTCCATTTGCACAACAGCATGTGAAGTTGATTGTCAATCAGTGTTGCTTCCTAAGTGGACAGTTTGATTTCACAGAAGTTTGATTTACTTGGAGTTACAGTGGTGGCCAAAAGTATTGGCACCCCTGCAATTCTGTCAGATAATACTCAGTTTCTTCCTGAAAATGATTGCAATCACAAATTCTTTGGTCTTATTATCTTCATTTAATTTGCTTGCAAGGAAAAAACACAAAAGAGAATGAAGCAAAAATCAAATCATTGATCATTTCACACAAAACTCCAAAAATGGGCCAGACTAAAGTATTGGCACCCTCAGCCTAATACTTGGTTGCACAACCTTTAGCCAAAATAACTGCGAACAACCGCTTCCGGCAACCATCAATGAGTTTCTTACAATGCTCTGCTGGAATTGTAGACCCTTCTTCTTTTGCAAACTGCTCCATGTCCCTGATATTTGAAGGGTGCCTTCTCCAAACTGCCATTTTGAGATCTCTCCACAGGTGTTCTATGGGATTCAGGTCTGGACTCATTGCTGGCCACCTTAGAAGTCTCCAGTGCTTTCTCTCAAACCATTTTATAGTGCTTTTGGAAGTGTGTTTTGGGTCATTGTCCTGCTGGAAGACCCATGACGTCTGAGGGAGACCCAGCTTTCTCACACTGGGCCCAACATTATGCTGCAAAATTTGTTGGTAGTCTTCAGACTTCATAATGCCATGCACACGGTCAAGCAGTCCAGTGCCAGAGGCAGCAAAGTAACCCTAAAACATCAGGGAACTTCCACCAGGTTTGACTGTATGGACCGTGTTCTTTTCTTTGAATGCCTCTTTTTTTTCCCTGTACACTCTATGTTGATGCTTTTTGCCAAAAAGCTCTACTTTTGTCTCATCTGACCAGAGAACATTCTTCCAAAACATTTTAGGCTTTCTCAGGTAAGTTTTGGCAAACTCCAGCCTGGCTTTTTTATGTCTCGGGGTAAGAAGTGGGGTCTTCCTGGGTATCCTACCATACAGTCCCTTTTCATTCAGACGCCGACGGATAGTACGGGTTGACACTGTTGTACCCTCGGACTGCAGGGCAGCTTGAACTTGTTTGGATGTTAGTCGAGGTTCTTTATCCACCATCCGCACAATCTTGCGTTGAAATCTCTTGTCAATTTTTCTTTTCTGTCCACATCTAGGGAGGTTAGCCACAGTGCCATGGGCTTTAAACTTCTTGATGACACTGCGCACGGAAGACACAGGAACATTCAGGTCTTTGGAGATGGACTTGTAGCCTTGAGATTGCTCATGCTTCCTCACAATTTGGTTTCTCAAGTCCTCAGACAGTTCTTTGGTCTTCTTTCTTTTTTCCATGCTCAATGTGGTACACACAAGGACACAGGACAGAGGTTGAGTCAACTTTAATCCATGTTAACTGGCTGCAAGTGTGATTTAGTTATTGCCAACACCTGTTAGGTGCCACAGGTAAGTTACAGGTGCTGTTAATTACACGAATTAGAGAAGCATCACATGATTTTTCAAACAGTGCCAATACTTTTGTCCACCCCCTTTTTTAGGTTTGGTGTGGAATTATATCCAATCTGGCTTTAGGACAATTCTTTTTGTGTTTTTTCATTGAAGACAAATTAAATGAAGATAATAATACCAAAGAATTTGTGATTGCAATCATTTTCAGGAAGAAACTGAGTATTATCTGACAGAATTGCAGGGGTGCCAATACTTTTGGCCACCACTGTATATTCTGTTGTTTAAGTGTTCCCTTTATTTTTTTGAGCAGTGTGTATAACCATATATTATAGAATGTGAGGTCCTGTAAACAGGAGCAGGATCAGTCAGTGCATATAACTGTATATCTGTGCACAGTATAACACATCCAGTGTGCACATTATTATATGCCATCTGATTTCTGTAGCTACAGTATAGTATATACTAATCTGTAACTAACAAACAAAGCAGCACACTGTAACACTAAGTATGCGAACATGAAATATATGAAATTAGAATAGCATTACTGCTGTAGAAAAAAAAAATAAATAAATAAGAAATCTTATCGCATAAATTGGCCAATTCATGTGTACCTGGTAGCCACGTTAAGGAGTCTCTCAAAATGCCAGGACCCTATCAATATAAATACCTCTCAAAGAGACTATGTCTGTTTGTGTGTGGGATAATAAGATCCTGCTGCAATTAAAATCACCTGTGGCATAGATCCTGGACATCATATAGTATACAGTATATATATATATATATATATATATATATATATATATACATATATATATATATATAACCATATATTATAGAATGTGAGATCCTGAAGACAGGAGCAGGATCAGTCAGTGCATATAACTGTACACTGTGTGCAGAATTATTAGGCAAATGAGTATTTTGATCACATGATACTTTTTCTACATGTTGTCCTACTCCAAGCTGCATAGGCTTGAGAGCCAACTACCAATTAAGTAAATCTGGTGATGTGCATCTCTGTAATGAGGAGGGGTGTTGACTAATGACATCAAGACCCTATATAAGGTGTGATTAATTATTAGGCAACTTCCTTTCCTTTGGCAAAATGGGTCAGAAAAGAGATTTGACGGGTTCTGAAAAGTCCAAAATTGTGAGATGTCTTACAGAGGGATGCAGCAGTCTCGAAATTTCCAAACTTTTGAAGCGCGATCACCGAACAATCAAGCGTTTCATGGCAAATAGCCAACAGGGTCGCAAGAAGCGTGTTGGCCAAAAAAGGTGCAAAATAACTGCCCATGAATTGAGGAAAATCAAGCGTGAAGCTGCCAAGATGCCATTCGCCACCAGTTTTGCCATATTTCAAAGCAGCAACGTTACTGGGGTATCAAAAAGCACAAGGTGTGCGATACTCAGGAACATGGCCAAGGTAAAGAAGGCTGAAAAACGACCACCTTTGAACAAGAAACATAAGATAAAACATCAAGAATGGGCCAAGAAATATCTTAAGACTGATTTTTCTAATTTTTTATGGACTGATGAAATGAGAGTGACTCTTGATGGGCCAGATGGATGGGCCAGAGGCTGGATCAGTAAAGGGCAGAGAGCTCCACTCCGACTCAAACGCCAGCAAGGTGGAGGTGGGGTACTGGTATGGGCTGGTATCATCAAAGATGAACTTGTGGGACCTTTTCGGGTTTAGGATGAAGTGACGCTCAACTCCCAGACCTACTGCCAGTTTCTGGAAGACAACGTCTTCAAGCAGTGGTACAGGAAGAAGTCGGTATCGTTCAAGAAAAACATGATTTTCATGCAGGACAATGCTCCATCACATGCATCCAACTACTCCACAGCGTGGCTGGCCAGTAAACGTCTAGAAGAAGAAAAAATAATGACATGGCCCCCTTGTTCACCTGATCTAAACCCAATAGAGAACCTGTGGTCCATCATAAAATGTGAGATCTACAGGGAGGGAAAACAGTACACCTCTCGGAACAGTGTCTGGGAGGCTGTAGTGGCTGCTGCACGCAATGTTGATCAAAAACAGATCAAGCAACTGACAGAATCTATGGATGGAAGGCTGTTGAGTGTCATCATAAAGAAAGGTGGCTATATTGATCACTAATTTTTTGGGTTTTTGTTTTTGCATGTCAGAAATGTTTATTTCTAAATTTTGTGCACTGATATTGGTTTACCTGGTGAAAATAAACAAGTGAGATAGGATTATATTTGGTTTTTATTAAGTTGCCTAATAATTCGGCACAGTAATAGTTACCTGCTCAAACAGATATCCTCCTAAGATAGCCAAATCTAAAAAAAAACACTCCAACTTCCAAAAATATTAAGCTTGGATATTTATGAGTCTTTTGGGTTGATTGAGAACATAGTTGTTGATCAATAATAAAAATAATCCTCGAAAATAGAACTTGCCTAATAATTCTGCACGCAGTGTATATCTGTGCACAGTATAACACATCCAGTGTATACATTATTATATGCCATCTGATGTCTGTAGATACAGTATAGTATATATTAATCTGTATTCTGGCTGTGCAGTATTGTGTGCACAGACATCAGATGGTCCGTGCTGTAACTAGAGTTCTATGGGCCCCGGTGCAAAATTTGGACCAGTGACCTCACCAGCATGTTTGTTAGATATATGTGCCCCTGTAAGAATGTCCCCCGTCCTGTCATAAAGTTCTCCTGGTGCTCTCCTAAAACACATTTAAGCACAAAAAAATAAACTATCTCTCACCAGTCTGTGCTCCCGCGGTGAGGAGTGTCCTCTTCCCTCTTCCCTCTCCATAGCCAGTGCAGGGGGTGAGCCTCACACAGCGGTGACGTCATGCACCGCCTGTGACCAGCACACCTATGTCAGCTGTCGGTCTCTGATAAGCCAGCAGTCACTATAGCTATTTGCGGTGCAGGGAGCTGACGACTCTCTGTGCTGCTATATATTTCAGCTGAATCTGCGTCCCTAGTTGCACATTCAGCTGCAGATTAGGCAGGCGTCGGCGGCCCCTGACTTCACCGGCCTGGCCACGGTCACACTCTCTGCTACCGCTATCATTATGCCCCTGCACATGTTATAAACAGGATAATAAGGGCTGGTATAATATCTGATGTTCTGTAGTCATAGTATAATATATACCATCACATACTATCCTGTATATGACATCTGATGTCTGTAGTTACAGCCTATACCAATACAGGTGAGCAAATCTATTCACAGGACCCTGGTCCAGCAGCCATGACGGTAGTCTGTGGCCACCGGACAAGAGCCCTGCAGACCTCCTCCTACCTGCCAGCATCTTCTCCTCTTTTGATTTGCAGCCCTGGTGCAATGTTACTTTTGCAGGGTGACACATACATGACATCGTGCCAGGCTGCAAATTAAAGGAAGAACCAAGTATTTCAGCAGGTAGTAGCCAGCGGCCACAGAATACTGACCAGGACCCCTTACCAGGGTCCTGTGAATTAATTCACTCTTCTCTATATACCAGTCATGTATTCTCTTGTATACCGTATATAATATACTATAAGCACAGACATCACGTTATATACACGGTAATATGCGGCTGGTGTAAAATCTGATCTGCTGTAGTCATAGTATTTATTTATGTTACTCACTTATATAGTGCCATTAAATCCACAGCACTTTACAGACATTATCATCACTGTCCCCATTGGGGCTCACAATCTAGATTCCCTATCAGTATGTCTTTGGACTGTGGGAGGAAACCGGAGAACACGGGGGAAACCCACGCAAACACGGGGAGAACATACAAACTCCTTGCAGATGTTGTCCTTGGTGGGATTTGAACCCAAGACCACATTGCTGCAAGGCTGCAGTGCTGACCACTGAGCCACCATGCAGTGCTAACTACTGAGCCACCATGCTGTCCATCATATATTTTCCGGTTTGTACTGTCTGATGCCTGGAGTCACAATATATCATATAACGGTCTTGTATTCTCCTATATACTGGATGTATTGTATTACGTGCACAGATATCAGATGTTATATACAGGATAATATGCAGATGGTATAATATGTGATGTCTGTACTCATAGTATAATGTATACCTTTATATATCCTGTATATGTACATAACATCTGATGACTATGACCTTTTTTCATTGTTGTGGAGTCCGTGTACATTGGTGATCTGGAAGAGCGAATATGTTTGAAAAAAAACAACACAAAAAACGTATTCAGCAGTGCAGTAACCATGTAGTGCCCTATGCTTATGTGTGGCCACCTTAACGCTGGGTATAGCCTATTTTTTAGGAATGTAGAAAAAAGCACAACGTACCCTGCTTTTTGTGGGTTTTTTTTTTTACATGTGCTCACTTGGCCGATTGCTATAACTGTAACGTGAACAACCCTTAGGCTGGATTTCCACAATATTTCTTAATGTAACCAGATCCATCATACAGAAAGGATATAACTGCATGCCAATAATATTCTGCTTTGAAGAAGCCTCCAATTGACCTTTTTTTCTCCTAATCCTGTGTAAATGTTAGTGTAGTTTAGTGTCAATGTGTTGATATACCCACCGATTGCCGTCTTCTACAGTGTCCAGCGTTGTTCTCCGCCTCTTCTGAGTCATGTGAAAGCGATTCAGACTCTTCGCATTACACTGCGCTCTGATTGACCCACAAGTGACTTTTACAATGTAAGTCTCTGGAGCATCAGAACTTGGCTTCATAGATTTACATTGTAAGGCCACGGTCCCATTATCAGTATTCGGTCAGTATTTTTTTCTCAGGAGTGGGAGCCAAAACCAGGAGTGGTGATGAATGCAGAATTGGTGACTTGTTTCTATTATGCCTTTTCTCTGATTGTTCCTCACCTGGTTTTGGCTCCCACTGCTGAGAAAAATACTGACTGAATACTGATAGTGGGGCCGTGGCCTTACACTGCACTCTGCTTGAGCCGGAAGTCTCTTTTAGGCCACGGCCCCACTATCAGTATTTGGTCAGTATTCAGTCAGTATTTTTCTCAGCAGTGGGAGCCAAAACCAGGTGAGGAACAATCAGAGAAAAGGCATAATAGAAACAAGTCACCAATTCTGCATTCATCACCCACTCCTGGTTTTGGCTCCCACTCCTGAGAAAAAAATACTGACCGAATACTGATAATGGGACCGTGGCCTTACAATGTAAATCTATGAAGCCAAGTTCTGATGCTCCAGAGACTTACATTGTAAAAGTCACTCGTGGGTCAATCAGAGCGCAGTGTAATGCGAAGAGTCTGAATCGCTTTCACATGACTCAGAAGAGGCGGAGAACAACGCTGGACACTGTAGAAGACGGCAATCGGTGGGTATATTAACACATTGACACTAAACTACACTAATATTTAAACAGGTTTAAGAAAAAAAAGTTAAAGGCAAGCTTCCTTAAGTGGACTGTTTTGTTAATTTTACAATGAATAATGGAATGGTATGTATGACTGGATTTTGAGGACAACATGAAATTTCCAAGTGAGAAATTTTTTTCAATGCTTTGCAAGTATCTCTGCAGTATTGTTTCTTCAGCTATGGTATCTATAAGTAGTTGGTTTAGTTCTTGTATCTGTGAAGTTCACTTGGATCTGATACTGCCTCTATAGTCTAAAGGGGTTTCCGGGCTCTAGACACATTTCTTTTGTCTCCGTTACTGCGGATTGCTGAATCGCGGTAGAGTGCTATACATACTGTCATGATTTCCCTCTATTACCAGCGTACTGATCGCAAATGTGCAGTTTGCATAGTTGTAGACATGTCCTGACTAAAGGATTAGCCACTTTGCTCAGTAGAACATTGAGAGAAGCGGATGAGAATCTAATCGGCATTTGGCCACAACTATGAAAATCACCTTCTTGTGATCACTTGACAGCGTCTCGCGCTGGGAATAGAGGGGAATTGTGACAGTGTACGAATTATTGGCAGTGTGCGAAAGCACTTATAGGTAACTGCACACAACGTCTGTTCAGCTGAGTTTTTCTAGGCAAAGCCGCTTCAGGACAATGCTGGCGGTCTTTTGCCTAAAGCGGCTTCACTGGTGTCTTTACCATCATTTTCTGTGCTGATTCCACCTGTGTCTTTTCTCTTCATTTTATACTTTAGTGGAGAACGGTTTCAGCAAAGAATGAGCATGTCACTTCTTTTAAAGGGGATGTCCACTACTTGGACAACCCCTTCTCATACCCCAGGCTTGGCCCCCCATAAAATAAAAAAGCTTATACTCACCTCCAGTGCTGGCGCCATTCCAGCGGTGTCGGCACGTGCTGTCCCGGGGCTCCTGTGCGGGTGTTGTGACACGTTAGCCCGGTGCTCAATTAGAACTGGCGTCACTGTCTCCACCTTCATAGGAATTGAACATGAAGAGGAAGTCAGTGATCAGCTCATCTCTGACTTCCTCTTCATGTTCAATTTGTGCGAACCCGAGGACAGTGACGCCAGCGCTGATTGGCACCAGACAGAGCCTAAAATAAAAAAATAAAAAAATGGCGTGGGCTCCCGTGTCATTTTTATAACCAGCAGAGGGAAAGCCGACCGCTGAGGGCTGATATTAGTCGCCGCGGAAGGGGCCATTAGCCAAAAATGTTCCCTGGCTATTAATATCAGCCCACTGCTGTTTGTTTAGCCTTTACTGGCTAGATTACAGGGGGACCCCAGAAAAAAATTGAAGTGGGGTCCCCCTATAAAATCTAACCAGCAAAGGCTAAACTAGATAGCTACAGACTGATATTAATAGCCAGAGAAGTGGCCATGGATACTAGCCCCCTCTGCGGCTATTAATAGTCCCAGAATAATCCTCAGCAGTCCCAGAAATGGCACATCCATAAGATGCACCAATCTGGCGCTTAGCCTCGCTCTTCCCACTGCCCTGTAGCGGTGGCAGTGGGGTAATGGGGTTAGGGTTCACGTCAGCCTTGTATTGGCGTCTGACATGAAGCCCAGGTTAGTAATGGAGGGTGTCTATAAGACGCCCCCATTACTAACCGCGTAGTAAAGTGGTCGGCGCTTTTTCAATAAAAACACGGCCACAATAAAGTATTTTAATGAAATAAAAAACACACGGTTAAAAAAAAATTTTATTGCACGCCTCCGCAAAGCCCTCGATCTCCTGAAAAAAATTTTTTTTTTGGAAAAAGTAAAAGTTTCATTTTTTTCATCCATATTGCTTTAATTCCTGTGAAGCACCTGAAGGGTTAATAAACTTCTTGAATGTGGTCTTAAACACTTTGAGGGGTGCAGTGTTTAAAATGGTGTCAATTTGGGTACTTTCTGTCACATATGCCCCTCAAAGTCACTTCAAATGTGATGTGGTCCATAAAAAAATTGGTTTTGTAAATTTTGTTGGAAAAATTTGCTGATAAACTTTTAACTTTTTTAACTTCCTAATGAAAAAATTATGTCTAAAAAATGAAGCTGATATAAAGTAGACATGTGGGAAATGGTAGTTATTAACTATTTTGTGTGATCTAATGATCTGGTTTAAAGGCATAAAAATTAAAAGCTTAAAAATGGTGACATTTTCGACAAAATTCCGATATTTTCACATATAGACGCAAAAAATAGCGACCTAAATTTACCACTAACAGAGTTATTATCACATAAAGTGACACTGGTTAGAATTGAAAAAAATGGCCTGGTCAGGAGGTGAAAACAGGCCCTGGCACGAAAGGGTTAATAGCCTGTTTAGGCAAGTCTGTGACTGCACTTTCATGTGCACAGTATGATCTTTAACATGATCCTCTTGTCATAGAATAGCATTGTTCTTGGCAGCACATGTTCACAGGACAATATCCTGATGAGAAGGAAGGGCGTATGTCACACCCTGCAAATAACAGTTAAATTGCTGTGGTAGATCGGCTCACTCGGCTGCACATAGAGGTAGACACAGGAACACTGTCCCTTTAAATCTTTCGATGAGTTATTAAGAGTACTGCATAAACAATGGCAATGTTAGCAAAACAAACACGGCCTTCCCGGCCTAACAGGAAAGACAAAACATAACGTATGGCACAATACTTGTTTCTAAGGGTAACCACCCGTTTCAGGAACAAACAACCCAAGGTTTAGCTTTCCATCACATGACGATTCAGCTCCAGTGCTTGTGTCTCCGGACCCACCCCACACCAAATATTCTAAAAGGCTGGGAATTTATCCTCTTGACTCCACCCTATCTACAGGTGTTTAATCACCCTAACACTAAACATGGCTGATTAACCCCTCTCCTCACTTTGTGTGCTGGAACATTTTTTCTATATTTATATTACTGGAGCTAACAATCCCAGTGCTACATACAGTATCTCCCCTCCAGTACTTTGCCAGTGACTTTGTCACATATTCCCCCCTATGCCCAAAGCCGTAGGTTTTGGCACCTTCAGTCACCAAACAGGGAAGTCTAAACAGGCCATCTGCGTTACCATGCAGCTTCCCAGGCCTGTGTTCCACATGAAAGTTGAAGTCCTATAGCCCTGACTTTCAAGTCTTGGAATGACATTTCTGCTTCAAGAGGCCATTTGGCCATTGACGTCTTCCTGCCCTTAAGAAGGGTAGTCAGGCGTGTGGCTATTATGGTGAAATTCGGGATACACCGCTGATAGTATCCCACCATTCTCAGACATACCTGAACCTGTTACTTGGAGACCGTTTTTGAACAATTTTGGACTGCCTCCACCTTATTCACTTGCGGCTTTACTTTGCTTCTTCCGAAGATGTGGCCCAGGTATTTTCCCTTCTTTTTCCCGATGGCACACTTCTTTGGGTTTATGGTAAACCCCCCCCTTTCCTCAACGCATCCAGCACGGCCTGGACTTTCTGCAGATAAATTCCCCAATCCGGGCTCAATATCACAATATCGTCGAGGTCAGCTGCGGCGTTCTTTTTGTGAGGGCTAAGATCTGGTCCATGGCACTTCGGGAGGTAGCTGGGTCGCTTTGCAGCCCGAATGGGCTTCTAGTATACTGGTATGCTGTATAATTGTCAGGTGTAAAAGAGGCCGTCTTCTCCTTGGCACTTTGAGAGAGGAGGATTTGCCAGTAACCTTCCGCTAGGTCCAGATAGGTGATGTATCTAGCTGACCCTAGCTTCGATATGAGTGTATCATCGTGGGGTATCGGATACGTGTCAAATTTAGCCCCTTCTTTCTAAATCACCCTGTGGTGGACTTCGGGAATTCTATACGGCTTTTGGTTCATCTGCACAAGTCGTTTCATCTCGATTCCATGTTTACCAACCTGCGTACATCTTGGCAACTCTGAAAACAGGTCCACTGAAGCAGTTCTCGGCACTGTTGTTTCTGGGACACCCTTATTGTCCCCTTCTGGTCTGTCTAGCCAACATGGAGTTTCAACGTGGTTTCTCTGTCGCCCTGCCTTGATGGATAGTGGCACAAGAGGATATTGGAAGAGAGAGGTGGTAGCGGTTAACTGGCACGTGGGACAGGACTTGCAATATCTAAGGATTTCACGGTGACATCTGGGCCAATAGTACTTCCTAATGACCCGTTCTTGAGTTTTGTCCACACCCAGGTGGCCACCCAAGACATGTGAATGGGCCCCGTCCAACACCCTTTATCTATAGGGTCCTGGTACCAACAATTGCTTCACTATCTTCTCCCCCACCTTAGTAACCCGGTACAATAAGTCCCCACTCAGCATGAAATATGGAAACCTAGTGTCATCCACTGACTCCTGTGCTATACCGTTTATAACGGTTAAATTATTGAATGCCTCTTTTACAGTTAGGTCCCTATGTTGGGTGAACCCCAAATTTTCTCTGGTTACCCATATCTCAGGAATGTCTGCCTCATATGAGGATGCTATCTTCTCCTCTTTACCCACTACACAGAAGGGAAACTCGTCAGACTCTGGGGTTGGTGAGACTTTTTTAGGTCCAACCCTTTTCTTACCCGAGCAATCGAGGTCTCCGCCCCTCCCCCACAAGTCCCAAAACAACACAAAGTCCCGGCCTATGATAATTGGGTGCAACAAATCCTGGACAATGCTGACTTCATGGGACTCAGTACCTCTGGCCGTCTCAATGACCACTCTGGTCACAAGATAGTCTTTAGCATCTCTGTGAATGCAGCAGACGCCAACCTTCTTCCCAGGGATCAATTGGAGAGGGAGTGTGGCCCTCACAAGGGTCACCAAACTTCCTGAGTCTAGTATTATCAGTCATTTGCAGGCCATTCACTTTTACAGGACAAGCTTGGGACCCCTTGGAGGGTGGACAGTCCATACTGCAAGCTGGACATGCAGAGAATGAACACCAACGTCCCATGCTACAGTCCATTTGCTCAGTGGTCAGAGGACAATGGGCAGCTATATGACCTGGGCCGTGACATCTGCAGCAAAATACATCCCCCGGTGAGGGGCTTGTCATCACCTCTGCTGCCCCCTTGGACGTTGGAAGCCCCACCGCCATTTTAACCTCCCCCCCAGTATGGAATGGGTTGCCTCCCCACAGACTTGTCGACCCCTTGATAACTTTTGACCAGTCCGACCAAGTCGTCGGTGTTCCTAGGATCTCCCTGGGCAATCCAAGTCTGCATCAGTCTCGGAAGGGAGTACACAAACCAGTCCATTATAACTCGCTCTACCATCTGTGCTGGTGCAGAGGACTCCAGCTGTAACTACTTTTGGATGAGATGCAGCAGATCAAACATTTGGGAGCGAGGGGGTTTGTCACGGTGATATACCCGGAGGTGGACACATTGTGCCCTGACAGACATTGTCACCCCCAAGCGTGCCAAAATTTCTGTTTTCAATTTTTCATATTATATGTCATCCTGTAAGGCTAAATCATAGTAAGCCGTTTTTGGCTCCCCCATTAAATATGGAGCCAGGACTTCTGCCCACTGCTCTGGCGGGAGTTTCTTCCTATCCGCGACCATTTAAAAAACTGTTTAAAAGGCCTCTATGTCGTCACCTGGAGTAATTTTCTGCAAGGCTCTCCTCACCGCCTTCCGGACAAAGAAATCATCAGCTGACATTGGAGTCGGAGCCACTGCCATCCACGAACCGCCTCTGTGAGTAAATCAATCTGCTGCTATTGTCGGTTCTGTTGCATTAGCAGCTTACTTGTCTCCTGTTGTGCCAGCTGTTGCTGCAGCAGCTGTTGCAGCTGGTGCTGTTGCAGCTGGTGCTGTTGGTGCTGCTGCTGGCTTTGGACTAGGTGCTTGATAGCTCCTCCATTTTTCTGACCGCTGTTCCATTCTTATAGCCGCCTTCACCCAAGACATGCAGTTTGTCCTCAGCCATCACACTTGCTTCTTGGGGATCCTGCCAACACTTCAAGCACGAACTGTGGTAGATGGGCTCATTCGGCTGCACATAGAGATAGACACAGGAACACTATCTCTTTAAATCTTTCGATGGTATTAAGAGTACTGCACCAAATGTTCTAAAAGGCTGGGAATTTATCCTCTTGATTCCTCCCTATCTACAGGTATTTAATCACCCTAACACTAAACATGGCTGATTAACCCCTCTCCTCACATTGTGCGCTGGAACATTTTTTCTATGTTTATATTACTGAAGCTAACAATCTCAGGGCTATATATCTTCCCTCCAGTGACTTTGTCACACTGCATAAACATTTATTTAGGCAACGTAGCCCATATAAAAATCATATCAGGTATACACAGTTTAACTTAATATTGAAAAATCTTCTTTAATTTTTTTATGCAAATTAGGGAGCATCGGTGCACCTTTGGCATGGACTATGCCTTGGTGCACCATTGCATCCTTCTATTTGCATACTAAAGCCAGTCCCCTGTCTTGATTGGCAGCATTCCATTGGTAAGAGGAAGCTCTGCCTAAAATCACTGAGCTCCAAGGGTCAATGTGGCCGTGCACACAATGTGACTTCAGGCTTGTTCTGATGACTGGTTCCTGCCTGCCTTTGGCAGACGATTGAGCGGCTTCAATGAGGAGGAACAGTCAGCATCCAAACATCACATGGTGCTCTTTCGTGTTTTCATTGGCTGTAAGCCATAATCATCAACATTAACAGAAATAAACACTTGAAATAGATCACTCTGTTTGTAATGACTCTATATAATATATGAGTTTCACTTTTTGTATTGAAGAACTGAAATAAATTAACTTTTTAATGATATTCTAATTTTGTGAGAAGCACCTGTATTAGTAGGAAGCCTATAAAATTGCTAAAGTACATGTGCATAGGTACCTATGGTGCCACTGAGTGTATCAAGAAAGTACCAACTGTTCACATGGAACTATACTGATGCTACGTCACCCCTTGGGGTGGACGCATCCCCGTGACAGTCACTACTGACCCCTTACACAGGTGTTATAGCTAAAGTTTATACTATGCCTCATTTGAGTTATTTACATAACATCAGTATAGTTCCATGTGAACAGTTGGTACTTTCTTGATACACTCAGTGGCGCCATAAGTACCTATGCACATGCACTTTACCATTTTTTTAGGCTTCCTACTAATATATACTTACCTGTTACTTACCTGTTATCCTGTTGATACTATTCTGGTCACTATAAGTATATACTTATATTATATATGTTTTCTCTGCACATTGGCATTATTGCACTTTATTTACATCTTTGCACTAATGCACTTTATATACTTTATAATATATTCATAGATATTTATAAGGGCCTACATTTTGATATAAATATTTTCGATTTATCTACATTTATATATTGATATTTTCTTATACTTTTGATGCCTTGTATCTGGATGTATTATCTTTGGTGCTTGCAACGTATGTGTATAGTCATACAGTGACATTTTTTGACTGTCACTCGGATTTGCGTTCGCTGTTTCCATTTGGTTGTTTTTTCTACCTGTAAGGTGGCTGCCGGACAGGTCGTGGACGGGAGGTATGTGTCCCCGAAGTGCCAAGCTTCGGTGATGTAGGACCCGGAGAAGCAGGCTCCAGCACACATAGTGCTGAGAGGAATTTAGTGGGCCTGGATTACAGGGCCGGGTTTTACGAGCAGCTGAAAGAGCTGGGGGGAACAGCTGCTCACTTACCTCCAGTCCAGATCTTGGAAGGCTGATTTAAGACAGCTGCGCCTGTCTCAGTCTGTGGGTGTGTGTTGGGCAAGGTGAGCAGACCTTGCATGTGCTTCTCAGAGTCTGCTGGAGGTAGAGAAAAGCACTTTGTTTAAATGGCTGAGGCCGTGCTTCATGGACTTGTTATTTTGAGCTTTGTTCTGTTATTCCTTTTTGTGCCAGGAAAAGGCTGTTACTTTTGTTTCTTCACTGGTGTATGGACACTAAATAAACCACCGGTTTGTTTGAACCCGTGGACTGCATCACTACGTGAACCCGTGCCTTCCTCCACCGTGGCTCTGTGAGTACAAATTCCTACATACCCCAATACATGTAATTTTTGACCAATAAAGTTATTTATATTGAACACTCACCATGGACTTCTAATTTCAGTTCTTCTTCTTCTTCTTTGCTTAAGTTAAACTGTATACGCCTGGTATGATTTTTATAAGCACTATGTTCCATATTATATATGTTTATGCAGTTTAATTGGCATTTTGTGGTGACAGACTCCCTTTAACCCCTTCACGACCTTGGACGTACCCAGCATGTCATGGTTGGAAAGTACTTCCCAACCTATGATGAACTGGGTAAGTCATGGCGATTTTGAGCACATAGGAGCTGCACGATCGCAGTTGGGTGTTCAGCTGATATCACAGCTGACACACGGCTCTCACAGCCAGGAGCAGTGCCCACACCGTTGCCAGCAGTTTAACCCCCTCAATACTGCGATCAATAGCGATCGCAGCATTTAGAAGTCATCGTGGGGACCGATTGTTGCCATGGTAACTTAATGTCGTCATGACAACATCCGGGTCACCAGGCTAAGGCAAGCCCCATAGACCATGCTTGTGCATTGCAATGGTTTATAACAGCAATCAGACTGCAAAAAGTGAAAGTCTCATAAACGGACTAAGTAAAAAAAGTAAAAAAAAGTTTAAAAAATTGTACTTTTTTTTTAATCACAAAATAATAATAATAATAAAGAAAAATATATATGTGTATGTATATATAGATAGATAGTACCCATAAATTAGTATTTTTATGTAATAAAAAAAAAGTAAACAAAAAAAGTACATGTTTGGTACGGCCACATCCGGAATGACCCGCTTCATAAAACTGTCACACGAATTAACCCCTTCAGTGAACACTGTAAAAGAAATAAAAAAAAAAAAAAAGGGGCAAGAAACTATGCTTTTTCATCATACTGCCAATCAAGAAGTAAAATAAAATGCGATAAAAAAGATGGATGTAAATAAAAATGGTATAGCTGAAAACGTCATCTTGTACCACAAAAAAAAAGCTGCCATACAGCTCAATCAGTGGAAAAATAAAACAGTTATAGCTCTCCGAATATAGCGATGCAAAAATAATATTTTTTTCAATAAAATACAGTAGTTGTTATTGTGTAAAAGTGCCAAAACATAAAAAAAGCTATATAAATGTGGTATTGCTGTAATAGTACTAGTTCAAAGAATAAAGCTGCCTTATCAATTTTACAACACGTGGAATGGCATAAAAAAAATAAAAAAAAAAACAATTCCTGAATTACTGTTTTTTTTTTCATTATGCCCCCCAAACTTTGGAATAGAAAGCGATCAAAAAACGTTATGTGCCCGAAAATGGTACCAATAAAAACATTAACTCATCCCGCAAACAACAAGCCCTCACATGACTCTGTCGGCAGAAATCTGGAAAAATTATAGCTCTCAAAATATGGCGATGCGCAATAAAAAGAGTCTTTTAGTGTATGACAGCAGCCAAACAGAAAAAAACTATATAAATCTTATATCGCTGTAATTGCACCGACCCGAAGAAAAATAGTTGTCTAATCACTTATACCGCACGAGGAATGGCGTAAAAATTTAAGAAAATCAATTCTTCACCTGCTCTTGATTTTTTTTTCATTCTGCCTCCCAAAGATCGCAGTATGGCTCAGCTCACATCTATCCTGCGCTCTACACTGAGCGCTTACATCGAGGTTTCCGTGTCAATCTCTGAAATACATGATTCAGACAGGAGCCACGATGGAAGACTACCCATAATGAGGCAGACTGAGGCACTGTGGACTCTGTCTGGCCTTTGATTTGGCGGTGTCTGTCTTTTTAGGCGTGCATAAAAGCGCAATTCGCCACAGTTTTGTACACTTCTGAAAAGAAGGACAACACTGAACAGAGGCCAGAGGGAGTCCAGAGTAAACCTGCTGCCTCCAGTGAATGGATCCCTCAGGGGTTTCATCTGAATCATGTCACTCAAAGATTTAGATGGAAACCCCAAAGTAAGTGCTCAGCATAGATCGTACGATAAATGTTATGTAAAATGTTCCCAACAAAAGCTTCAAATCAATCCACAAAAAAAGCAAATCCCCACTCAAGTCCGTCATCTGTTACCAGAAATATACAGGGCTTCTATGTTACTGGTAGTACAAAGGCTCTGGAAAAACAAAATGGCTCCTCACCCCCCAAAAGAAATCCAGCAAATTCTGCACTCCCAAATCAAAATGCCCCCTTCCCTTCTGAGCCCCAGTGTCACGGGTGTGTTGCCACGAAGATCGTCACGAGTACACAGCCTGACTTCTCGCAGCTGACTTGTTGGTGCTTTGTGTTTCTCGGCAGTGAGGGAGTTAATTCTCTCTCTCTCTCTGGGCTAGATGAGGTCCAGCCTCGCCCAGCTGCAATCAATACTTCTGTAGTGAGACTCCTTCATATACCTGCTGGTCTGTTTGGGAGGTGTCGGTGAAAGCATTTCATTCAGACTGACAGAGCGGATCGTGGTGTTTGGAGTTGCTGAGATAAGTGTGTTTGGAAGTGTTTTTTCCCTTTCCTCGCTTTATCATTTATCTCCTTTCCCGTTGGTTTTCCCTCTGTTGTAGTTGAGAAGTTGTTTGTATGCAAGGTGGTTTTGGTTTTTCCCTTGTACTGTCTCGTTCGTCTAAATACTGTGTTTGGGCATATTATTTCTTGTTCCCTTTGGTTGTGATCGGGGTCCTTCTCAGGACTAGATTACTGAGGTGCAGGGATCTTCAGGAGGTAGGGGTTACGCTGGCGGCCTGGACCTCTGTACCTTTAACAGTACCTCCAGGTTGAGGGATTAGTCAGGGCCCCAGCTTAGGGTCAGCTTAGGCCCCCTACCTCCAGTATACAGAGACAGCGTGACATTTTCACCGACCCACTTAGTTTTTCTCCAGCTACTATGGATCCAGTAGCCGGTCTAGCTCGGCAATTGCAGAGTTTGTCCATGGAGCTGGCGGACGTTAGGTCCAAGGTTTGGCATCCTCAGGAGCAAGCCGGACCAGAACCTAAAGTAGCTCTCCCTGATAGGTTCACTGGGGGGCGGGACAAGTTTTTTGTTTTCCGGGAGGCATGTAAATTGTACTTTCGGCTGCGGCCTCGGTCATCGGGGAGTGAAGAACAAAGGGTGGGAATTGTCATCTCGCTCCTACAAGGGGACCCACAATCTTGGGCGTTCTCTCTTCCCCCGGGTTCCCCGGCTCTCCAGTCAGTGGATAGGTTTTTCGCTGCCCTGGGACTCGTATATGATGACCCAGATCGGATCTCCCTTGCTGAGTCTAAGTTACGTAGGATCCAGCAGGGAGATCGTCCGGCGGAGGAATTCTGTTCGGAGTTCCGTAGGTGGGCCACGGACACCCAGTGGAATGACCCGGCTCTTAGGAGCCAGTTTTGTCATGGTTTATCCGACAAATTACAGGATGTGTTGGCACAGTATGACTCTCCCGTGTCTCTGGAAGCCGCTATGGCCCTCGCTATTCGCGTGGACAGACGGCTTCGGGAGAGGTGCGGGATAACTCTACCCCCTGTGATGACTCCACCTCCTACAAGGTCCCCTCATATGGTGGTTCCCCTGGTCAGTCCAGAGGAGCCTATGCAATTAGGAGGGACATCATTTCGGGGGAGGGGACCGGTGGTGCGCCATAAGGCAGGAAGGTGTTTCTTCTGCGGGAGAAAGGGACATTTTATTGGGGGGTGTCCATCCCGTCCCTTGCAGAGTGAAGAGTCGTCGGAAAACTGTTGATCCCAGGTTGTGTGGTGGACGGCAATCTGGGAGTAGGTATTTCGTCCCTAGGTTCGTCTCAGTTTCTCGTACCGGCGGAGGTGGTGGTGGGTACGAGAACTGAGAGGATATCTGTTCTTCTGGATAGTGGGGCCGGGGCTAATCTGGTTGATGCTCGGTTTGCCCGGGTTCAAGGTATGCGGTTGAGTGAGTTGGCTAAACCCATCCCCATATTCTCGATCGATGCCAGGCCTCTCGGGCAGGGAAGTTTTTTGCAAGTTGTGCATGACGTAAAACTTCAAGTGGGGGCAATACATAAAGAACTGTTGTCTTGCTACGTGTTGGAGGGTCTTCCCACTCCTATTGTGTTGGGCCTTCCTTGGTTAGCTAAGCATAACCCGGTTATTAATTGGCAAACCAGGGAGATAAGCCAATGGAGTAAATTCTGTAATAAAAACTGCATGAACACGGTCATTGGTGCGGTTACTCCTTGGGTCTTACCTCCATTTCTGGCGGACTTTGAGGATGTATTCTCGGAGAAAGGGTGTCAGGAACTACCTCCTCATCGCGTGTATGACTGTTCTGTAAAACTGCTCCCTGAGGCCAAGTTACCTAAAGCTAGGTTGTATAACCTTTCTGGTCCTGAGAGGCAGGCCATGAAGGATTATATCTCAGAAAGTCTGGCTAAGGGGCATATTAGACCTTCATCTTCACCGGTGGCTGCGGGGTTCTTCTTTGTTAAGAAGAAAGATGGAGGCCTACGCCCTTGCCTGGATTTCCGTGAACTTAATCGGATTACGGTCCGAGATCCGTATCCGCTCCCACTTATTCCCGATCTCATTAATCAGATCGTGGGCACCAAATGGTTTTCTAAGTTGGATCTCAGGGGGGCGTACAATCTGATTAGGATGAAGGAGGGGGATGAGTGGAAGACGGCGTTTAACACTCCGGAGGGGCATTATGAGAACCTTGTCATGCCATTCGGTCTGACTAATGCCCCGGCGGTGTTCCAACACTTTGTTAATGACATTTTTCGCCGCTTGGTGGGACAGTTTGTTGTCATATATCTGGATGATATCCTAATTTACTCGCCGGATCTGGTGTCTCATCAGGAGCACGTTAGGCAGGTGTTACAGATCTTGCGGGATAATAAACTGTATGCCAAGTGGGAAAAGTGTGTGTTCGCCGTACAGGAACTCCAGTTTTTAGGCTTCCTGGTTTCAGCGTCCGGTTTTCGTATGGACCCTGGGAAAGTGCGGGCAGTTCTTGAGTGGGATCGGCCAGAGAATCTTAAGGCACTACAACGTTTCCTGGGGTTTGCTAATTATTACCGGAAGTTCATTCGTAATTTCTCGTCCATGGTTAAGCCTCTCACTGACATGACTAAAAAGGGGACGGATTTTTCTAGGTGGTCTGACAAGGCTTGTCAAGCATTCTCTTCTTTGAAAAAATGTTTTGCCTCGGCGCCCATACTCATTCAACCTGATGCGTCTCAGCCATTCATTGTAGAGGTAGACGCTTCCGAGGTAGGGGTGGGAGCAGTATTGTCACAGGGTTCGTCCCCTGGTAAGTGGCATCCGTGCGCCTTTTTCTCTAAAAAATTGTCGTCCGCTGAGAGGAATTACGATGTCGGCAATAGGGAACTCTTGGCCATTAAGTTAGCTTTTGAGGAGTGGCGCCATTTTCTGGAGGGGGCTGTTCATCCGGTCACCGTCATCACCGATCACAAGAACCTGCTATATCTGGAGTCCGCGAAACGTCTGAATCCCAGACAAGCTAGGTGGTCATTGTTTTTTACCAGGTTTAATTTTGTCGTTACATATCGTCCTGGGTCAAAAAATGTAAAGGCGGATGCCTTATCTCGTAGTTTCCCGGGGGCCGGGAATACGGACGACCCGATTCCTATCCTTCAGGAGGGGGTGGTGGTTTCGGCAGTATGCTCTGAGCTGGAGGAGGAGGTATTGGAGGCTCAGGGGGACGCCCCTGTTGGACCTCCAGGGAGATTGTTTGTTCCAGATCAGTTGCGACAGAAGGTGATCGAGGCACACCATAACTCAGTTTTTGCAGGACACCCGGGGAGTAAAGCTACTGTGGATCTCCTCTCGCGTCGGTTTTGGTGGCCTAATTTACATAAGGAGGTGGTAACTTTTGTCGCGTCCTGTGGGGTTTGTGCGCGCTCTAAGACCTCACATACCCGTCCGTCTGGGGCCCTCTTACCTTTGAAGATCCCGGAGCGTCCTTGGACTCATCTGTCTATGGACTTTATTACGGACCTCCCTCCGTCTTCGGGTAAAACGGTCATACTCGTTGTAGTGGACAGGTTCAGCAAGATGGCACATTTTATCGCTCTTCCGGCTCTCCCTAATGCTAAAACTCTTGCGCAGGTGTTCATTGGGGAGATTGTGAGGCTTCACGGGGTACCCTCCGAGGTGGTGTCTGATCGGGGGTCTCAGTTTGTGTCTAAGTTCTGGAAGGCGTTTTGTGCACGGCGGGGGATGCAGTTGTCATTCTCATCGGCTTTTCATCCTCAGACCAATGGTCAGACGGAACGTATGAACCAGAGCTTGGAGACATATCTCCGGTGTTTTGTGTCAGAGAACCAGGAGGACTGGGCTTCTTTCTTACCTCTGGCAGAGTTTGCTCTTAATAATAGGCGGAGCGAGTCCACTGGTAAGTCCCCGTTTTTTGGGGCATATGGTTTTCACCCCCAGTTTTGTACTTTCAGTGGGGGGGGGCTCTTCGGGGGTTCCTGAGGAGGAACGATTTTCCTCATCACTCGCTTCAGTATGGAGAGGGGTGCTGAAGAATCTGAATACTATGGGGAACCGATACAAACGTATGGCTGATAGGAGGAGAGTGTCTGGTCCGGACCTAAGTGTGAACGATCGGGTATGGTTGTCTACCAGGAATATAAAACTTAAGGTTCCCTCCTGGAAACTGGGTCCCAGGTTCATCGGGCCGTACAGAATCAGTTCTATTATTAATCCGGTGGCATTCCGTCTTGACCTCCCCCCTACGTTTAAAATTCACAACGTGTTTCACAGATCATTGCTTAAGAGGTATGTGGCGCCGGTGGTACCGTCACTTTTACCTCCCCCTCCAGTGGTTGTCAATGGTAACTTGGAGTTCCAGGTATCGAGGGTCATTGATTCACGCTTTAATCGCCGGTCCCTTCAGTACCTGGTTCATTGGAAGGGGTATGGTCCTGAGGAGAGGATGTGGGTTCCTGCGTCGGATATTAACGCAGACCGATTAGTTCGGGCCTTCCACACGACTCACCCGGATAAACCTGGCCCTGAGGGTCCGGAGGCCCCTCGTAGAAGGGGGGGTACTGTCACGGGTGTGTTGCCACGAAGATCGTCACGAGTACACAGCCTGACTTCTCGCAGCTGACTTGTTGGTGCTTTGTGTTTCTCGGCAGTGAGGGAGTTAATTCTCTCTCTCTCTCTGGGCTAGATGAGGTCCAGCCTCGCCCAGCTGCAATCAATACTTCTGTAGTGAGACTCCTTCATATACCTGCTGGTCTGTTTGGGAGGTGTCGGTGAAAGCATTTCATTCAGACTGACAGAGCGGATCGTGGTGTTTGGAGTTGCTGAGATAAGTGTGTTTGGAAGTGTTTTTTCCCTTTCCTCGCTTTATCATTTATCTCCTTTCCCGTTGGTTTTCCCTCTGTTGTAGTTGAGAAGTTGTTTGTATGCAAGGTGGTTTTGGTTTTTCCCTTGTACTGTCTCGTTCGTCTAAATACTGTGTTTGGGCATATTATTTCTTGTTCCCTTTGGTTGTGATCGGGGTCCTTCTCAGGACTAGATTACTGAGGTGCAGGGATCTTCAGGAGGTAGGGGTTACGCTGGCGGCCTGGACCTCTGTACCTTTAACAGTACCTCCAGGTTGAGGGATTAGTCAGGGCCCCAGCTTAGGGTCAGCTTAGGCCCCCTACCTCCAGTATACAGAGACAGCGTGACACCCAGTGTGTCTAAACCACATTTAGCGTTCACATGTTTGGCATTTCTGTAGCAATGAGAACCGCCTAATAAACCGGTACATGTCTCCAGAAGCATGAGCTGGGCACTACAACGTACTGGGGACTACAACTAACTGGGTTCTACAATGGCAGTTTGCAATTTTCACTCAGCAATATCCACTGCTGCTTGTTTCTGGAAAACCCCCATGGAGTCAAAATCGTCACTACACCTGTTGATACATTCCCAAAGGGGTATAATTTCCAAAATGTGGTCACTTGAGGGGGGATTGTGCTCTTCTAGGACTTAGGAGCTCTGTATATGGAGTCCGCATACTATTCTAGTAAAATCTGCACTCATTGAGCCAAATAGCCCTACGTCCCTCCCGAGTCTCACCGTGTGGCTAATCAGTACAGCCACATATGAAATATTTCTAGAATCAGCAGAAATTGTGGGATAATTTTTGGTGTCATTTTTACCCATTTCCCAGTGTGAAAATGTAAAATCTGGGGCTAAAACAAAATTTTGGTGGTAAAAATGTAATTATTTTTTCTTCACTGCCCAATGGTATTAAATTCTGTGACACACCTGTGGTGTCAATATGATCACTGCACCCCTAGATGAATTCATTGAGAGGTGTAGTTTGTAAAATGAGGTCACTTATGGGGGGGTTCTGCTGTTCTGGGACCTCAGGGGCTCTCCCAGTGGATCATGGCACCCGCAAACCAAAACCGTAAAATCTGCACTATAATATGGCGCTCCTTCCCTTCTGAGCTTTGCACTGTGCCTGAAAAGTATTTTCTGATCACATGTATTGTATTGGCGCACTCAGAAGAAATTTTTACAAGAAACTGAGGTCCATTTTTTCCTACTAGCTCTTAGAAAAATTAAAAACTTGGGGCTAAATCAACATTTTACCATTTTAGTAGTAAAAATGTAATTATTCCTTCTTCACTGCACAATGGTATAAAATACTGTGAGGCACATGTGGTGTCAATATGATCACTGCACCCCTAGATAAATTCATTGGAGAGTGTAGTGTGTAAAATGAGGTCACTTATGGGGGGTGCTTCTGACGCACCCCTGGGCCTGTGTCGCACAGCGTTGCGCATGCAGGAGCTTACCCGAAGCCGGATCTGTTGAGGGTTGTAGTCTCGTGGCGGTGACCCGGTCCGTGCCCAGGGAGTCAGACTAAGTGGCGTTGTATTAGCGGTAGATGTTGGACGACTACGCCACCCGTTGAATGCAGCGAAGGAGCTGCCGCTGCAGGGCAGACCGCTGAGGCCGGTGGTAGGATTGTGCAGCGTGATAGTATCACCCCCAACGGGAGGGGTATGGCCTCAGGGCAGCCGACGTGGATGATGGGGGTAGCAGGAATCACTCAGAGACGATGCGGTGTAGTTCAGGGTCTTTACTGGTGATAAAGATAGACCCTCCCGGAGTACTGGCTAGCGATCGGGGCCTGGTGAGTCCTTGAGCAGATGGGATCTCTCCTGGCCAGGTGGAGTTGTAGGCCTCCCAAACTGACTGTACTCTTCTGGCTACCTTGCTAGAGGCGGGTATAAGTAGCCCACGTCCCTGAGTGTACCGTGTGGTGCTCACCCGTATGGCCGGTGACTCGGGGCCTTCTAGTGGCGTCCGCTCCACGACGGCGGTGCTGGTCCCACGCGTGTGACCGTGCCTTCGGGTTTCTTGGCCAGAGGACCTGAAATCCCCTGCCGGGCGGTTTCTGCTGCTGGGTAAAGATTAGTCCCCACAGCCTCGGACTCCGGGTCCGGTGATAGCTTCTCAGTCAGGGCGAGCTCTGCAGCTGCCAGCCCCTGACTCCTTATAGCACTGCTCCCACAGAGCTCCTGATGTTCCTTTCCTATATCTGCTTCTCTTCTCTGTCTCTACTTCTTCTCTACACACTAACCCTGCCTCAGCCCTAGGTTTATATAGGGGAAGTTCTTCCCCTCCCAGGACTGGGCAGGAGGTGTGGCATGCATAGGATCCCTGACCAAGAGACCTCCCACCTGCTCTCAGACATAACATAGCTGTTACTGTGGAAACCAGACCCCTGGGGTGCCACATTCCCCCCTAGTGAAATTTAGTACTCCGGGACTAAACATATTTTTAGAAAAACATAACAAGGTATAAACAATTATAATACAATAAGAAAAACAGATAAAGATGGTTACGGCGTGTCCGCAACCGGGTGCAGTTTTGAAGAAAAGCAAGGTGTCCATTTCACCAAAACAGGGAGACGTAACCAGGTAGGGGTCTGTCCTGCCCCGAGTCCTTAACAGTCTTTAGTCCATTCCTAGGTTACGCTCCAACCAATTGTACAAGGATTCCCGGTAAATCCACCAAGGACTCCTAAAAATAACTAGAAACACATAATTATTTACAAGTAACAGACAGGTGACCACAAATAAAACAATTTAAACACTTCAAATCCTCCAACGTGCGGGTAACTGGCCTCTAGTGGCCCTAGTGGACCTACGGAGCTGACTGTCTGGCCCTGAACTACAGGGTGTAGGAGCTGTCAAGGGTAAACTGGGCATCTGTCTACGGGCTCTTTGGCTCACTAGGGGTACGGCAGGCTCACTATGAGCAGAGGGTTGATCCTCCTGTTCTGCTTGTGTGGAGTCTGCTGCCTCCTGGACCGGCTGCTCTTCCAGCTCTACCTGTTGCTCCGTAGGCACTTGGGATGCTGGTTGGAGGAACGTGAGGACGGGTACCACAACTGCACCATTAACTTGAGTCCAGGACCGAGGGAAGTCTCCGAGCACAGTACTAACCATATCTTCCCTTTCCTCTACGGGTCGAGGGTCTTCTTGCTCTCCTTCTGGGTTCCGTAGCTGTTCGGGACACTTCTTCAGGTGGTCCCGGGATACAATGGCTGTGGTTTCCCCTCCGTCTTTACTGATGGTACAGACCTTTGGGTTGTCGTGGCTTGAGGGCAGTACGGTGTACGGGTCCTTCTCCCACTGGTCGTCCAACTTGTGGAGCCGTCTCTTCCTCTTCAAGACCTGCTCTCCGGGTACCAGGGGAACAGCGGGAGCATACTGGTTGTAAGTTTTCTCTTGTCTTTCCCTAGCGAGACAGAGACTTCGCTCCACGCTCTCCTGTACTTTCCGGTACTGCTGCTGCCTCTCTGTGTCCCAGTCTGCTTCCGGTGAAGTGTCCTCGGGTGTCAGGACTCCCATCTCCAGGTCAACAGGTAGCTTACCAGGCCTTGCCCTCATTAGGTAAGCCGGGGTACAGTTGGTGGAACCTACAGGGATGTAGTTGTATAGGTCCACCAGATCGGGCAGCTTCTCAGGCCACAGACTGCGTTCTTCCAGGGGCAACGTTTTCAGAAGATCCATTACCACCTGGTTCATTTTCTCACAAAGTCCATTAGTTTGCGGATGATAGGGTGTCGTCCTTATCTTCCGGCAGCCATACAGATTGCAGAATTCCTGGAAGACCTCCGCTTCAAAGGCAGGTCCCTGGTCCGTCAGCACTTGGTCCGGGTACCCGTGTGGACGGCAGAAGTGCTGCTGGAAGGCTCTAGCTGCTGTTTGAGCCGTTAAGTCCTTAACGGGGACGACAACCAAGAACCGGGAGTAATGATCCACAATGGTTAACGCGTAGACGTAGCCACTTCTGCTTGGGGTCAGTTTTACATGATCCAAGGCTACCAGTTCCAATGGCTGCTTGGTGACGATGGACTGAAGGGGGGTCTTCTGGCTGGCACGGTCCTTCCTTCTTAGGTTGCACGGGCCACAGTCTCTGCACCACCTCTCGATGGTTCCCCTCATGCCTACCCAGTGGAACCGCCCGCGCAGCAGGAACTCCAGCTTCTTCCATCCGAAGTGTCCAGCCCCGTCGTGGTATGCCTCCATCACCATGGCTGCGTCTCTTCGTGGCACCACTACTTGCCAGATTAGTTCATGCGTCCGGGAGTTAACCATTCTGCGGCACAACTTCCCCCTGTAAAGGAACAGTCGACTCTTCTCAGCCCACAGTTGTTTGGCTTCCTCCGGAGCGTCTGGGTCAAGGCGAGCCTCTGGCCGAGTCAGCATCTCCTTCACAAGTAGGACGGCAGGGTCACTGTCTTGCATTTCCTCCCAGTTGTAGTGAGGCAAGGGGTTAAACATAGCGGCTTGCTTACTCCTTACCCGATGGGAATACTGGATAGTCCCATGACGGTGGAACGCGGGGAGTTCGACTTCTTCCAGTCCCTCTGGATCTTCTCCTACGTCCGGTAGGTTTGGCATCCTGGACAGGGCGTCCGCGTTGGTATTGGAGCGTCCTGCCCGGTATTTGATTGTGAACTCGTAGTTGGACAGACGGGCCATCCATCTCTGCTCTAGGGCACCGAGTCTTGCCGTGTCCAGGTGTGTCAACGGGTTGTTATCCGTGTACACGGTGAACCGGGAAGAAGCAAGGTAGTGCTTAAAGCGTTCGGTGACTGCCCACACCACTGCCAGGAACTCTAGCTTAAATGAGCTGTAATTCTCAGGGTTTCTTTCGGTGGGTCGCAGTTTTCGACTGGCGTAAGCGATTACTCGTTCTTTCCCCTGCTGGATCTGGGACAGTACGGCTCCTAGCCCGATGTTACTTGCGTCAGTGTAGAGGATAAAGGGCTGGCTGTAATCAGGGTACGCCAGGATTTCATCCCCCGTGAGGGCCATCTTCAGCTGGCGGAAGGACTCTTCTTCTAACTTCTCCCATTTGAAGGGCGGCTTCTGGTTCTTGGCCTTCCGGGACTGGCCTATCAGGAGGTCCTGCATAGGAGCTGCCTTTTTGGTGAAACCGGGGATGAATCTGCGGTAATAGCCTACCAACCCGAGGAACTGCCGCACTTCCTTTACACTGGAGGGACTTGGCCATTCCTTAATTGCGGTGATCTTATCAGGGTCGGGAGCCACTCCGTCAGCGCTCACCACGTGTCCCAGGTACTGCACCTTTGGTTTTAGGAGGTGACACTTGGAGGGTTTTACCTTTAGGCCGTAGTTTGCCAGAGCTTCGAACACTTCCGCCAGGTGTTTCAGGTGGTCCTCATAAGTCTTGGAATATACGAAGACATCGTCCAGGTACAACAGGACCGTCTCGAAGTTTTTGTGGCCCAGACAGCACTCCATTAGTCGTTGAAAGGTTCCTGGTGCGTTACAGAGTCCGAACGGCATGCAGGTAAACTCGCTAAGTCCCATCTGGGTGGTGAATGCGGTCTTCTCCCGGTCCGCCTCTGCTACAGGAACCTGCCAGTACCCGCTAGTGAGATCCAAGGTAGAGAAGAAGTTAGCAGATCTTAAAGCAGCCAAAGACTCCTCTATCCTTGGTAAGGGGTACGCATCTTTGTGTGTGATACGGTTGATTTTCCGGTAATCTACACACATCCTCATGGTGTTGTCTTTCTTTTTGACTAAGACTAGTGGAGCTGCCCAGGGGCTACAGCTATCCCTGATCACCCCAGCCTCCTTCATGTCCCTAAGCATCCCCTTGGCGTGTTGGTAGTGTGCAGGGGGTACGGGTCGATACCTCTCTTTTATGGGAAGATGGTCTCCCGTGGGGATGTGGTGTTCTACCCCCTTGACTCGCCCGAAGTCTAACGGGTGTTTACTAAACACTCTCTCGTACTCTTGAACCACCCGATAGACTCCCTGTCTCTGGTGTGAGGGAGTGGAGTCAGTACCCAAATGTAGTTGCTGACACCAGTCCTCCATTGTTTCCTTAGAGCCGTTACTTTCCTCCGGGGAAGATGGAGGCAAGGGTTCTACGGACTGTATGGAATTTTGATTGATGGTATACAATTTGGCTAGCGTGGCATACCGGGGCAGGTACACTTCCCTCTTCCCGATATTTATTATGCGAACGGGCACCCTCCCATGGCGTACATTGACCACCCCCCGTGCTGTCAAAATGGTGGGCCTACTGTCTGAGTAAACTGGTTCTACCATTGCCTGGTAATCTCTACCTCTCAGACCAATAGCTGCCCGGCACCAAATCATCATTTCACTTTTTGGGGGCATGGCAATAGGGAAAGGGTCACACATTCTTACGCTACCAATCTCACCACCGGAGAGTTCTATCTGTTGCCGTCGCATCAGTGCCCGGATCTCTTTCTGGAGCACTCGCTGCTGGCCGGAGCTGGCGTTCTTGGCAACCTGCTGTAAAAGGAAAATCACCTCTGCAAGACAATTTTCAATTACATTAGTTCCTAGAGTTATCTTTGGGTGACTCTCGTGCTTGTCAATGTCTACAATGATCAGTCCCTGTGCCGCCAGTTCAACTCTACCGATTTTAATGGTCACCTCTTTAAATCCAATCTGTGGCACGGGCTGACCATTGCTGGTGATGATACTCAAATCGTCGTCAGGGTAGCGGGTGATATCCGAGTCATTCCAGTACTGCTTGAAGAGCACGTACGGGATAGTGGTAACCTGTGACCCGGTGTCCAGTAGGGCACTCATGGGGATGCCATCCAGTACCACAGGCAAGACTGGACGTCCTCCCACATATTTGTCGCGCCAGTTCGATGGGCCTGATGATCTTTTTCCTGGGGTTTGGCCCTCTACCCCAGGTTGTGCCAGTTTAAAGGACAGTACCTTGCCATATGTCCGGGTTGATTGCAGCGGCGGCAGATGGGTTGTCCGTCCTCGTTGTATCGGTCGCTGGGTCTTCCTCTGGCCGGTGGGGTCCTCCTTGGTCGACGCCACGGGATGTCCTCCGGTCCGGATGCCAGCTGGATCTTCCCTGGAGTGGAAACCTGTAAAGACTGCACAGTTCGGGTTAGCGCGGCAACGCTTTTAGCTAGCTCTTGGACCTGATGGTGCAGGTCTGGAGCCGGGTCATTGTTCAAAGGCTGCGCATCAGCTCCCACAGGCCCTGCCGACAAGGGCGCCGCCTCCTGGTGGTAAGTGGTAGTGGGGCGTCTGTGGGTCACAACGCCACCTGGTGCCGGTTCTCGGAGCACCCGGATGGCTCTGTCCTTGAACTGTGCAAATCCCAGATGAGGGTCCTGTAAGGCCATTGCCCGCAACTGGGTTCGGTGGGCATTGCAATATAAACCCTCTATAAATTGTTCAGTCAACAGCCTGTCCTCGTCTCCCACGCCGTCAGGGTCGGTCTGCTTAATGGCTCTCAGGGCCTCTTGTAGGTTCAGGGCATAGTCCCTTATACTCTCGTGTGCTCGCTGCTTGCACCCGTAGAATCTAAGCTTGATCTCGGCTGAGGTGCGGGTATCAAAGGTGTCCCTCAGCCGGGTTAGTATCCCTGCAACAGTCCTCCCCCCAGGTGGCCAGGACTTTACCTCCCTTTGGGCTGCCCCGGTTAATTGGGCCACCAGGATGCTCACTTTTTGCTCTTCTGTGAGGGGATACACCTGGAAGAGGCTATCCAGCTTTTCTCTAAAGTCATGCAGGGTATGTGACTCCCCTGAGTACTGGGGTAGCCAGGCCGCTCCCGGGATATAGGGCATGGTGAAAGGCATGACTGCAGCAGCGGTGGCGCTGGCGGGGGTTGAGGCAGTGAAGCTCTCCTCCGTATCCGACATCTTCCTCCCCCCTAGTGGACCGTGGCCTACCTTGCGATGATCCTCTTCCGTAGGCCGCGGCTCCGCAGTGGATCGTCAGGGTTGAGGACCTTCCGTCGCGCTCCTGTGACGTCGGCGTCTGCTGGGCTCCTTCCAGGACCTTACGCAACGTCCGGACGTGAGGCGGGGCTTCAGTTCTCGCGCGCTTTCGGAGTCCACGCCCCTCTTCTTCCCGCGCGGCGTCTTCAAGATGGCGTCCAACGGCGGGAAAACTCCACGGATGGCGGGAAGAAGGCAGAAGATGGCGCCGGATGGCGGGAAAACTTCGCGGATGGCGGGAAGAAGGTAGAAGATGGCGCCGGATGGCGGGAAACCTCCACGGATGGCGGGAATCTTCACCACTGGTAAGTTTGAACAGTCTTTTTCAGGCACGCAGTACCCGGTGGTTGCGGGCACGAAATCCTGCCGACTACGCCAAAAGTTGACGCACCCCTGGGCCTGTGTCGCACAGCGTTGCGCATGCAGGAGCTTACCCGAAGCCGGATCTGTTGAGGGTTGTAGTCTCGTGGCGGTGACCCGGTCCGTGCCCAGGGAGTCAGACTAAGTGGCGTTGTATTAGCGGTAGATGTTGGACGACTACGCCACCCGTTGAATGCAGCGAAGGAGCTGCCGCTGCAGGGCAGACCGCTGAGGCCGGTGGTAGGATTGTGCAGCGTGATAGTATCACCCCCAACGGGAGGGGTATGGCCTCAGGGCAGCCGACGTGGATGATGAAGGTAGCAGGAATCACTCAGAGACGATGCGGTGTAGTTCAGGGTCTTTACTGGTGATAAAGATAGACCCTCCCGGAGTACTGGCTAGCGATCGGGGCCTGGTGAGTCCTTGAGCAGATGGGATCTCCCCTGGCCAGGCGGAGTTGTAGGCCTCCCAAACTGACTGTACTCTTCTGGCTACCTTGCTAGAGGCGGGTATAAGTAGCCCACGTCCCTGAGTGTACCGTGTGGTGCTCACCCGTATGGCCGGTGACTCGGGGCCTTCTAGTGGCGTCCGCTCCACGACGGCGGTGCTGGTCCCACGCGTGTGACCGTGCCTTCGGGTTTCTTGGCCAGAGGACCTGAAATCCCCTGCCGGGCGGTTTCTGCTGCTGGGTAAAGATTAGTCCCCACAGCCTCGGACTCCGGGTCCGGTGATAGCTTCTCAGTCAGGGCGAGCTCTGCAGCTGCCAGCCCCTGACTCCTTATAGCACTGCTCCCACAGAGCTCCTGATGTTCCTTTCCTATATCTGCTTCTCTTCTCTGTCTCTACTTCTTCTCTACACACTAACCCTGCCTCAGCCCTAGGTTTATATAGGGGAAGTTCTTCCCCTCCCAGGACTGGGCAGGAGGTGTGGCATGCATAGGATCCCTGACCAAGAGACCTCCCACCTGCTCTCAGACATAACATAGCTGTTACTGTGGAAACCAGACCCCTGGGGTGCCACACTTCTGCTGTTCTGGCACCTCAGTGGCTCTGCCAATGTGACATGGCACTCTCAAACCAGTCAAGCAAAATCTGAACTCCAGTATAACGCTTCTTCCCTTCTGAGCTTTGCACTATGTCCCAAAAGTAGTTTCTGACCACATATATGGTATCGGTGTTCTCAGGAGAAATTGCACAGAAAATTTTGGGGTCCATTTCTCCTGCTTTCCTTGTGAAAATGAAAAAAAATTGGGGCTAAAACAACATTTTTGTGTGAAAAATATATATTTTTTCATTTTCACAGATTTCAACGTTGTAAAATTCTGTGAAGCATCTGGGGGTTCAAGGTGCTCACCACATGTCTAGATAAATTCCTTGGGGGGGTCTAGTTTCCAAAATAAGGTAAATTGGGGGGGGTTTCCACTGTTTAGACACATCAGGTGTTTTCCAAATGCAGCATGTCGTCCGCTAATGTTTCCAGACAATTTTGGCTTCAAAAGTCAAATGGCGCTTCTTCCCTTCCGAGCCCTGCCGTGCGCCCAAACAGTAGGTTTCCTCCACATATGGGGTATCAGCGTGATCAGGAGAAATTGCACACCAAATTTTACAGTGCATTTTTTCTTGTTACCCTTGAGAAAATGCAAAATTTTGGGCTAAAAAAACATTGCTGTTGAAAAAATTTGATTTTTTTTTATTGTCATGGCTCAACGTTCTAAATTTCTTTGACGCACCTGGGGGGTTCAAGGTGCTCACAACAAATCTAGATAAGTTTATTGCGAGTCTAGTTTCCAAAATGGGGTAACTTGTGGGGGGTTTCCACTGTTTAGGCACATCAGGAGCTCTCCAAATGCAACATGGCGTCCACTCTCGATTCCAGCCAATTTTGCGTTCAAAAAATCAAACAGTGCTTCTTCCCTTCCAAGTCCTGCAGTGTGCAGTAGTTTCCCCCTACACATGGGAGTATCAGCGTGCTCAGGAGAAATTGCACAACAAATTTTGTAGTTCATTTTCTCCTGTTACCTTTGTGAAAATAAAAAAAATTGGGGTCTAAAGTAAAATTTTTGTGAAAAAAAGTTAAATGTTAATTTTTTCCTTACACATTGCATTAATTCCTGTGAAGCACCTGAAGGGTTAATAAACTTCTTGAATGTGGTTTTGAGCACCTTGAGGGGTGCAGTTTTTAGAATGGTGTCAATTTTGGGTATTTTCTGTCATATAGGCCTCTCAAATTCACTTGAAATGTGATGTGGTCCCTAAAAAATGTTTTTGTAAATTTTGTTGGAAAAATGAGAAATTGCTGGTCAACTTTTAACTCTTCTAACATCCTAACAAAAAAATTATGTTTTAAAAATTGTGCTCATGTAAAGTAGACAAATGGGAAATGTTATTTCTTAACTATTTTGTGTGACATAACTCTCTGGTTTAAGGGCATAAAAATTAAAATTTTGAAAATTGCTACATTTTCAAAATTTTTGCCAAAATTTCCGATTTTTTCACGAATAAACGCCAGTTATATCAAACAAATTTTACCACTATCATGAAGTACAATATGTCACGAAAAAAATATTCTCAGAATCATTGGGATCTGTTGAAGCGTTCCAAAGTTATTACCTCATAAAGTGACACTGATCAGAGTTGTAAAATTTGGCCTGGTCATAAAAGTGAAAACAGGCTTGGGGAGTGAAGGGGTTAAATAAGCTTAAAAATTTCACCATACGAACAAATGTTTTGCTCCTGCAGCGGGTGAATGATAGCAAGTTTAGGAAGACCGATAATCAGCTGAAGTGTAAATGCAACTTAAAGAGTAAGTAAACATTTTAGAAATTATTTTATATGTTTTAGGGTCATTCATCCTAAGCAGATCTGTGGGAAACCAGTCCTGAGTCCCCCACCAATCGCTCAAAAGACCTCTTTAGAAAAGCACAGCTCATGAGACAGGAGAGCACACAGAGCAGAGTGGATGCAGTAAAAAGTCATAGTCCTGTCTCCTGAACTGTGCACTTCTAAGAGGTGTTTTGAGCAATCATTGTGGGTCTCAGGACACACTGCTGCACCAATCTGCTCAGAGTTAATGGACCTAAAACATATAAGATAGCTCCCAAAAGCTAAGTTACTCTTTAAATGTTTATTACTGCTATTGCCTACAACTAATCAGTACGGTGGTTCCCATATGGTCTGCAGTCTGATGACTCGTAACAACTCCAATCATCTCCTTACCATTTTTAAGGGCATGCTGAGAGTTGCAGTTTCATGCAATACAAGTGTATATGCTGGGGGCTAACCTGAAATTGCAAGTGATCACTGTACCAACCTTGGTGATGTATTCATGTACTGATGGTGGTTCTGGCGCTGTATTTCTGTACTGATGATTGCTCTGGTGATGTTATCATGCACTGACAGTGGTACTGGTGATGTATTCATGTAATGACTGTGGTTCTGGTGATGTTTTTATGTACTGATGGTGGTTCTGTGATGCATTTATGTACTGACTGTGGTTCTGGTAATGTATTCATGCACTGACGGTGGTTCTGTTGATATAGCCATGCACTGACAGTGGCTCTGGTGATGTATTCATGTACTGATGATGGCTTTGGTAATGTACTTATGTACCGACGGTGGTTCTGGTGATGTAGTCGTGTCCTGATGGTGGTTCTGGTGATTTATTAATGTAGATGTTGTATTCTTTAATTAATTAGACATGAAGCTTGATCTTTATAGGGTGGTAATAAACCAGACTGACCAGATCTCAAACACTCTGCTAGAATTTTATAAAGATCTATATATATTCAAACTGCAATTTAATAGAGAACAGATCTTATCCTACTTGAGGGAAATCAAACTACCGACATTCAGCAGTAAAGATCAAGAATTTTTAAATAGACCACTACAGCTAGAGGAGTTACAAATGGCAGTAGCCTCTATGGCTACTAACATGGCTTATTAGCCTCTCTGGCTAATAACAAATCTCCAGGACTTGACAGGCTTCCCACAGAAATATATAAGAAATTTGGAAATATTTTACTTCTCCACTTACTGGCTACCTTTGAGGAAGCGGTGAGGGGGAGAACCCTACCCCATTCAATGCAAGAGGTGGTGATAGTAGTCATACCTAAGCCAGGTAAAGACCCTTTAATCCCTGACTCATATAGGCCCATATCCAGAGGCGTATCTAGGGCGGTGCATGTGCCCCGGGCGCAGCCGGGAGGGGGGGCGCAGTCGGGCTGCCTAATGCGGTGGTCCGATGTGGCTCCACGGCAGCTGCATTCTGCCGCCCCCTGGACTGAGAGTCAGCAGTTCTCTGAGCCGGCTGATATAGCCGGCTCAGAGAAGCTGCAGCACCGGCTATTGAAGCTCTGACTGCACTGCAGGGTCAGAGCGACGCTAGCAGCGTGATCCGGTCATGTGATCACGCTGCTGACATCACTCACCGGCGCTCCAGTGCAGACAGGGGCGCACATTGATGGTAAGTGCTCCACACTGGAACTGAAGACACCGAAACGTAGTGTGCTGTATTCAATGTGCTATGGGTGTGATTTAGGATGTGGGCATAGTGTGTGAGGAGTGATTTGGGATGGGGGTATTTAGTGTGTTAGGGGTGATTTGGGATGGGGGTATTTAGTGTGTAGGGGAGATTTCGGATGGGGGTATTTTATATGTGGGGGTGGTGATTTGGGATGGGGGTATTTTATGTGTGTGGGGGTATTTAGTGTGTGAGGGGAGATATGGGATGGGGGTATTTAGTGGGGGGTGATTTGGGATGGGGGTATTTAGTGTGTGGGGGTGATTTAGGATGGGGTATTTAGTAGGGGGGGTGAATTAGTGTAACGGGGAGGGGTTGGGGAAATTTGGTGCAACTGGAGGGAAATTTGAGGACTCTGTATGAGGAACAAAGGGGGGAAATGGGGGACATGCATGAGGAAACAGTATGGTGAGTGGGGGGATGGTGCGGACACAGTATGAGATGTGGGGAGGATGTATGAGGGAAGGAAGGGTGCAGACAGTATGGTGAGTGGGTGTATTGGTGCGGATTCAAAATGGGGAGGATGGGTGCGAACACAGTATGGGGAGTGAAGGGGTAATGTATGTGGACACAATACAGGGAGCGAGTGGGGGCATGGGTGCAGTCACAGTATGGGGAGCGAGGGTGATGGGATGTGTACGGACACAGTATGGGGAGTGAGGATGATGGGATGTGTACGGACACAGTATCAGGAGTCAGGGAATGTGTGAGGAGGCAGTATGGAGAGCTAGGGAGTAAATATGAGGAGACAGTATGGTTAGCAGGGGGAATGTGAGAGGAGACAGTATGAAGAGGGAGGGGAATAGTGTGAGGATACAGTATGGGGGGAAAAAGTGTGAGTGAGCACAAAATAGAGACTGAGTAATGTGGAGGGGGTTAGCATGGGGGGACAGTGTAAGGGCACAGCCAGGAGGGGACAGTATACCAGGGAGGGGGGAGTGTAATGAAGGGGCACAAGTATAGAGACTGGACCCTATAGGGGGGACACAGTGTGAGGACAGTGTGAAGAGGGGGCTCAGTATGGAAAGGAGAGGGCAGTGTGGAGAGCATGTATTATAACAGGGACAGTATGTGGGTCATATTTTGTGCAGGGAATATAGTGAGGGGCAATCAGTTATTCAGGGGCTCAGTGTAGGGCAGATATTTTTATTTAGAAGCATTATAATGACACTGATATCTTTAAGGGCATCATCTTGAGATGTGCTGCAGAAGACTGGAGAAGATGAAAGTCTGCAGAGACAAGCTGTGGATGGGAAAAGTCATCATGGTGTCTGGACAAAATGAAGAAGAAAATAAAGAGAACGACTCTAGAGACATCATCTATCAGGTACCTGGATGTAAATGTTATTTGTGATACTGACTAATCCTCATGTTTTTATTTGTTAGGAGCATTAACCCCTTAATAACATCTGACGTACTAATACGCGTCTGTGCCCTGGGACTTAAGAGCCAGACCCGTATTAGTACGTCATGGCGATCGCGCGCGCACACAGGTTGTGCGGGCGCGATCGCCGCCGGGTGTCAGCTGATTGTCACAGCTGACACCCGGTACTATGTGCAAGGAGCGGTCCTGCACCGCTCCCAGCACATTAACCCCCGCGATGCTGCGATCGAAGTCGATCGAAGTCGATCGCGGCATTGCGGGGGCAAGGGGAGGTGATCGGCGATACTCACCTCCTCTTCCGGCTTCCAGCGCAGTCTGCAAAGGCTTCCCGGGTGTTGCCATGACGACCCGATGTCGTCATGACAACATCCGGGTCACCAGAGAGCAGGAAGATTGCTTGGGCATGCGCAGTGCATCTCCAAGCAATCTTCACACTGTGCACTTCTGACAGCCTTCATGGCATAGGGATGGTGCTTCATTCCTGTGCCATGCAGGCGATCAGAAAAAAAAAAGTGAAAGTCCCAGAGTGGGACAAAGTAATAAAGTGTATAAACTGTGTGAAAGTGGAAAAAAAAAAAAATGTGCAAAAATATTATAAAAAAATAAAAAAAATAATACACCAAAAATAAGAATATAATGTACTCATCAATAAATATTATTATAAAAAAAAACAAAAAAACAATAAAAGTACACATATTTGGTATCGCCGCGTCCGGAACAACCTGACCTATAAAACTGTCCCACTAGTTAACCCCTTCAGTGAACACGGTAAAAAAAAAAAAAAAACCGAAGCAAAAAACAATGCTTTATCACCATACCGCCAAACAAAAAGTGGAATAACACGCGATCAAAAAGACGCATATAAATAAAAATGATACCGCTGAAAACGTCATCTCGTCCCGCAAAAAACAAGCCGCCATACAGCTCCATAAGCCGAAAAATAAAAAAGTTATAGCTCTCAGAATAAAGCGATGCTAAAAAATATTTTTTTCTATAAAATAGCTTTTATTGTGTATAAGCGCCAAAACATAGAAAAATGATACAAATGTGGTACCGCTGTAAACGTACTGACCCGAAGAATAAAGCTACCTCATCAATTTTACCACACGCGGAACAGAATAAAAAAAAAAAAAAAAAAAACAATTCCTGAATTGTTGGTTTTTGTTTATTCTGCCTCCCAAAAATCGGAATAGAAAGCGATCAAAAAATGTCAAGTGTCTGAAAATGGCACCAATAACAACGTCAAGTCATCCCGCAAAAAACGAGCCGTCACATGACTGTCTGCCAAAATCTGGAAAAATTATAGCTCTCAAAATATGGCGATGCAAAAACTAGATTTTACAAAAAATGCGTCTTTTAGTGTGTGACAGCTGTCAGTCATAAAAACCCCATATGATTCTGGCATTGCTGTAATCACACCGACCCGAAGAATAAAGTCGTCTAATCACTTATACCGCACAAGGAACGGCGTCAAAAATAAACTCTTGGGTTAGGATTGGGTTAGGGTTAGGGCTGGGTTTGGGGCTAGGGTTGTGCTGGGGCTAGGGTTGTGCTGGGGCTAGGGTTGTGCTAGGGCTAGGGTTGTGCTAGGGTTAGGGCTGGGGTTGGGATTTTTTTCAAAAGTAAGAAAAAAAGATGACGATATGGCGACTAGTGTTGAGAGCAAGTGCTCGCTACTTGAGTTTGCATCGGGTGCTCTGGTATGCATTGAGTATCGTGGGTATTTGAGTGACATGCTCGAGTCTCTGCCCCATATGCTTCGCGGCCAAAAAACTTTACGGGGATTGCCTGCCATGCACGAGCGATCCCCGCATGTTTTTTTTTGGGTGTCTAATAACCGTGAAACATGCGGAGCAGGGACTTGAGCATGTCACTCGAGCACACGCTGTACATGGTGCATACCTGAGTTGGGCACACAGGGACTCTCCAAATGCAACATGATGTCCGCTAACAAATTGTCGGCTCAATTTGTTAGCGGATATCATGTTGCATTTGGAGAGTCCCTGTGTGCCCAAACATTGGAGCTCCCCCACAAGTGACCCCATTTTGGAAACTAGACCCCCCAAGGCACCTATCTAGATTCATAGTGAGCACTTGGAACCCCAGGTGTTTCACAAATTGATTCATAAAAATGAAAAAGTGTTTTTTTTTTCACTTTTTCATTTTTACAAATCAATTTGTGAAGCACCTGGGGGTTCCAAGTGCTCACTATGCATCTAGAAAGGTGCCTTGGGGGGTTTAGTTTCCAAAATGGGGTCACTTGTGGGGGAGCTCCAAAGTTTGGGCACAGAGGGGCTCTCCAAACACAACATGGCGTCCGCTAATTATTCAAGCAAATTTTACAATCAAAAAGTCAAATGGCGCTCCTTCCCTTCCGAGCCCTGCCGTGCGCCCAAACAGTGTTTTTTCCCCAAATATTGGGTATCTGCGTGCCCAGGGGAAATTGCACAACAAATTTTGGGGTCCATTTTTTCCTGTTACCCCTGTGAAAATAAAAAAAATTGGGTCTAAAGTAACATTTTTGTGAAAAAAGTTAAATGTTCATTTTTTTCTTCCACATTCAAAAAATTCCTGTGAAGCACCTGAAGGGTTAATAAAGTTCTTGAATGTGGTTTTGAGCACCATGAGGGGTGCAGTTTTTAGAATGGTGTCACTTTTGGGTATTTTCTGTCAAAAATACCTCTCCAAGTGACTTCAAATGTGATGTGATCCCTAAAAAAATGGTTTTGTAAATTTTGTTGGAAAAATGAGAAATCGCTGGTCAACTTTTAACCCTTATAGCTCCCTAACAAAAAAAAATTTTGGTTCCAAAATTGTGCTGATGTAAAGTAGACATGTGGGAAATGTTATTTATTAACTCTATTGTGTGACATATCGCTCTGATTTCAGGGCTTAAAAATTCAAATTTTGAAAATTGCAAAATTTTTGAAATTTTCGCCAAATTTCCGTTTGTTTCACAAATAAACGCAAGTGATATCGAAGAAATTTTTCCACAATCATGAAGTACAATATGTCACGAAAAAACAATCTCAGAATCAGGGGGATCCGTTGAAGCGTTCCAGAGTAATTACCTCATAAAGTGACAGTGGTCAGAATTGTAAAAATTGGCCCGGTCATTAACGTGCAAACCACCCGCGGGGCTTAAGGGGTTAAATAGGTTGACCAAGTTTGTGATGAGTCTGCAGTCATTCTATGTGATTGCAGACTTCTGACTTCTCACAGAGCGCACTGCATGCTGCCAGGATTCTCTCGTGTTGGCGATTTACATACTGTACATGTGGTCACATGCCGACAAGACATATGTGGCGTCACTCAACGACAATGAATTGAGCGAGGCCAGACACGTCTAGTCAGAATGTGGCCATAAGTATACAAATCACATACTTGTGCTGACATGACCCTCCAGTCTTGCCACCGGCAAGGGAGAATCGTAAAATTGTGCAATGCATGCGCTGTGAGAATTCAGAAGCTTGCAGTCACTGTGTGACTGCAGACTTTCATCTCTAACTTGAACAAGTCCTTTAATTATAAGATAAAGCCCTGTTGCCAATCCTAACAGCGTGTAATATACTCACTGTAAGGCAGGGACACACTATCATATAACTTGGGCGATAATCGCATCGCACTGAACGGACTGGCCGGCACCTCTCCTGACCTGAGCATGACAGAATGATGTATTTCTATGCGGCTGTCAAGCTCTGGTCAGGAGGACAGAGAGCCAATACCAAGTTTATGATGCGATGCTTGCACAAGTTATACGGACGTCTGTCTCTGCCCTTGGGATTCAGCTCTGCCTGCAGGTTCCAGCAGTCATCACATGGCCCCTTCACTCATATGTGATTTTCATACTTACGGTCTTGTGATAACAAGCTTTTCTTTTTGCTTCTGTCAGTTTTTCACTGAACAGGTGTTGGCAATAACTAAATCACACTTGCAGCCAGTTAACATGGATTAAAGTTGACTCAACCTCTGTCCTGTGTCCTTGTGTGTACCACATTGAGCATGGAGAAAAGAAAGAAGACCAAAGAACTGTCTGAGGACTTGGGAAACCAAATTGTGAGGAAGCATGAGCAATCTCAAGGCTACAAGTCCATCTCCAAAGACCTGAATGTTCCTGTGTCTTCCGTGCACAGTGTCATCAAGAAGTTTAAAGCCCATGGCACTGTGGCTAACTTCCCTAGATGTGGACGGAAAAGAAAAATTGACGAGAGATTTCACCGCTAGATTGTGCAGATGGTGGATAAAGAACCTCGACTAACATCCAAACAAGTTCAAGCTGCCCTGCAGTCCGAGGGTACAACAGTGTCAACTCGTACTATCCGTCGGCGTCTGAATGAAAAGGGACTGTATGGTAGGATACCCAGGAAGACCCCACTTCTTACCCCGAGACATAAAAAAAGCCAGGCTGGAGTTTGCCAAAACTTACCTGAGAAAGCCTAAAATGTTTTGGAAGAATGTTCTCTGGTCAGATGAGACAAAAGTAGAGCTTTTTAGGAAAAAGCATCAACATATAGTGTACAGGAAAAAAAAGAGGCATTCAAAGAAAAGAACACGGTCCCTACAGTCAAACATGGCGGAGGTTCCCTGATGTTTTGGGGTTGCTTTGCTGCCTCTGGCACTGGACTGCTTGACCGTGTGCATGGCATTATGAAGTCAGAAGACTACCAACAAATTTTGCAGCATAATGTAGGGCCCAGTGTGAGAAAGCTGGGTCTCCCTCAGAGGTCATGGGTCTTCCAGCAGGACAATGACCCAAAACACACTTCCAAAAGCACTATAAAATGGTTTGAGAGAAAGCACTGGAGACTTCTAAGGTGGCCAGCAATGAGTCCAGACCTGAATCCCATAGAACACCTGTGGAGAGATCTCAAAATGGCAGTTTGGAGAAGGCACCCTTCAAATATCAGGGACCTGGAGCAGTTTGCCAAAGAAGAATGGTCTACAATTCCAGCAGAGCATTGTAAGAAACTCATTGATGGTTACCGGAGCGGTTGTTTGCAGTTATTTTGGCTAAAGGTTGTGCAACCAAGTATTAGGCTGAGGGTGCCAATACTTTTGTCTGGCCCATTTTTGGAGTTTTGTGTGAAATGATCAATGATTTGATTTTTGCTTCATTCTCTTTTGTGTTTTTTCCTTGCAAGCAAATTAAATGAAGATAATAATACCAAAGAATTTGTGATTGCAATCATTTTCAGGAAGAATCTGAGTATTATCTAAGGGGTTAAACTTGTCGGCAATCACTCAATAAATGAGCAAAATTGTGATGAACCTGTAGCCGCCATCTTGGTAATGATAAATCATATCCAGGGATGGCCACACTTCAGCAGCCCCCACCCTTGGGACCTTCTGTTAAAACGTCAACTAGATAGTTTCCCCCCATCCAGGCTCCTGTAAGATAAGAAGCCTACTTAACACTTGAATGCTAGGAGCTTCAAAGACTTCGAGAGGAAACACAGCCAGCAGGGGGGGGTGCTTCGTCTATCTGTACCTGACCATTTGTCCCATAGGACTAGTTTCTTTGTCTGTCACAAGCATGGAGGCATAAGATATAGAAACATGAATAGTACACGCATGTTGCGTGGGATGGGCCAATAAAAAAATATCACGGCGTCCCGGAGCCATTGCGCACACAAGCCTCCGCGGTAGACGTTTGTACGTGCTCTGGAAGCCAAGATATAGCGCGGAGCCATTCCTGAGGACCGTATGGTATCATAATTGATATCAAAAGGTCGGTTACGGCGGCCCGAATCCATGGGAACCCCTGGGGGTATCATGAGACCATCCCAGAAGAAGTTATTGGGTTCCATAGAATTTGGGCTTCTGATCGAAGTTAGACCTGAGGGTGGAGACTGAGCCAGCTGACCTCACCAGCAGTGGGCGGGACGGGGCAGGTAAGATAGCAGGACAGACAAGAGACAAGTCAGTTTTTGACCCAAGAGTGGTGTGCTGAACATCTGAGCACCAGCTGAGGCCACCAAGGGGAGGAGCAGTTTGACCATGCGGTGGTAGGCCTCAGCCTGTAACAAAGAACCGTGCCTGCGACCGCAGAATCCTCTCCCTGCGTCACAAGAAAATCAAGAAACCGGTAACTGATATGCTGTGGTGATTCTGTGTGTTGTATTCCATTGTTGTATAGTTTAGCCTGACCTTATACCTGTGTATATTTAGTTGTATATCGTGTATCTAGTGTATTATTATAATCAATTACCTCAAGTAATTGTGGGCCTGCCTTTTATTCTGCATAACGAACGCACGTCCGTGTGAGCTCGGCTCAAGCCAAAAACGCTACCCAGGGTTGGTTCCTGACCCGATATAGGCCCATTCACGGACTGGGCGTATATCTAAAATAGGGACTGGTGGCAGCATACCAACTGGGGATTGGGGAAGGCTGGTAGTGACGGTCGGAGGTTCAGATATATATATTCCTGGCGCGGCCAAGGAAGATATATATACCGCCCTCACTACAGAGGGCCCCGATACCCAGTAGGTTACAGGACAGTCTCCCTGGCGACCGCTTATCCTAGGTGCAGTTCCTTGACTGACCTGAGGCTAAGAGGGCGCTAGCGAGTTGTGCTGTGTAGTGACGTTACGGTTTAGTGACGTTGAAGGGATAACACACTACCGTGTTCCCTGCGCTGGTTGCAGCTTCCTGGCACTACTTTCTCTAGGTGCAGTACCTTGACTGACCTGAGAGGTAAGGGGGCGCCAGAGAGCTGCACCCACCGGCCGGCTTTCATCACATTGGTGGCAGAGCGGTGGGATTGCAGAATAATAGTGTTGTGGGACCCCTACTCCCAGGCACTAAAGACTGCCAGTGGTAACTTCCACTGCTGGAGTCTTAAGGTCAGCCCAACGTTAGACGGTCAGGCTAAAAGTATAACAAGGTGTGTGCAAACTCAGGGTTGCAGCGGTGTCGGTTACCAAGATGGCAGACGGCACCAGGAGCAAGACCCTGCAGGAGTCTAATGCTACGGTCCGTGTGGCAGGAGGGGAGGACATTGTTACTCATGGCGAGGAGGAGTCCAGCCCGGGCACCTCAGGGAGCCAGTCCCCAGTATACGGTCCCGCAGTGGGCTGCCCACCACCTACCCAGCCCAGCCTGTCCAGATCACAAGCCCTTTTACAAGCGGCTATGGCAAGTCTCCAGTCTCATGGCGATGCCGTCTACAAAACCCTCCTGGCAGCATCAGAGAAGGCAGCGGAGGAGGAGCGTGCAGAGCGGGCTGCGGAGCGGGCTGCGGAGCGGGCTGCGGAGCGTGAAGCTGCAGAGCGCCGGGAGGCTGCGGAGCATGAAGCTGCAGAGCGCCGGGAGGCTGCGGAGCGTGAAGCTGCAGAGCGCCGGGAGGTTGCGGAGCGTGCAGAGCGAGCTGCGGAGCGCCAGCACCAACTGGACCTGGCCCAGCGGGGGCTTCCGCTAGAGCAACCAACCCATCAGGAGACCAAGTCGTCCAAAGTCCGAGCTGAGGACTTCCCTCTACTGGAGAAGGATGGGGACCTGGACTCCTTTCTGGTGGCATTTGAACGGACCTGTCTTCAGCACCATCTGGCCCGGGATCAGTGGGCCAGATACCTGACCCCCCGTTTGAGGGGTAAGTCCCTGGATGCCTTGGGGGACTTACCTGCCGGGGAGGTACAGAACTACGACTGCATCAAGCGGGCCCTGATCCGGCAGTACAACCTCACTCCCGAGTCGTACCGCCAGAAGTTCCGGAGCCTGCTGCGTGGCCCCAAGGACACCTGGACCGATCATATGCGGGCGCTGTTGAGAGCCGCAGAGCACTGGACCTCGGGTCTAGCGCTTACTACCCGCCAGGAGGTCCAGGAACTGTTCGTCACGGAGCAGTTCTTGTGGAACTGCCCAGAGGACCTCCGACAGTTCCTCCGTGACCGAAAACCAACAGGGGCTTCTGCTACAGCCGCCCTGGCAGACGAGTATGCCAATAACAGGGCGCCTGAGCTGAAGAAGTCTGCCAGCAGCACCTGGAGAGGGGGTAAGCCCAGTCATGCCCCTGTTTCCCCGGCCCCTAGAACACAAGGGGTGTATCCCCCTGTTGCCCTCTCCAGGCAAGGACCAGACGTAAGACGTTGTCATCTATGCAACAAACCAGGACACTTTAGGGCTGAGTGTCCCCAGCGCCAAAAGACCCCATCCCAGTCCCAGAGAGCGCCCAATGTTTTGTGTGTGGGAGGGGGTGGTGGTAGGTCCCTGGACAACATCCAACCCGTCACCATAGGCCGTTCTGCGGTCATGGGACTGCGGGACACGGGCGCTGAACGAACACTGGTACGGCCTGAGGTGGTGTCCCCCCAGGACTTGGTACCAGGAAAGACTCTTTCCGTCTCCGGGGTTGGAGGCGTGGAGCCGGCACTTCCCGTTGCCATGGTGTATTTGGACTGGGGTGCCGGAAGGGGGATGCGGGAGGTGGGAGTAACGCCAAATATTCCCGCAAATGTTTTATTAGGGACCGACTTGGGGCGTCTAGTATCGCAGTATGTACCCTCTGAACCCCCAAGTTCGGCCCCCCAAGAGTGTATTGATTTGTCTGCTGCTAATGCCAACCATGTTGTATGTAGTGTGTGTCCTGCTGAGGAGGAGGGAGTGAAACCTGAGGGTAACACCTGCACAGACACAACACAAACAGGGTTAGTGAAAGCAGGTGGGGAGTGTGGGGATGCCCGCAGAGGTGCTCAGCCGGCGTGCCGTGACCTCTTGTCCTCCGGTGAGGGAGGGGGCGGGCAGGATTCTGTAGAGGGAAGCTCAGGGATGGAGAGGGGGGCAGCTACCGGCAGTGTAGGGCTCCCAGGGGTATCCAGGCTGCTGAGTATAGGCCCACTGCAGGGGGAGGAACAGGCCATGGGAGGTGGGGGTGTCCCAAGAGAGGAGCCGCCAGGTAAGACCCCAGGGCAGGAGTTCCCCACATCCGAGATGTCCAAAGGCCTAGGAAGCCTGCCTGATCGGGCGGCTTGGTCAGAAACAGAGGGGAAGCAGGCACTACCCACGGTCACAGCGGTCATAGCCGCTGTCACCAGGAGTGGGAGCGCCGGAGCCCAAGGAGCCTTGCAGAGGTCCGACGGCTTCCCCACTTCTGACCAAGTGTCTGCCGGGTCAGACAGCGGCCAGGTGACATGCCCGGAGGGGCTGACAGAGGATGTGGCAGTTTCGTCGATTCTGGCCACATCAAGTCAGGAATTTCAGGCTGCGTTGGAAGCAGACGACAGCCTGAAAGCTCTCAAGGAACAGGCGGCACAGCCTCCCATGGAGTCAGACTGCGAGCGTGTGGTCTGGGACCAGGGACGGCTGTACCGGGTAACGGTCCAGCAGGGTTCACCGGAGGCGTGGCCCAGGGACCGACAGTTAGTGGTACCCTATCCGTTCAGGGCGGAATTGTTGCGGATCGCACACGAGATTCCGATGGCCGGACACCTAGGGATCGCTAAAACCAAGGCCAGGATAGCTCAGCATTTCTACTGGCCTGGGATGGGAGCCGCGGTGGGTGCCTACTGCCGTTCGTGTGACACCTGTCAGAGGGTGGGGAAGGCGGGGCCGCGCCCCAAAGCCCCACTGGTAACTCTGCCAATCATCGAAGAGCCTTTCTCGAGGGTCGCTGTGGATCTTATTGGACCTCTGTCCACTCCCAGCCACTCCGGGAAATGCTTCATACTCACGGTAGTGGACTATGCCACCCGGTACCCGGAAGCGGTAGCTTTGTCGTCCATTCGGGCCGACAAGGTGGCTACCGCCTTACTGGAGATCTTCTCCAGAGTGGGTTTCCCCCAAGAAATGCTCACCGACCGAGGGACCCAGTTCATGTCGCGGCTGATGGAGTCCCTCTGTAAGCAAATGCAGGTGCAACATCTGGTGGCCAGCCCGTATCACCCACAGACTAATGGCCTGTGTGAGCGGTTCAATGGCACCTTAAAGCAGATGCTTAAGATGTTGGTCGACTCCCACGGGAGAGACTGGGAGCGTTACCTCCCACACCTCCTATTTGCTTACCGGGAGGTTCCGCAGGCCTCAACGGGGTTCTCCCCCTTTGAGCTCCTGTACGGGCGACGGGTACGGGGCCCCCTGGCTCTGGTGAAGGAAGCATGGGAAGGGGATTTGGCCACCCCCGAGGTGTCGGTCATCGAGTATGTCGTGCGCCACCGGGACAGGATGATGGCCTTGGCAAAGCTGGTGCAGGACAATATGGCCCAGGCCCAGGCCGACCAGAAGCGGTGGTACGACCAGAATGCTTGTGAGAGGACCTACCAGGTGGGTCAAAAGGTGTGGGTACTGGTCCCCGTACCACAGAACAAGCTTCAGGCAGCCTGGGAAGGTCCCTACTTCGTGCACCAGAAACTCAATGCCGTCACCTATCTGGTCACCCTGGATCACGCCCGTGGAAGGAGGAAGGCCTTCCACGTGAACATGATGAAGGCTCATCATGAGCGGGAAGCGACTGCCCACCCAGTGTGCAACCTTCCCGAGGAAGGAGAGGTAGAAACCCTCCTGGATCTGCTCACCCAAGCCAAGGCGGGTGGGTCCATCGAGGATGTGGGGGTTGGCCACCAGCTCACGGAGGACCAACGGTCCCAGCTGGGGACCACCCTGCACCCCTTCCGGGGGCTGTTCAGCAGCCTGCCCGGAAGGACTGAGATGGCTGTCCACGACGTGGACACTGGCGATCACCCGCCGATCCGGCGTTCAGCATATCGGGTCTCTTTCGAGGTGCAGGGAAACATGCGCCAAGAGATAGACGAGATGCTGAAGCTGGGGGTGATCCAGGCATCCAGCAGCGCGTGGGCCTCGCCTGTAGTCCTCGTACCAAAGAAGGACCGAACTACACGGTTCTGCGTGGACTACCGGGGGCTCAACGCTGTAACGGCCACCGATGCGTTCCCCATACCACGCATCGATGACCTGCTCGATCGGATGGCCGGGGCTAAGTACCTGACCATCATGGATCTGAGCCGGGGGTACTGGCAGATTCCTCTGACCCCCGCGGCAAGGGAACGCTCTGCCTTTATCACCCCTTTTGGACTGTACGAGTCCACAGTGATGCCATTCGGCATGAAGAATGCCCCTGCCACTTTTCAGCGGATGGTCAATACGCTGCTTGAGGGACTTGAAGGGTACGCGGCTGCGTACTTGGACGATATTGCAGTCTTCAGTCCCACTTGGGAGGATCACCTAGAGCACCTGCGGCAGGTGCTCGGTCGGATCCACCGGGCAGGCTTGACCATCAAGCCGGAAAAGTGCCAGCTGGGCATGAGTGAGGTCCTCTACCTGGGTCACCGGGTAGGCGGGGGGGTTCTGAAGCCAGAACCGGGGAAAGTGGATGCCATCGCATCCTGGCCCACTCCTAGGACCAAAAAGCAGGTGATGTCCTTCTTGGGGACCGCCGGGTACTATAGGAGGTTCGTCCCACACTATAGCACCCTGGCCAAGCCCCTGACGGACCTCACCAAGAAGAAGCTGCCCGTCGCAGTCGACTGGACAGTCGCCTGCGAGACAGCTTTCGGGGCACTCAAGGCCGCCCTAAGTAGCTCCCCTGTACTGCAAGCTGCCGACTTCGACCGGCCGTTTGTGGTACAGACCGACGCCAGTGACTTTGGCCTCGGTGCTGTGCTAAGTCAGGTCAACACGACAGGCCAGGAACATCCTGTCTTGTACCTGAGCAGGAAGCTACTGCCCCGGGAGGTGGCTTACTCCACGGTGGAAAAAGAATGCCTGGCAATTGTATGGGCCCTGCAGCGTCTGCAGCCCTACTTGTACGGGAGCCATTTCACCGTGGAGACGGACCACAACCCCCTCAGCTGGTTACACACGGTCTCTGGGTCGAATGGCAGGTTGCTACGCTGGAGCCTCGCTCTCCAGCAGTACCACTTCTCCATTCGCCACAGAAGAGGCCGTGACCACGGTAACGCTGACGGGTTATCCCGGCAAGGGGAGGGTGCAGAAGGACGCACGGGGGAACACAGGAATGTGCTACCCCCTCGCGCCCTCGTATAGGGGGAGGTGTGATGAACCTGTAGCCGCCATCTTGGTAATGATAAATCATATCCAGGGATGGCCACACTTCAGCAGCCCCCACCCTTGGGACCTTCTGTTAAAACGTCAACTAGATAGTTTCCCCCCATCCAGGCTCCTGTAAGATAAGAAGCCTACTTAACACTTGAATGCTAGGAGCTTCAAAGACTTCGAGAGGAAACACAGCCAGCAGGGGGGGGTGCTTCGTCTATCTGTACCTGACCATTTGTCCCATAGGACTAGTTTCTTTGTCTGTCACAAGCATGGAGGCATAAGATATAGAAACATGAATAGTACACGCATGTTGCGTGGGATGGGCCAATAAAAAAATATCACGGCGTCCCGGAGCCATTGCGCACACAAGCCTCCGCGGTAGACGTTTGTACGTGCTCTGGAAGCCAAGATATAGCGCGGAGCCATTCCTGAGGACCGTATGGTATCATAATTGATATCAAAAGGTCGGTTACGGCGGCCCGAATCCATGGGAACCCCTGGGGGTATCATGAGACCATCCCAGAAGAAGTTATTGGGTTCCATAGAATTTGGGCTTCTGATCGAAGTTAGACCTGAGGGTGGAGACTGAGCCAGCTGACCTCACCAGCAGTGGGCGGGACGGGGCAGGTAAGATAGCAGGACAGACAAGAGACAAGTCAGTTTTTGACCCAAGAGTGGTGTGCTGAACATCTGAGCACCAGCTGAGGCCACCAAGGGGAGGAGCAGTTTGACCATGCGGTGGTAGGCCTCAGCCTGTAACAAAGAACCGTGCCTGCGACCGCAGAATCCTCTCCCTGCGTCACAAGAAAATCAAGAAACCGGTAACTGATATGCTGTGGTGATTCTGTGTGTTGTATTCCATTGTTGTATAGTTTAGCCTGACCTTATACCTGTGTATATTTAGTTGTATATCGTGTATCTAGTGTATTATTATAATCAATTACCTCAAGTAATTGTGGGCCTGCCTTTTATTCTGCATAACGAACGCACGTCCGTGTGAGCTCGGCTCAAGCCAAAAACGCTACCCAGGGTTGGTTCCTGACCCGATATAGGCCCATTCACGGACTGGGCGTATATCTAAAATAGGGACTGGTGGCAGCATACCAACTGGGGATTGGGGAAGGCTGGTAGTGACGGTCGGAGGTTCAGATATATATATTCCTGGCGCGGCCAAGGAAGATATATATACCGCCCTCACTACAGAGGGCCCCGATACCCAGTAGGTTACAGGACAGTCTCCCTGGCGACCGCTTATCCTAGGTGCAGTTCCTTGACTGACCTGAGGCTAAGAGGGCGCTAGCGAGTTGTGCTGTGTAGTGACGTTACGGTTTAGTGACGTTGAAGGGATAACACACTACCGTGTTCCCTGCGCTGGTTGCAGCTTCCTGGCACTACTTTCTCTAGGTGCAGTACCTTGACTGACCTGAGAGGTAAGGGGGCGCCAGAGAGCTGCACCCACCGGCCGGCTTTCATCACAAAAATGATGCTCATTCATCAGGAGATTGGAGATGAATCATTGTTCTCAGCAGCACATTGCATGGTGAAAACTGCAAAAGTGCTGCTGATAACATGATACTGTATGGGGACAGATTCATCTATAAGTGATTGTTCTGTCAACTGATGGTACACACGCTACTACAAAACTGTCAACTGATGGTACACACGCTACTACAAAAAATTGCAGTCTGACCTTACACAGGACTATTACAAGGAATTAAACAAGTTGGTATCTTGTCTGCCTGATGTATCCATAAGAGCCGATGACCTGATACCAGAGAGTCCAAGAATAGGGACACTCTATATGCTTCCCAAAATTCACAAATCTGGAAATCCAGGAAGACCAATTATTTCATGAGCGGGCACCCTTACTGAGCAAGTTTCTGGATGCGTAGAGGGTGATCTTAAACCCCTGGTAAAGAATACACCCAGCTACATTCAGGACACGACAGACCTATTGAATAGCAGCAATAGGTCCCCTACCAGGAACCAACCTGGCCACCATGGATGTGGAATTGTTGTACTCTAATATCCCACACAAAGTATTTATGGAAAATACAGGAATTGATGCGGATTCTGTGGTGAAACTTACAAAATTCATCCTCACCCAAAATTACTTTGAATTTGATAACAACATATACAGTGAAGGAAATAAGTATTTGATCCCTTGGTGTTTTTGTAAGTTAGCCCACTGACAAAGACATGAACAGTCTATAATTTTAAGGGTAGGTTAATTTTAACATTGAGAGATAGAATATCCCCCCCAAAAAATCAAGAAAATCACATTGTATAAATTAGATAATTTTTTTGACATTTTGCAGTGAGAAATAAGTATTTGATCCCCTACAAACCATTATTAGTTCTGGCTACTACAGACCAGTTAGACGCTCCTAATCAACTTGTTATCTGCATTAAAGACAGCTGTCTTACATAGTCACCTGTATAAAAGACTCCTGTCCACAGACTCAATTAATCAGACTCTAACCTCTACAACATGGGCAAGACCAAAGAGCTTTCTAAGGATGTCAGGGACAAGATCATAGACCTGCACAAAGATGGGCTACAAAACCATAAGTAGATGCTTGGTGAGAAGGAGACAACTGTTGGTGCAATAGTAAGAAAATGGAAGAAATACAAAATGACTGTCAATCGACATCAATCTGGGGTACCATGCAAAATCTCACCTCGTGGGGTATCCTTGATCATGAGGAAGGTGAGAGATCAGCCTAAAACTACACAGGAACTTGTTAATGATCTCAAGGCAGCTGGGACCACAGTCACCAAGAAAACCATTGGTAACACATTACGCCTTAAAGGTTTAAAATCCTGCAGTGCCCACAAGGTCCCCCTGCTCAAGAAGGTACATGTGCAGGCCCGTCTGAAGTTTGCCAATGAACACCTGGATGATTCTGTGAGTTATTGGGAGAAGGTGCTGTGTTCAGATGAGACAAAAATTGAGCTCTTTGGCATTAACTCAACTCGCCTTGTTTGGAGGAAGGGAAATGCTGCTTATGACCCAAAGAACACTGTCTCCACTGTCAAGCATGGAAGTGGAAACATTATGTTTTAGGGGTGTTTCTCTGCTAAGGGCACAGGACTACTTCACCACTTCAATGGGAGAATGGATGGCGCCTTGTACCGTAAAATCCTGAGTGACAACCTCCTTACCTCCGCCAGGACATTAAAAATGGGTCGTGGCTGGGTCTCCCAGCAAGACAATGACCCAAAACATACAGCCAATGCTACAAAGGAGTGGCTCAAAAAGAAGTACATCAAGGTCATGGAGTGGCCTAGCCAGTCTCCAGAACTTAATCCCATAGAAAACTTATGGAGGGAGTTGAAGCTCCGAGTTGCCAAACGACAGCCTCAAAATCTGAATGATTTAGAGATGATCTGCAAAGAGGAGTGGACCAAAATTCCTCCTGACATGTGCACAACCCTCATCATCAACTACAAAAAACGTCTGACTGCTGTGCTTGCCAACAAGGGTTTTGCCACCAAGTATTAAGTGTTGTTCGCCAGAGGAATCAAATACTTATTTCTCACTGCAAAATGCAAATAAATTTATCTAATTTATACAATGTGATTTTCTTGATTTTTTTGGGGGGATATTCTATCTCTCCATGTTAAAATTAACCTACCCTGGGGGCGTGGCCAGGACCTCAATGTGAGAAGAAGTGTGTGTGAGGAGCTCCTGCTGAACTGAACACAATAGAGGCATAGAAGAGGCAGAGTGTCGGCATTTTCACCTCAATTACAGCACACATGGGGCCACGACGTGCTAGGACACCGGCATCCACTCCAGGGCCAGTGATGGCGACCGCACTGGACACCTTTCTTCAGAAGGACTCAGCACCTCATGGTGTCCCGGAGCCATCTTGGCTGGAACAGACCGGGCTGCAGCAGCCTCAGACAGAGCACAGAGGTGAGGGGAGTGGGAACCAATCTCAGCTTGCGGCCCCTTCTGATGTGGATTTGCAGGGGCACCTAACAGCAAAAAGCCGAGGCAGAGCTGTGAGAGTCGTCTCCTCTGCAAATAAGACTGTTACAGCGCACACGAGGTGCACATCAGAGCCCCCCTCCCCAAGACAATTGCACAGATAACAGCATGTGCTGCTGATCATCCCCAGCCCCCATCAGAAGACGGAGAGGCAGCCGGGGAGACTGAGGGAGAGGGGAATATTTTCACTGTCCATGGTAAAGGGGGTGGAGACTTGTCCTCTTCCCCTGGCTGTACTGAGGATGAATGGGGGTTTGGGAGCCTGCAGCCCTGTGCCCCTGCATGGCAGAGTTACCTAGAGCATTTACCCTCCAAGACAGACTTCAAAAACCTTATAAAGGAAGTCAAGGACACCTGCAGGTCAGAGATTGCTTGTGTGAGACAAGACCTGAGGCACTTGGCAAATCGTATAGAAATACTGGAGGATGATCATAATACTACTAGCGCTCATGTAACCAAGCTACAACAAGTGACCACCCAGCAAAAATCAGTGATGCAGGATATGCATGCCCACATTGAAGATCTTGATAATAGGGGAAGAAGGAGCAATATACGGATGAGGGGTCTCCCCGAGTCGGAGGGGGTGGAGGATCTTAGAGCTATACTTCAGGAAATCTTTAACTCTATCCTGGGTGATAGTCAGCCTGCCTCGATCAAATTTGATAGAGCTCACAGAGCCTTGAAGCCAAAAGGTACTACAGCATTTCCGAGGGATGTAATATGCTGCTTGCATGACTTTGAGCTGAAAGAAACGATAATGGCCAAGGCACGGGCCCAGAAAGCCATAAAGTATAGGGGGGCGGACATCCGGCTCTTCCCGGACCTGTCTAGAATTACCCTGCAGAAGAGAAAGCATCTTAAACCTCTGCTCAGCATGCTCCTGGATAAGAAGATTCCCTATAGATGGGGCTTCCCCTTTGCTTTAATGGCTCGCACGGATGGGGTGTCGGCAGTGCTCCGCTCTGTGGGGGATTTGGCCAAGTTTTGTGGGGACCTCCAACTAACAGCACCGAACATTCCGGAATGGGACTATCTTCTCCCCCCGGAGGCTCCACCTCCCGTATGGCAAAAGGTGGGGAGGCGGGGCAAAGGGGAACGACACCTCGCAGGCCTGGAGAGCAGGGCCCGCCCTCTGGAGTGCATAAGAATAACTATGGTTGACTGTAAAACCCGGAGCATAAGCGGCTTCGCTTGAGGGTTTACTTTTTGTCTTTATCGCTCTTTTTCACTTACAAGCTGGTACTCGACGTCAAGTTCTGAAATACTTATGTTTGATATTTTTCTATGCCTTAAATGAATGAATATTTTAAAGTGTCACTTTGACAACCTGTTTATAAATGCTCAGTGGGTTCCTTGGGTTTTGGGACAAGGATTTTGGTTGTTTCTCTTCTCACAGGAAGGTTTTTTTTTCCCCTTTTTCTGGACTCCCTCCAATATATTTTTCCAAAGGGTTGTTGGATAGCAAGGACATTGTGATTTCCCTTAACTGCATAGTACATTTTTGAAACTTAGTGGGCTCACCTTGTGCCACGGTAACAACCCTTCTCCAAGAGTTACTCTTGGGAAAATTGTTCTGATCTGTTTTGATATTTGTACATGTTTTCTCTTTATGTTAGTTTGCTTCAGTCTGTGTCTCCCCCACATCCCACTGTCTTTCCCCTCCCTCCTTTTTACCTTTTCTTTTCCTTATAAAGAGAGCAGGGGTCATTCATGAAGCTCCATGGCAGGTCATTATGGGGCGGGAGGCTGCAACGATTGTCAGTGAGTATGATTATAAGCAGTAGTTCACCTTTTCTCACTAGCAATGGTTAAGTTGATCACTTTGAATCTAAAGGGGCTTAATTCCCCTAGAAAAAGAAGGCTCACACTGCAGGAGTTGAAGGCTCAGAGAGCGGACATTGCCTTTTTACAGGAGACCCATTATGACCGGAGTGGGACGTTTAGATTTGCGGCCCATCATTACCCTTCTGCCTACTCTGCCTATAATAATAATAAAAAGGGTGGAGTGGCCATACTTATATCATCTTTATGTCCAATTCAAATCTCTAAATCTCATGAGGACCCGGCAGGTAGATTCTTGATACTGGAGGGCTTTTTTCAGGGCAAAGCAATAATATTGTGCAACATTTACGCCCCAAATTCGGGCCTAATACCCTTTATTCGCAAGGTTCTAACTAGCCCTCGACGGCTGCAGCCTGGGGCATTGTTGGTGGGGGGGGACTTTAATATCCCGTTCTCAGAAATAAATGATAGGCTTGCTTTGAGGGGGAACCCGCCATCTGCTGGTTCGTCCCGATTATCATTGGAATTTAGAAAATTGATCTGGGCAAATTCCCTTTTTGATATGTGGAGAATAGATCATCCCAAAGAAAAAGCTTACACTTTTTATTCAAATCCGCATCAGACTCATACCAGAATCGATTACTTTTTTGCTAATATTGTCACACTTAGAATGCTAGAGAATGTGGAGGTGGGGTCCATAACATGGTCGGATCATGCGCCGGTAATATTAAATTTAAAGTTGGGTCTCAGTTCCTCCAGAGCCTGTCACTGGCGACTGAATGAATTTCTGGTAAAGGATCGCTGTATTCAAAAATCTTTATCAAATCATTTAACCCAGTATTTTGAACTAAATTCGGGATCTGTGCCCTCCCTTCCTATTTTGTGGGAAGCGCATAAGGCGGTAATAAGAGGTTGTTGTATTGCAGAGGGAGCGAGGCTTAAAAAAAATTCAAGGCAACTTTTCTCGAATCTTAATTCTCAGATTCGCCTTCTGGAACGTAGATTTGCCTCTTCTCCGTCGACTGGGACTCTGAGGAAGCTGTTGGTCACTAGGGACAAATTGAAGGATCTCTCCATCCATAAAGTGGAGAAGATGCTTGTATTTTCAAAATAGAGATATTATGAAAAAGGGAACAAGGCCCATACCGTTGGCTAGGCAATTGCAGGATCGCTCTGTGGCCGCGGCTCCTCAGGATCTTAGAGACGATGAGGGAACTACCCACTATGACCCGGGGGAATTGTCAAATATCTTTTATAAATTTTATAAGAAATTATATAATCTTCAGGACCCACTGGCAGGCAATCCAGAATATAGGCGATCAGAGATAGACAGCTTTTTTCGGAGGATTAGTCTGCCAGTTCTTTCAACGGAGGCACAAGATTCCCTTAACAAACAGATCACTCTTGAGGAATTAACTGACATTTTGAAAGATTTGCCCCTGGGTAAGTCACCAGGCCCGGACGGTTTGACCTATCTATATTATAAAACTTTTGCGGATATACTACTCCCCTATATGGTTGACCTTTTTAACTCCTTCCTGACGGGAACCCCGATTCCTAGCTCGCTGTCTCATTCATATTTGGTGTTAATTCACAAGGCTGGTAGAGATCCCCTTGACTGCGCCAACTATAGGCCCAAAGCCCTCTTGAACTCGGATTTAAAAATATTTACCCGTCTCCTTGCAAATAGACTGAATGTCTGGCTTCCGCACATGATTCATAAGGATCAGGTGGGGTTTGTGCCCTTCAGGCAGGGAGGAGACAACACAAGGAGGGCTGTGGACCTGGTGGATGTGGTCAATAGGAATAAGTCTCGGGCGCTTCTCCTCAGTCTTGATGCGGAAAAGGCTTTTGATCGCCTTAATTGGCCCTTTATGTTTGAGACAGTGAAGACTTTTGGGATATCAGGTGCTTTTCTAACAGCACTAAAGGCCCTTTATTCTTCTCCCACGGCGTCCATTAAACTTCCCCATTGTGTATCACCCAGTTTCTCTATAGCAAATGGTACAAGGCAAGGCTGTCCTTTATCCCCATTCTTGTTTGCCATGTGTATCGAGCCTCTAGCGGCAGCAATAAGAGTCAATCCTGACATATCGGGGGTGGAGGTAAGGGGTAAAGTATTTAAAATTTCCCTATTTGCAGACGATGTGCTACTGACCCTCACGAATCTGCATATCACCCTCCCTAATCTTAAAGTGACACTTCGGGAATATGGCATGATCTCAGGATATAAGATTAATTCTAAAAAAACAGAGGCACTTCCACTAAACCTTCCCCATGAAGAATTAGATCATCTTAAGCTGAATTACAAATTCCAGTGGAAGTCAGAGAGTATCAAATATCTGGGGATTAACATAACGTCAGACTATGGGACCCTGTTTGCTCATAATTTTCCGCCCCTTTTTAAAGAATTGAAGGGTCTTATGGTCAAGTGGGCCAATCTTCCTATCTCATTTTTGGGGCGTATATCGGCGGTGAAAATGTCCCTTATTCCTAAACTCAACTACCATTTTGAAACTCTACCAGTTGAGGTTCCTATGGGGGAGTTGAGGGCTCTCCAATCCTGTATAATGAAGTTTATATGGAATAATGGGAGGCATAGAATCTCCAAGCAGGTACTGATCTCGGGGAGGGAGCAGGGGGGGTCATCGGTCCCGGATGTGGTAAAATACTATTGGGCGGCTCACTTGAGAAGGATTCCCTCGTGGTCATCCCTTTGGGCATATAATAAGTGGACAGAAATTGAAAAATTATGGATAGCCCCAGTTCATCCGAATTCACTACTGTGGTCTGAGAAATCTGTTAAACTCCAAACCACTTTACTGGGCCCTATGCAATTCACTAGAGACATATGGGACACCTGTAGGAGGAGATTTCTTCTTTCTTCTAAACACTCCCCGATGATATCGTTTGTCTTTCAGCCTTTGCTCCCTCAGAGCCAAGAATCATCGATGGTTCATCCCTGGATCAATGCGGGTTTATTTAGATTTGCGGATATAGTGGACAGAAACACCTTAGTAATACATCAGTTTGATTATTTAAAAGAAAGTTTTAACATCACTAACCGGGAATTCTATCAGTACATACAGATGCAGTATTTTGCAAGATCCCTGTTTGGCTCATATAAAGTGTCCATCCCCACGGAGTTTGAGAGGCTGTGCAGGAGAGGTCCCTCTACCAAGGGATTGATCTCGGATATATATAAAATAATCAACTCACCGGTGGGTGGACCCATCTTCCAGCACCCCTATATGTCTGAGTGGGAGGGATTCCTGGGAAGGAGGCTTTCCCCTCAGACATGGCAGACAATATGGTCTAAAGCAGCTAAGACATCAATCTGTACCCTATACAAGGAGAACCAATATAAAATTTTAATGCATTGGTACCACATGCCGGATGTCCTGAATAAAATGAACCCGCAGGTCCCGAGTATATGCTGGAGATGTGGATCATCTGTCGGCACTCTGACACGTTTTCTGGTCCTGCAGCAAAATAGTTCCCTTTTGGGAAACAATAAGAAAACTGGTTCAGGAGGTGCTATTTACAGAGATTTCTCTGGAGCCCTCTGTTTTCCATCTCAATGTGACCCCTGGGGGAATGGGTAGACATTCTTCCAAATTGCTCCTCCACTTGTTGACAGCAGCGAGATGCATGATTGCTCTTTGCTGGAAAAGGGACTCACCACCCTCTAGACAAGAGTACTACGCTAGGGTCTGTGATGTGAGGCGGATGGAGTCCTTGACTGCAAGTCTTAATGCAAAGATGGACCTGTTCGAGACAGTATGGGCCCCATGGGACTACTATTGGGCGCAGCGTAGTGAATGATCAACTGCTTCTTGATCTTTTGTCTATATCGTTCTTCCTTTCCCTTCCTTCGCTCTGTGTTGTCTTTTTTTTTTTTTCTTTGTGTTTCATGGACTGTTATTTAAAATGGATGTCATATCAGATATTTGAATTTGAAAGCTTTAAAGTGATCTCTAATGGGCCGGCCTGTTGGAGGCCTAAGGGTTTTCTCTGATATGAAAATGTGAATGACTTTTCTGTGCTCTATGTTTGCTAAAATATGTGAAAAATTTTAATAAAAATTAGTTATAAAAAATTAACCTACCCTTAAAATTCTAGACTGTTCATGTGTTTGTCAGTGGGCAAACTTACAAAACAGCAAGGGATCAAATAATTATTTCCTTCACTGTATCTACAGGACACTGGTACAGGGATGGGAAGTAAAATGGCTCCACAGTATGCAAATCTTTTCATGGCCAAGCTTGAAATTGACTTTTTGTCCTCAAATCCCATCAGGCCTCTGGCCTACTATCGTTACAGTGACGATATTTTAATCAAATGGACGGAGTCTGAGCAACAGCTAAAGACGTTACATAAACACTTTAATGAATTTCAATCCCACCTTCAACCTAACACTCAACTACTCCTGTACTGAAATTAACTGTGACCAGATCGCTGCCCCACCCCACCCCCCATAATGTGCTGTGCTGCAAGCCTCGTCACTGAGGCCAACCCGCCGCCCCACCCCGCATAATGTTCTCTGCCGGGAGCCGCGTCACTGAGCCCAGCCCGCCGCCCCGCATAATGTTCTCTGCCGAAAGCCGGTGTTTGCTGAGGCCAGCCCGCTTCCCCGCTCAGTCACACCCTGCAGAAGCGGGCGGCATCCACCCCACACAGTGTGCTCTGAGCCGCCACAGAGCACACTGTCAGTGTTTAGTGATGGTCTGCGGCGGCACCGCGGACTGGTTGAGGACCCCTGTTTTAGGCAGCCCTCAAATCTAAAAAGCATCATTGCAGAAGCTCTCTGGACTCTTTACCAGCTACAGGAACCCTTCCCTGAAACCAGAAAAAATGTAAAACCTGTTTATTTATAATGACCACGGACAAGATAAAGATCCCCAATTCACATCAGGACTATAAGATCCCAGGTACTTTCAGCTGCATCACATCTAATGTGGTGTACTTAATTATATGTACCAAATGTCCAGCTGGGTGTCTGTATGTAGGGGAGATGGCAAAAACTTAGAACAGGGATGAATTCTCATTGCCACACAATAAAAGAAAAAAGAATAGATCTACCTGTGGCAAAATATTTTGGTTTCCCTGATCACAGCATCATAGACATGAAATTGCTGGTATTAAAAGGTAATTTCAAATCTCAGAGAGACAGGAGAGTCAGGGGATACAAACTAATGACAAGCTTTGACACACTCAGTGCAGGAATGAATATGTCGCATGGATTTATGTCATTCTACATCAACTAAGGAATGTGCTCCTCGGACCTGTGGGGTCATCACAAAACTCATCCAGACTGCAATCACAGGACAATAAAACTTTCACACTTCTTATCTATGAACTGCTCCAATATTTACGGACAGAACTCTTTATCCCTCTCCCATACTCATAGTTCTGCTTTAAGTCACTTGTCTCATATATTGCATTATTTCTGTGCCCTATTGTGTATAAATATGTGACTCTTCAGATTTTGGGTTATACTAGCCTGATGAAGAGGTCTGAGTAGTCTGGAAAGCTTGCAACTTGTTACCATCTTTTCAGTTAGCCATTAAAAGGTATCAACCACTGAGGACTCTCAAATCTAAATATTTTTCTATCTACTGGCTAACACGGTACAAGAATATATATTTTTGCTGTTCTGTCCCCATCATTCTTCCTCAGCCAATGTAAAGAGGCAGGTAAGCAAGCGCCGAACGGCTTGAATATTATTGATTACAGTCGTTTAAATGGCCTGAACTCAGTGCATGTACATACAACCTAAATGTTTGAGTGTACTGGTGCAATATGTTAGAATTTGGGGCTCCACTTTTAACGTTTGCAGAGGCAGAGATCTGTCAATCCAGGGCAGCGGGCAGAGAGAAGCCCCTGGGGACCCACCTGTCTGACTAGTCTACAGCATGGTCTGTCCCTGGCTGCTTGTAAAGGATGTTCCTCTCTGACATGCCGCAGCGTTTCACAGCTAAACATACCTGCCAGAGATCGCACCGCCACTGCCTGATACAAGTTGCTCACAGATTTGGCTGCATGTATCAGCTGTCAGGTTCTCTAAGATAAGAAATGGTATTTGTCCTTTATTATTTAAGTTGTTCATGTAAGAAACGGAGGCCATACACCTGTAAAAGATGGACGCACGGATGTCAGCAGCGACATGGCGGAGTACAGCGCATGGCAGAGTACAGCACATGGCGGAGTACAGCGCATGGCGGAGTACCACGGCATTACACATGGGAGATCAGCTGGATGAAGATAGAAACCTTTTACAAGCTGGGGAGAACTTAGGCCGGGGATAAATGGCTGCAGTAGGTGGATGGTGGCAATTCTTAGGGCAATGGTACTATGGAATATAGAAATGTTTCCTAGTAAGCAGCAGCAATTAATCTGATGGCAGAAGGTCCTTTAGTGCGGCATTGCTGCCGCTTCCCGCACACGTGTGAAGGCTCCCTAGCCTGAAGTGAGAACAATTCCTGGCTCTGTACAGTAGTTACCATCCGCCATAAGTGAGAATACTGTCTGCCACGACAGAGCGCTCAGCAACGCAGCAGAAATGTCGGCTGCACAGCCCTTCCCCTCATGACATGGCTCCAGCAAAATGGCGTCGCTCCTTCTAATCATGACCTTGCCTCTAGTGTCCAAAGTAACCCGTGCGTAGTGACGCTGACGCCGCCCCCTGCCTGGAAACCCCGTAGCCTCGCGCTGTGTTACCCCTTGGTCGGAGGTGTTGAGCGAGGCGGCGGAGGCACGAGATCTGCCGCAGAGAAATGAACAACCAGGGCGGGGATGAGATCGGGTGAGAGGCTGGAGCGGGTGGCGGGTTATATGGGGTCGTCATGATGACAGGAAGTGAGGTGACCCTGAGAAAGTGAGGGAGCCGAGGGCCTGGGCGTGTGAGGAAGCCCGGGACGTGTGCGCTGCCGCCATGCAGGCTAGGCACGGTGCTCCGGCGCCTGCACATACCGTGCGGCCCTCTGCTGTGTGAGGACCCCGGCTCCTCCAGCTGCCGGCCCGAGCCTTGCTCTGCGCTGTGGGCTGAGAACCGGTTTGGCCGCTTGGGGCTTTGTGTGTTAATTGCTGAGTGCAGCACCTGTTTGTTCGCCACATGATGCTCCTGCAGCCTCGGGGGTGTCGGGCTGCCCCGGGGGGCGCTCTATTTCCAGCACTAGTATTTATGGCGGGGGTGGCGCTCCCCTGTGGCTCCAGGCGGTAGCTGCAGATGCTGCCCGCCCTCTGCCATGTTTGCTGTCACTTTCCTTTCTCTGCGCTCACTGATCTCACGGACAGGTGTATTATAGGGGTCACTATGGCTAGGGGCCTTTCCTCTCACCACTATTAGGCCACGGCCTCACTATCAGTATTTGGTCAGTATACGGTCAGTATTTCTTCTCTGGAGTGGGAGCCAAAACCAGGTGAGGAACAATCAGAGAAAAGGTATAATAGAAACAAGTCACCAATTCTGCATTTATCACCCACCCCTGGTTTTGGCTCCCACTCCTGAGAAAAAATACTGACCGAATACTGATAGTGGGTCCGTGGCCGATGGATGAAAAGCGGCCATCGGGGTATTTGTTTTCACCTTCTTGAGGGGTCTGCACTTTGTGAATTAACTTTTCAGAGTACAGTTTCCCCTTTACAACCTACTTGCTTAAACAATCATTCTCGGCAGCACATTGTTTTATGTAAAAAGGATGTGCTGCCGAGAACAATTTTGCAGCCAGTGTACGTGCACCCTAAGACATTTACACAACACCTGCCGATTGTGTGTGGGTCGTAATGATATCGCCAAAGCTCACAATGTGGAAATAAGCATCTCTGGCGGCAGTAGAGCGCTCCTATAGGATAAGCCAACCAGCCTATATGTATGGGCTCCTCCCAGCTGGCCCCACTGGGTGATGGCAGGCTAGATAAGGATTAGGTGGTGTGCAGACATGTCTGATCCTATTGTTCCTTGGGCAGATAAGCTGCAGGGCTGAGCATGTATATGTATAGAGGAGTTGGAAGAACCTGTTCATCCTGCAGTTATCCAAATTGGAAATTGTAGTGCATCTTAAGGTCCATTAACACTGCAAGATTATTGTGAAATGTGCGTTCCTACGTGCACTTATTCACTACAATCGGACAGTGTAAACGGTGTTGATCAACCGACGATTGAGCCATGAATAATGGCAGCCTATGTGCACTTATCTGTATATTACAGATCGTTCAGTGTGCATTATTTAGCATTATTTGCCTGCATGAACAGGCTATTAAACGACCGCTGTGTTAAATATTTACTGATCGGCAGTCTTAAGGGCATCTGTCAGTAGGATCAATCCTCCGAAGCCGTTTAAATGGGCATGTAGGTCATAGGAAGCGGAATAAAATGATGGTTTGATATCTATAATCCAATGTCTTGATCCTGAAAAATCTGTGTTTTTTAATATGTAAATGAGCTGTTAAGATCTATGGGCCGGACTCTGATCTCCTTGAGAATCTGTCTCCAGAGCTCACTTTAAATGAAAGGGGCCGTTACCAATGTGGGACATGTAGTGACAGTCTGATCCCCTGGACTACATGTTTCACATTGGTAACACCCCTTCGTTTAAGATGCAGGCAGATTCTAAGGGAGAGTTGCGTGCAGCCCATAGATCTTAACATCTTGTTTATATATTAAATTGTGGATTTCTCTGGAATAGGGACATCAGATCGCAGATATAATTTTATTCAACGTCCTATGACCTACATGCCCAGGAGGGTTGGTCCTACTGACTGGTACCCTTTAATGCCTCAAGTCAGGTGGTGTAAGCCAAACATCCAACGATTCAAGTTCCCAAACTCCCGACTCCCCAGCCCTGCCTCACTACTGAGCGTGTACATAAAGTGCAGCACAGATTCATCTCAATTAAAAGCCCAGATCTTTAGATTTAGAAATTTACATGCAGCAGATTTACTGCAAAGATTTCTGTGGCTGTCCCATATGTGTGAATGAAGGCTGTGGAAATCTGTGCTGCAGAATCCACTGCAATCAAATGTTTAGTCACAAGAAATTGTAGCGTCAAATCTGATGTGTGTGTGTATACATCCTTACAGCTACTCAGCTGTCAGCGCTATGCCAGGTGGCTACCTTGTTGACCATTTTCATTTACAACCAGCTGGCCCTGGCCTTAAGGCTGGGTTTTCACATGGCATTTGCAGAGGTGTTGTAAGCGACATAAGCACATAACTGCTTGATTTGCAATGGTTTCTTTGTAAATCCAGGTGAGGTACATAAATATAATGCGCTTCATCAGCAAGTAAGTGGATGTATATTAATTTTGTGCCACCAGAGTTATGGCAAACCATGGGTGATTTCTATGTATTTGTTTCTTGGCCAAGCATACTACTGCCTTGTAAATGGCACATAGCTTAAAAAAGGCTGCAACACCTTGTAAAGTACAGTATGTGTTGCCTTGCACTTATTTTATTTAATTTATTTTACTCACTTATATACAGTGCTGGCCAAAAGTATTTGCACCCCTGCAATTCTGTCAGATAATACTCAGTTTCTTCCTGAAAATGATTGCAATCACAAATTCTTTGGTATTATTCTCTTCATTTAATTTGTCTTCAATGAAAAAACACAAAAAGAATTGTCCTAAAGTCAAATTGGATATAATTCTACACCAAACTTAAAAAAGGGGGTGGACAAAAGTATTGGCACCCTTTCAAAAATCATGTGATGCTTCTCTAATTCGTGTAATTAACAGCACCTGTAACTTACGTGTGGCACCTAACAGGTGTTGGCAATAACTAAATCACACTTGCAGCCAGTTAACATGGATTAAAGTTGACTCAACCTCTGTCCTGTGTCCTTGTGTGTACCACATTGAGCATGGAGAAAAGAAAGAAGACCAAAGAACTGTCTGAGGACTTGAGAAACCAAATTGTGAGGAAACATGAGCAATCTCAAGGCTACAAGTCCATCTCCAAAGACCTGAATCTTCCTGTGTCTTCCATGCGCTGTGTCATCAAGAAGTTTAAAGCCCATGGCACTGTGGCTAACCTCCCTAGATGTGGACGGAAAAGAAAAATTGACGAGAGATTTCAACGCAAGATTGTGCGGATGGTGGATAAAGAACCTCGACTAACATCCCAACAAGTTCAAGCTGCCCTGCAGTCCGAGGGTACAACAGTGTCAACCCGTACTATCCGTCGGCGTCTGAATAAAAAGGGACTGTATGGTAGGATACCCAGGAAGACCCCACTTCTTACCCCGAGACATAAAAAAGCCAGGCTGGAGTTTGCCAAAACTTACCTGAGAGCCTAAAACGTTTTGGAAGAATATTCTCTGGTCAGATGAGACAAAAGTAGAGCTTTTTGGGAAAAGGCATCAACATAGAGTGTACAGGAAAAAAAAGAGGCATTCAAAGAAAAGAACACGGTCCCCACAGTCAAACATGGCGGAGGTTCCCTGATGTTTTGGGGTTGCTTTGCTGCCTCTGGCACTGGACTGCCTGACCGTGTGCATGGCATTATGAAGTCTGAAGACTACCGACAAATTTTGCAGCATAATGTAGGGCCCAGTGTGAGAAAGCTGGGTCTCCCTCAGAGGTCATGGGTCTTCCAGCAGGACAATGACCCAAAACACACTTCCAAAAGCACTATAAAATGGTTTGAGAGAAAGCACTGGAGACTTCTAAGGTGGCCAGCAATGAGTCCAGACCTGAATCCCATAGAACACCTGTGGAGAGATCTCAAAATGGCAGTTTGGAGAAGGCACCCTTCAAATATCAGGGACCTGGAGCAGTTTGCCAAAGAAGAATGGTCTACAATTCCAGCAGAGCATTGTAAGAAACTCATTGATGGTTACCGGAAGCGGTTGTTCAGTTATTTTGGCTAAAGGTTGTGCAACCAAGTATTAGGCTGAGGGTGCCAATACTTTTGTCCGGCCCTTTTTTGCAGTTTTGTGTGAAATGATCAATGATTTGATTTTTGCTTCATTCTCTTTTGTGTTTTTTCCTTGCAAGCAAATTAAATGAAGATAATACCAAAGAATTTGTGATTGCAATCATTTTCAGGAAGAAACTGAGTATTATCTGACAGAATTGCAGGGGTGCCAATACTTTTGGCCAGCACTGTAGCACCATTAATTCCCCAGTGCTTTACAGACATGATCATCACTGTCCCCATTGGGGCTCACAATCTACATTCCCTATCAGTATGTCACTGGATTGTGGGAGGAAACCCACACAAACACGGGGAGAACATACAAACTCCTTACAGATGTTGTCCTTGGTGGTGTTTGACCCCAGGACCCCAGTGCTGCACCGTCTATTTTTAGAGATTATATCCATATGTATATTGAGTAATGGTACTCAAATGCATTTTCATCATGAAAAGCAGATTTGACAGCAGCAGTTTGTTGATATGGTGGAACAGTAGTAGTAAATGGGGCATGAGATTTTAAGCGCTCTCATCTACACGGCACCCCAAAACAATCTACACAGAAATTGAGCTGCAGTGCCCATTTAAATGTTGGTGCAGATCATTTGTGGATTTACATCGTGGGGTTCAATGCGAAAATCAAAATCTTTGGCAAACTCCACTTGTTACTACCAGCAAAATCTACAATTCTTGGGGGAAAAAAAACACTTTGCAGTTTAAAATTAAAAAACCTGAAACACTGTAATCACTGCCTGTTGGGATTTCTGTGGGTCTCTTGCTTGGCCCTCTACTCTGCCAGGGACAAGACAGGAGACTGGCAGATCACCTGGCAAGGAAGCCATGGAATTGCCACTGGAGGTGAGTAGTATAGTGTTAATTCGGCTGTCCTGATGCAAATCGCCAAAAATACCTGCACGTTTTGGTGTGGATTTCCGTGCAGTTTCTGGTGCAGTTGCTGCTGAGGGGATTGTCAGTAAAGAGATTTAAAAAAAAACAAAACATAAATATCATTGTTTATCACTTGTCATTTACATTATCTTTGCTTAAATTAAAACAACCCCCCTACCTAACAAATGAATTACAGGTTTGATCTAAAGCCATCCAATCAATATTCTGTCCCACACTTGATTAATGTAGAAGTAGAAGGCCTTTGACTGAAGCAGGCCATACACTTTAAGACCTCCTTCACACATCCGTGTTTCCAGTACGTCTTTTTTTTTTTTTTTTTTTTTTTTTTTTATTCTCGCGGCTAACAAATATATCTATTATAATTTATGGTGCTATGCACATGTCTGAAAAACATTCAGCACACAGGTGGCGTCAGTGTACAGTCTGTGTGCTGTCCGTGTTTAACATTGTAAAGTACCGGAGAAGCTGTCATTTATTTCTATATCCATACCGGAAAAACACCGATGATAAAAATGGACAAACTGGTGGAAAACACAGTTTGTTTGTTTTTTTCACGTATGTGTTTTATACAGACAGAAGGGGGCTTTAGTAATAGGCAGTTAACGTGTACCAAGTTATACATGGTATTGTTTGTACAAGTGATCCCTTATAGGCCACGTGCACACGTTGAGTATTTTACATCAGTGGGTGATAAATCCAGAAGTGGTGAGGTGTTTCTATTATACTTTTCCTCTGATTGTTCCACTTCTGGTTTTGGCTTACAAATACTGATGTAATATATTGATCAAATACTGAACGTGTGAACGTGGCCTAAGATGCACGTTACACTGAATTGGCTCGAACATTCAAAGAAATCATATGTCATACACATAGTGCTGCAGGCAATGAGTGGCTACATGAAATTTTACATGACTAACCAGCTTTTCAGCAACTATCTGTTAGGTTTCAGACATTCATACCGTGCTCCCACATAACAATCAGCCTCACTAGGTAATAGTGAGGCCGATGGCCTAATAGTGTTATCGCTTGCTACTAATTCAGTGCAAGGAAAAGCAGGTTTTATCCAACCTTCACTCCAGAAATGAACACAAGCATTGTTCTGCAAGTATCATTCCATCAGCAGACAACTTTTAACTCTAATCATCCTATTTCATTGAATACACTTGTTGATTTTACCAGAAATGTGTGAAGAGGGGACATTCAGAACTGAATGGGTCCAGATGCTTACAGAATCCCCCACTGTGATGTCCTGACGCTTTGTGACAGACCTGTCAGATATAATGGTTTTACCATGGACGTGAAGCTGTTAATTACTTTTGACTCTGTGTTCATAGCCTTACATCAATGACTCTGTATTATGGCTATGTTCACATCATGTTTAATACACTTGTCAGTGACTTCGTTGGAGTTTTAGTCTGAAGCCCTGAAAAATTATCTGGACGTTTGAGCTGAAAGGGCCATTGACTTTAATGATGCACTTTGCATTTTTTTTTTGGCAGCATATGCCTAATAGAGGTGGACACCAAAATGTGGCTGACTGCTTTGGTGTCTACCTCAAATAGGCGTATACTGTTGAAAATGTTGTCGGACAGCTCAGTGACTCCATCTGCATCATTAAAGTCAATGGCTCCATCAGTGCACCAGATCCTGTTTTTTAGGGCTTCAAAAGGAAGCCCCGACAGAGTGACGTGTGGCTAAAATGTGATATGAACATGCCCTAAGCTGATGGCTGTTAAGTAGAATATCTCTTTAAAAGTATAGGTGGTAATGGTATGCTTTACTTAAAGGGGCATTCCTATCCCAATATGTAGTTAGTGTAATAATAGCAAATACCTCCAATTAGAAATGTAGTATAGTTCTTCTGATTCACTATCTTTCCTCATGTGCAGACATTGAAGTGGCTTAGGTATCCATGGTTATGACCACTAGCAACTAGCTAACTGTCATGAGTGGTCTTAACCATGGATACCTAAGCTATTACAATGCCTGCACATGAGGAAAGCGGCTTAGCAAATCAGAAGAACTATACTACATTTCTCATTGGAGATGTATGCTAATACTATTACACCTACTAGATATTGGGATAGGATCTTTGAGATGGGAATAGCCCTGTAAAGCGTAACTGTCGTTTTTATTTAAAGGGGTTGTCCAGTACTATTGATAATGCCCCAATGTAGTTTTATGGTGAAAAGAAGTGTCTTTGTAAATACCCTGTGCTGCTATGCTATAGCTGGCTGCTCACAGGCGTCACGTGACCCCCGCTGATGTCACGTCAAGTGAGGCGTGACATCAGTGACGTGTTGGCTTCTGGGTGGTTGTGGGTGGGGTTAATCCCTGCATCACACCCAGCATCCACCGCATGCTTTCTTGATGAATGAGGAGAGTGAGAGCGCGGGGTGGATGCTGGGTGTGACACGCGGGGTAACCCTACAGCCACCGTGGAACGCAGCACTGAGTAACGCCCGGCTGCAGCTGGAACTTGATGTGACATCAGCGGATGTCAGAGCCGGCTGCAGCCGGGGGTCACATGATGCCTGTGAACGGCCCGCGATAGCGCTACTCACAGGCAAGAAGGACTACACAAGGTAATTAGAAATAATCTTTTTTCCACCATTTAAATACATTGGGAGCATTATCCATAGTAGTTGACAACCCCTTTAATAATGTAGAGAAAGTGATGTTAATAAACTTTTAAATATACCTTTATAAATGAAATCCAAATAAAAACCTTTCTAAAGCGTTCTAGAAGATGGTTCCTATGCTGTTTCTGAACCAGACAATTTGTTCGTTGTCAGGGTAAGGGCTCATACCCATATGTGTGAAAAAAAAGTTCCGATACTTGGATCGAAAAATCGGACAAGTGCCATGCGATTTTTCACACCTATCATCAATATGCAATGCGTTTCTTTTCTCTGCAACTATTATTCTGCAATCATTTACAGGACCATTTACAGTGTTCTATGCTACAGAATGGTAATGTATCTGTAAAAATCGGATGGCATACGGATAGTCCGAGTTCCGTTCGTCTTTTTTCTCGCACCCATTGACTTGCATTGGCGAGGCTCATCTGATATACGCAGCATGCTGCAATTTTTTTTTTTCTTAGTCCGATTTCAGCTGAGAAAAAAAATCGCAGATGAGGATTGCACTCGTCCGTTTTTCTCGCAAATGAGTATGAGCTCTCAATCTGTATTCGGTTCCACAGATACTGAATACGGCTATCTAAGGATCAGGGTGGAGCCTAAACAGCGCATGCTCATGGCTGAGTCTAATGCATTCGGTGTATCGCCAGTCTTCCACTCTGTCAGCTGGTGGTTGTGGGCACCCGGCTCCTTCTGCCCTGTCAGCTGTTTGTCCTATGTACTCAGTGATATCAGCACTTCTCAGTATATAGCACACAGGACAACCGGCTGACTTAAGGCCCCGTCACACTTAGCGACACTGCAACGATCCCGACAACGATACGACCTGTCAGGGATCGTCGCTGCATCGCTATGTGGTCGCTGGTGAGCTGTCAAACAGGCAGGCTCACCAACGATCAGGGGAGCAGCGACATCGTGGAAAGAATCTTTCCACGATGTCCTGCTCCGGTTACCAGCCTGCTGAAGCAGGAGCAGGCTGGTAACCATGATAAACATCGGGTTACTAGGGGCACACGCGCACCTAGTAACCCGTTGTTTATCATGGTTAGCACTCTGCTACGGTGAGCGGGAGGTTACCGCTCACTTTAGCAGGCTCGTAACCATGATAAACAGCGGGTTACTAAGTGCGCGTGTGCCCCTAGTAACCCGATGTTTATCATGGTTACCAGCCTGATCGCTGCTCCCGCTGGTCACACACAGCGATGTGTGCTGACCAGCGGGAGGGCAACGACCAAAAAATGGTCCAGGACACTTTGCAGCGATCAGCGACCTCACAGCAGGGTCCTGATAGCTGCAAAGTGTCATACATAGCGACATCGCTGGTGAGGTCGCTGTTGCGTCACCAAAACCGTAACACAGCAGCGATCTCGCTATGTGAGATGGGGGCTTTAGGGCACATCTATAAATGTGCTTTGATGTTGATTAAACCTTTGCCTTTCTTGTACAGAGCCATAGTTGCATCTCATTAGCATACAATTTCAAGTGCAGTGGGTGGGCCCTGCACTTAGAGCTCTCCTGCTTCTCTCCCTTTTCCTCAACCATTGCCGCATGCCTCCTCTCTGACAACTCACTGACACATGAGGAAGGCAGCAGGTGAGTAATAAAGGGAGAAGTAGGAGAGCTGCAAGTTCAGTGTCCATTCTCGCTGCGGTTCGAAGTAAATGGACCAATCTACATCTTCCACATGACACACACAGTCACAGATTACTGATGAGCAGAAGCCTGTGCAGCTACTCCTCTTCTCTACCTTTTTTTTAAAGGGAATCTGTCACCCCCTGGCACTTATCTGACCTACTAATATGAGCATACAGAGGATAGAAATGTAAATCTATTCCTACCTGTATGCCTCATATTAGAGGTCTGGCTGCTGTGAAATGTCTTTTTATTCATACAAGTTTCTGATGTGTGGCGGCCAAATGCTGCACCTACACACTTCACTTTTTACAGAAGGAGCACTTGTACTATGCAGTCATAGTACTGCAGGGATCTTGTGCGCAGGCGATGGGAAGTCACAGTGACTCGCCTTGTATGAATAAAAAGATATTTCACAGCAACAAGACCTCTAATATGAGGCATACAGGTAGGTATAGATTTACATTTCTATCACTTGTATGTCCATATTAGTAGGTCAGATTCCTCTTAAGGTTATGTGCTCACCATCTGGAGTCGGCTGCGGAATAGCTGCTGGCGGCTGCCGCTCATTTGTATATATATACAAATGAGCGGTGCGTTTTATTTTTTCCCACCTGCGGACTTTCCTCATAGAGGTTAGGCTAGGTCTATGGGGAAAGCCTGCTTGCGGACCCCCTAGAGAAATTGACATGCTACAGTCTGGAAAGATGCCGCATGTCAGTTTCCGCGGGTGATCCGCTGGTGCCCAGATACGCTTAGTGGACATGGGATTTCTAGAAACACCATCCACTATGCTGTAACATCTGGCTGCTGTGGGTTTGATGCTGCATAATACGCAGCATCAAAGCCGCAGCGGCTCCTAACCGTCTGCACATACCCTAATACAGAGGAAAAAAGTTCTCTTGGCCCCTCCAGGTGTGACATATATGCATGACTACTAAGTGGGGTGATAACATGAATAAATGTTTCTGTATATTCCCTGGGGTTCATTGGGGCGGTGCTAGGGCAGTGGGAAGAGATGACAGTAACATGCAGTGCTTTCTTCCAGATGGCATTACACGCAGCTCCACCATTCCCTACGTTCCCCTTTAGTATCGATATGTAAATGTAATACAGCGTTTTGAGAGTGTATTTTTTTTTATACTTTTGGAATGACTAAAGTTGTTTTTTTTTTTATACAGGAAACTTTTTGTTGGTGGCCTTGATTGGAGTACAACGCAGGGTAAGTTGATGCCAAATGACCTGGGTATATAAAACCTTATTTTTCACTGTGTGTTCAATTTATAGAATGAACATAAGCAGAGAGGGGCAAATTAATCCTTGAATGTTTGATATAATGTCTAGACCAGGGATGTCATACTCAAACATCCCTTGGCTATGTCATGCACCTAAAGCTGTTTTCTGGATCTTTTTATATGTCTTTTTTTCGGAAACCGTAAAGGGTATATGATACACAGACCTTATTGCTCTTAACATGTTCCTGATGTGGCCAATTTTTTGATTTGCGTTTCCACTTTTTTTTTTGTCCTAATGGACATATGAAGGCTTGTTTTTTGCAGAATGATTGAACTTTTGAATGGCATCATTCATTTTACCGCATAGTGTACTGGAAAATGGGCAAAGAAAATCCAAGTGCGGTGGAATTATAAAAAAAAAAACATGCTATTCTGACCAGGTTTTTTAAGAATTATTACAGCTTCCATTTTGTGGTAAAAATGACCCCTCAATATGTTTTCTGCTCATCAGTACAGTTACAGCCATAGAAAACGTCAATTTTTTTCATTAATTGTGAGAGGAAAAAAAAAACATTTTGGGGGTTATGTTGCCATTTTTCGAGACCTGTAACATTTTTATTTTTCTGTCGATGGAGCAGTGTGACGGATTATTTTTTGCAGGGCAAGACGACGTTTGTATTGAAACCATTTTGGGATACATTTGACATTTTAATTGCTTGATGCAGCATTTTTTTGTGGTATTGCAGCGACCCAAAAAATGTAAATTTGCCGTTCCTGAATTTTTTCAGTTTACGGTGTTTACTGATCAGGTTAATTGTTTTTATATTTTGATCAGATTTTTTTTCAACTCTGCGATACCAAATGTGTGTTTTTTTGTATCCTTATTTTAATTAGGGGAAATAGGGGTGATTTGAACTTTTTTTTTTTTTTTTTTTTTTTTTATCTTAATTTCTTTCTTTTTTCCCTGTACTTGTTAGTCCTTGTTAACATGCAATCGTCTGATTGCTTGTGCTATACATAGTGAAACTCACGGCCTCCTTTGAAGCCTGACCACAGGCAGTATTTCAAGGGAGCTCTGTAACGACAAGTACCGGAGGTCTTCAACAGATCCCTGTGCCATTGCAACCCATCGGCGACCCGGGATCTCGTCACAGACTAGACAATGGTAGCATGGAATGACGCATCCCTTCAAACCTCACCCACTTCCCCACCAAGGGGTTGTTAATACTGTTTTCAGTTTGACAGTGGAATTTAACAAGTTAACAATTGGGCAGCGCTACCCGCGATTGTTGGAGGCAGGTCCTGGCTGCAACACACAGCCATGACCTGCCGGGTATGGTGCGGGCTCACCCCGTGACCCCGATCCATCCATTCAGTGTCGACTTGCGCCGTACATGTATGTCAGTAAAGGGTTAAAGGGAAGCAATCATCAGAAAATGACCCTTTTGATTAAATCAGGTTTTTGTGTTTAAATTTATTTTTATTAATTTGTGCTTTGTTATATAGCATAATCACTTTTAACTAAAAAAAAACAATTGAAGTTTTGCAATCTTTACACTGGCCACTAGGGCTTTTTTAGACACCGACTTCCTCTTGTTTCAGGAAATAACACATGTAATTGTACACGGTAATCCACAATTGTTGGATCCTGACCCTATTTTTTGTATTGATGTGTCTAATGGGCCTTTACAAAGGTCAGTTGTGAGATCGCCTATTGTGATTGGTGGATCCTGTGTTATCAGCGGTGTATATAGGTGTTACCTGTAATTGTAACCCTGCCTCTACTGATAAAAATAAACTCCTGTGAATACATAAAGTAGGAGTATAAAAAAGCCTTCGTGGCTTATGTGAAAATTGCAAGATTTTTATTTTAAAATAAAGATCAGGACATGAAAAGACAAACCTTTCCAACAATTTTTTTTTATAATTACTTGTAACACAAAAAAAAATGACAAATAGGTAATTTTCTTATGATGGCTTCTCTTTAAAAGGGGTTTTCTAGGTTCTATAGAAATTTCTGCAGTCATTCTGTGACTTCAAATTGCCAAGACTTAGCATTATGCACATGGCCGAGATTCCTTTTTATTTCCAGCACATAAGAGCAGTCACTTGACTTTGTGTTTTGCATACTTGTGTTTACTGAGTTTTGTGGCTTTTTTTTTTTTTTTTGCTGCACTTTTCAGGATCCCAAAGTTCAACTTTGCATCCACCATACAAGCATGAACAATGCAAGGTGTTAGGCTGCCAATGTAAGACCTGTAAAATCATGAAAACTAGTCCATGTAAAAAGGAAAAAAAAGGTTGCACTCAGTCCCTCTAAAAGTCCTTTATTGCATTACAGCTAAAAACATGCAGGCAGGGGAATGAAGTGGATCGAAGTCGGACTATGGCAGTTTCACGCCTCCTTCGCTTCCCTGTGACCTTATGAGGCGCGAAACGGCCGTCGTCCAACTTTGAACCACTTCACAACTTTGAACTGCCTTCATGTTTTTAGCTTCAATGCAATAAATGACTTTTAAATGGATTGTGAAGATCTGAGGTTGTGGGTTGTAAATAATCACTTAGGCAGGTTAACAATGCAATATTATTTTATTCCTCACATCCATGGTAATACAGCAACTCCATGTAAATGGCCAAAATTCAGTTCTCTGCCCTCAAGTTCCCAACCTGGGATCAGTAGTTCCACTGACTTTGTATCAGGCGATACTTGCTCTCTCCCAACTTCTGATTGGCCCACAGATTTCCTGTCTGTAGCCACAGTCCACGATCCTCCCAGGCGACAGATAAAACGATGGAAGCACAGGTAACCAGTAGCAACAGTCCTTTAAGAAAGTTTAAATTCCAATGACATATCCCACAACTGTAGCACGTTCGCCCAGCCCGTACTGATCTCCAAGACTCCATATGCCATCGATCCATCCATGGTCCAGGTCCTCAGGTTAAATCCTACCCCTTCGACATCATTCCACCAACTCCTCACTAAACATGTGGCTTCTTTTCTCCTTCCCTGGGATCAGCCCCCAGAACTGCTCTCACCCCTCCTCCCCCCCAAAGCTAAGTGTGCATTAGTGGAGGTATTTTTCGAACCCATCACCTGGGTCTGCATGTGAGACTCCCTGTGGTGACGGCTCCTGAGATACAGATGAGATTACTGGAATGCTGGACACTTTACAAGTAAAATTGGGGCACATAAACTGACGAGCAAGCAGAGCATTAATAAAGCACAGCAATCAAATCTCTAATAATACACAATAATATCATCGGAAACAGAGCTCCGTGCTGGTAAAGTCTCAGTCTTTAGTAAGTGGCCAGCTCCTCATAGGACAGTGAGTGCAACCTCTGGCAACTGTTTTCTCCAGGTTTGCACCTGAGATCCCACAATACCGGTTTGCAATATACTGTGTGGCAGGTAATTATATATTGGTGCTTTTGAGATTTTTGGTGCAGATTTTTTTTTCCTGCTCTTAAAACCATAAAACATTTTTGAGGAAAAAAGGGCAATTTGTTCAAATTATTTAGTGGAAAAAGATTTTTATGTCTGAAAAAATTGTGACTATTCTGATAAGAAAAACTTCATGAAGAAATAAACAATTGTAAAAACAGTGGGGGGAGTTTAATTGGTCAGGAATAGTTTACCAAAGACATTAGCTGTGCATTTTGTAGGTCGGGCACTGTTTACTTTCATACATTGGTCGGCCCTTGAATTGGTCAGTTATTGTTCAATTTTACACTTTGCTCAGGCATTGTTTACTTTTACACCTCACTAATTTAATTAACCCCTTTCCGACATATGCCCTACATAGATGGCACATGTCTGGTCTCTCCCTTTGGTGTGGGCTCCGGTGATGAGCCTGCACCTTTCTGGGGACATGACAGCTGATCTGATCAGCTGTCATGTGCCCTCAACAGCCGCGGGTAGAATCGCGATCCACCTGCCGCTGTTAACATGTTAAATGCCGCTGTCAATCTCTGACGGCGGCATTTAACTTGGCAGCAGCGGAAGGACGTCATAAGTCCCGCCCATTGGTGCCCGTGTCACGTGACTGTGGGTCGCCGATGTGTTGTCATGACAACCCGGGGTCTGTAGGAGACATCACATCACCTGTGTAGAAGAGGTGATCAGACAATCACAGCTTCTAGTCTCCCACGGAGACTATTAAAGCATGTGTAAAGTTAAAAAAAATATCCATCTATCTCTCGCCCCATTCAAAATAAAACAATGAACAAAGTACACTTGCATTGAGCGAGGCTCGCTCTAGTCGGCCACGTCTCTAGATGGGGAGCAGCCTCGCTCAATGCAAGTGCTTCATAGACCTGTGTGAGCGTGATTGCAGACAGACTCTTCCCGCGCTCACACAGGTCTGACCGCACACATATGAAGTAGAACGATCTCACCCAGAGGTCAGACGTGTGTAAGCGCAGGGGGAAGCATCACTTACACGCTTCCTGTGCTTCCCAACAATCTGCTCCCTGCGTTCACTGTCAGAGCAGGAGGCATACGTCAGAAGATGAAAACATGTTGTAAATGATAAAACAATGTATTTCCACCTTTTCTGCTTAGTTAAATGTATTCTTTATGGTGCCACAACCTCTTTAAAATAGTTAATAAATAACATTTCCCACATGTCCACTTTACGTCAGCACAATTTTGGAACCAAAATTTTTTTTGGGTTAGGAAGTTATAAGGGTTAAAAGTTGATTAGCGATTTCTCATTTTTCCAACAAAATTTACAAAACCATTTTTTGAGAGATCACATCACATTTGAAGTGACTTTGATTCGTCTATATAAGAGAAAATACCCAAAAGTGATACCATTCTAAAAACTGCACCCCTCAAGGTGCTCAAAACCACATTCAAGAAGTTTATTAACCCTTCAGGTGCTTCACAGGAATTTTTGGACTATAGAAGAAAATGTTATTTTTAGACCCAATTTTTTTTTATTTTTGCAACGGTAACAGGACAAAATGGACCCCAAAATTTGTTGTGCAATTTCTCCTGAGCACGCCATTACCCCACATGTGGGGGAAAACCACTGTTTGGGCGCACGGCAGGGTTCGGAAGGGAAGGAGCGCCATTTGACTTTTTGGATGTAAAATTTGCTTGAATAATTAACGGACACCCCCCCACAAGTGACACCATTTAACATTAGGTCATCATATTGAATAAGTTGTCATTATTCTTGAGCACAAGTGCTCGCTACTTGAGTTTGCATCGGGTACTCAGGTTTGCACCATGTATCGCAGGTGGTCGAGTGACATGCTCGAGTCCCCGCCCCACGTTTCACGGTTGTTAGACACCCCAAAAAAAACATGCAGGGATCGCTCGTGCATGGCAAAACATTCACATGTAAAACATATGGGGCGGAGACTTGAGCATATCACTCAAGCACCTGCGATACATGGTGAATACCCGAGCACCCGATGCAAACTCAAGTAGCGAGCACTTGCGCTCAACACTAGTCACCATATTGTCGTCATTTATTTTTTTTTTTCCTTTACTTTTGAAAAAATCACAACCCTGGTGCAACACTAGCGTTTATTTCTACGCCGTTCCTCGTGCGGTATAAGTGATTAGACAACTTTATTCTTCGGGTTGGTGCGATTACAGCGATACCAGATTTATATCAGGTTTTTTGATTGACAGCTATCGCACACTAAAACCCCCCCCCTCCCCCTTTTTTTTTTTTTTTCCATCGTCATATTTTGAGAGCTATAATTTTTCCATAATTTGGCCGACAGTCATGTGACGGCTTGTTTTTTGCGTGACGAGTTGACATTTTTATTGGTACCATTTTCGGGCACGTGACATTTTTTGATCGCTTTCTATTCCAACTTTTGGGAGGCAGAATAAACAAAAACTCAGGAATTTTGTTTTTTATTTTTTATGCCGTTACGCGTGTGGTAAAGTTGATAAGGTAGCTTTATACTTCTGGTCTGTACTTTTACAGCGGTACCACATTTTATATAGTTTGCTTTGGCGCTTTTACACAATAAAAACAATTTTATAGTAAAAATGTTTTTTTTTTTTTTGTTTTTTTGCATAGTTTTATTCTGAGCTATAACTTTTTTTTTGGGGGGGGGGGGGGCTGATGGAGCTGATTTTCGGCTTGTTTTTTGCGGGACAATATGACATTTTCAGCGGTACCATTTTTATTTACGTTCGTCTTTTTGATCGCGTGTTATTCCATTTTTTGTTTGGAGGTATGATGATAAAGCATTGTTTTTTTCCTTTGTTTTTTTTTTACCGTGTTCACTAAAGGGTGGGACTAGTATAAAAACTAGTGTCAGTTTTATAGGTCAGGTTGCTCCAGATATGGAGATACCAAATATGTGTAATTTTATTGTGTTTTGTTTTTTTCATATTTATTTATGGGTACAGTATCTTTATTTTTTTGTATTATTTTTTCTATATATATATCAATATCAGACCTCTTTAGGTACGAAAAAATAAAACTCTTTTTTAGTGTTCATGTTGTTCATCCAGGTTGTGCTCTCATGTCCAAGTAGTAGGCACTCTTACATAATCATACATAGTAAATATGGACATATACATACATAACATGCACATATAGACATTCACAGCTAAGTAGCAAGCAGAGGTCTACATGATATAGGAAACAAAAAATTATATACCGTATATTCCGGCGTATAAGACGACCCCCCTACTTTCCTGTTTAAAATATAGAGTTTAGGATATATTCACCGTATAAGACTACCCCTTTTCCAACGCATACCAAACACCGGTAAAAATTAAAAAAAAAACAGATTTGAATTTAACATGGTCCTTTTTTAATTTAAATTCTTATGACATGCAGGTATATAGCAGGAAAACTGTCACTCATAAACATATTAAAATAGGGGGGACCCCACGTCATTTTTTTGGGGGGTCCCCCATTCTAATAGCTAGTAAAGGCTAGGTATTCAGCTGGGGGCTGATATTAGTAGCCTGGGAAGCTCCGTGGGTATTACCCCCTTCCCAGGCTTCAAACATCTGCCCCAGCCGTCTGCTTAACCTCCGCTAGAGACTATAATGATGGTGGATCCCACGCCAATTTTCTTTTTAAAAAATCCTTTATTTTAACACTAAATGACAATTGAGGGGTTAATAAAGATGCAGTCCCTAAATTATTATTAATTTTGTAATTAATTTTTCCCAAAAATGTTGACGTGGGCTTCGCCATATTTTTGTGTCCAGCCAGGTACAGCAGGCAGGAACGGGCTGCCCCCAACCACCAGCTGCCTATTTGTACCTGGCCGGACACAACAATATAGGGAAGCCCTTTTTTTTTTAATTATTTCATGAAATAATTTAAAAAAAAAAGACGTGGGGCTTCGCCCTATTTTTGTGTCCAGCCAGATACAACTAGGCAGCTGGGGGCTGGAATCCGCAGCGCAGGGAGGCCCAAGCTTTCTGGCCCCCCCCCCCGCTGCAAATTGCAGTCCGCAGCCACCCCGGAAAATGGCGCGTTCATAGAAGCGCCATCTTCTGGCGCTGTACCCAACTCATCCAGGGCCCTGGTGCGGTGGCTCACTGGGTAATAAAGGGGTTAAGGCCAGCTTGGCATTATCAGCTGGCCCTAAGCCCGAAATTCATGGGGTCACGCCAATATTAGACATGACCGCCATGAATTTCTAGTAAAGTAATTAAAAAAAACACAAACACCCAGAATAAAGTCCTTTAATTGAAATAAAGACACAATTTTTTAATGTTCTAAATTAAACCATACTTACCATCACGCCCATTCCAGCTGAAGCCAACGATCTCCTGCAATAAAAGTAAAATAATAAAGCAACCTCATCCTTACCTCTCCATGGTTCCCAGGACCGGTCCAGCTCTGCTACATTCACATGACAGGCTGCACCGCAGCAGAACGCTGCCGTTCAGCTTGCCATGCGGCAGACACTGAGAAGCGCAGGCATGCTTGTGCTCCTCAGTGTCTGACTGTGACGGCATAAAGATGAGCCGAGATCATGTCCAATGAACTCGGCTCACCTCATGCACGTCACTGACAGCGTGGGAAAATTCTCCTGCTCCCCGCATGCGCAGTAGAAGTTTCCCACGCTGTCAGTGACGGACGTCCAGGAGGTGAGCTGAGTTCATTGTCGGCTCATCTGGATGCCGTCACAGCGAGACACTGAGGAGCGCAAGCATGCCTGCGCTTCTCAGTGTCTGCGGGATGACAGGCTGGATGGCAGCGTTCTGCTGCGGTCCAGCCTGTCATCTCGATGTAGCAGAGCTGGAGCTGTCCTGGGAACCATGGAAAGGTAAGGATGATGTTGGTTTATTATTTTACTTTTATTGCAGGAGATCGTTGGCTTCAGCTGGAATGGGCGTGATGGTAAGTATGGTTTAATTTAGAACAATAAAGAATTGTGTGTTTATTTCAATTAAAGGACTTTATTCTGGGTGTTTGTGTTTTTTTTTAACTTTGACTATGGGGTTAGTAATGGGGGTGTCTTATAGACGCCTCTCCATTACTAACCTGGGCTTGATGTCAGCTGGCATTATAAGCTGACATCAACCCCAGCCCTATTACCCCCTGCCACCGCACCAGGGCAGCGTGGAAGAGCGAGGCTAAGTGCCAGAATTGGCGCATCCTATGAATGCGCCATTTCTGGGGCGGCTGGCGGCTGGTGTTTCTAGCCTGGGAGGGGGCCAATATTCATGGCTCCCTTCCTGGGCTATTAATATCAGCCCCCAGCTGTCTGCCTAGCCTTTGCTAGCTATTAAATTAGGGGGGACCCCACGTCATTTTTTTTGGAGGTCCCCCATTTTAATAGCTAGTAAAGGCTATGTATTCAGCTGGGGGCTGATATTAGTAGCCTGGGAAGCTCCGTGGGTATTACCCCCTTCCCAGGCTTCAAACATCTGCCCCAGCCGTCTGCTTAACCTCCGCTAGAGCCTAAAATTACGGGGAACCCCACGCCAATTTTTTTTTAAATAAATCCGTTATTTTAACACTAGATGACAAGTACAGTAACCAGCACTGTCACTGTACTTCATATATATATGTGACTGACATGTTTCTATCTATCTAATCTATGTGTGAAGCTCTATTCTTTCTATTCTAAATTGTCGGGTGCCGGCTTATGCCGCTGCTGAATTGCCGGCTTTTCATATATTGTCACAGAAGCGATGCGAACTTCCCTGCTCCGGACACAGCGCAGCGCTTCTGTGACAAGTGAAAGCTGTCGGCACAGAAGCCCTGCGCTGTGTCCGGAGCTGGGAATACGCAGCGATGTGTCAGTTTCAGCACAGAAGCGCTGACTGTCTGGACCTACCGCCGCCGTATTTTAACTCCCTCCACCTTATATTAACTCCGACATGGCAGGGATACGGCCACGGCAGCTTATTAACACCCCCAGAGTATCCCCGCATGTCAATTTCTGAAAGTTCAAAAGCATTACCGGCGTATAAGACGACCCCAGACTAAACAGAAGATTTTTCAGTCTTCAAAAGTCGTCTTATATGCCGGAATATACGGTATATCCTATTTTATGAGAAGAAAAACAGTCATGTAATTTAATATTTACCCAGTGCTTGGTTCCAAACACAAGCTAGTCAAAACATATTTAGGGCATGTCAGATCTCTGCGAGAATTTTGGCGCTCCCACCGTACAACTGACTTAAATGAAGTCTTTCACCACCTAAACACTTATAGTGCCCAAGTCCCCTACATACCCATATAAAAATAATAGCTTTAGTATTTATATTGGTGGTTTAGCTGCCAGAATTTTTTTTTTAATTCTTATGTAAAATGAGGGAACTTGGGTACACTCTTGGCGTGGCAAAGGAGTGCACCATTACAGCACTTCAATTTGCATACTGTACACTTTGTCATACCTTGATTGACAGCACTCAAGCATGAACTCAACCAGCCAGCTCTGCACCTCCACAGTGACCGTGCAGAAGACTGACTCCTGTCTGCACTACAGTATTAACCCCTTTCTGACGACGGGCATAATACGTATCTGCGCCCTGGGCCTATTGGACCAGATAAGTATTATTACGCCCTGGCGATCGCGCCCGCACAGAGGCTGTGCTGGCGCGACGTCGCCGGGTATCACCTGATTCTAACAGCTGACACCCGGTACTATATGCCAAGAGCGGTGCCGCCCCGCTCCCGGCAAATTAACCCCGGAAATGCTGCGATCGAAGACCATTGTAGAATTTCCGGGGCAAGAATCGGTAAGAGCATCCCGCTTACCTTCTATCTGTGGTCCCGTGCTGTGTGTGCTGGGTCCGGATAGTTACCACGGTGATCCGTTGTCATCATGACAACATCCGGGCCACCAGGCATCAGGAAGATAGGTAGATTGTGCTCACTGCAAAATCTACCTAACTTGTGTGCACAGGGATTACAGACTACACAGCATAGGGGATGTGCAAGCGATCAGACTGCAAAAAATGAAAGTCCCATAGTGGGACAAAGTATAAATGTAAAAAAAATAATAATAATAATTTATATTAAAATATTATATATATATATATATATATATATATATATATATATATATATATATATATATATATATATAATATGCATGTATTTTCACACAAATATGCATGTATTTTCACACAAATATGCATGTATTTTCACACAAATATGCATGTATTTTCACACAAATATGCATGTATTTTCACGCATGCATGCATGTATTTTCACGCATGCATGCATGTATTTTCACGCACGCATGCATGTATTTTCACGCACGCATGTATTTTCACGCATGCATGTATTTTCACGCATGCATGCATGTATTTTCACGCATGCATGTATTTTCACGCATGCATGCATTTTCACGCATGCATGCATTTTCACGCATGCATGCATTTTCACACACGCATGCATGTATTTTCACACACGCATGCATGTATTTTCACACACGCATGCATGTATTTTCACGCACGCATGCATGTATTTTCACGCACGCATGCATGTATTTTCGCGCACGCATGCATGTATTTTCGCGCACGCATGCATGCCTTTTCGCGCACGCACGCATGCCTTTTCACGCACGCATGCCTTTTCGCGCAGGCACGCATGCCTTTTCGCGCAGGCACGCATGCCTTTTCGCGCAGGCACGCATGCCTTTTGGCGCAGGCACGCATGCCTTTTGGCGCAGGCACGCATGCCCTTTGGCGCAGGCACGCATGCCCTTTGGCGCAGGCACGCATGTATATTCACGCATGTACGCATGTATTTTCGCGCATGTATTTTCGCGTATGCATACAGTGCCCAAATCCCCTACATACCCATATAAGTGTTTAGGTGGTGAAAGACTTCATTTAAGTCAGTTGTACGGTGGGAGCGCCAAAATTCTCGCAGAGATCTGACATGCCCTAAATATGTTTTGACTAGCTTGTGTTTGGAACCAAGCACTGGGTAAATATTAAATTACATGACTGTTTTTCTTCTCATAAAATAGGATATACAGGGTGGTCCAAAAGTAGGTGGACAGAAAGTGTAATTAGGTTATGAAGGGGGAGATTTATCAAACACTAAATTGCAGCCGTCTTTCTGGATCATTCTCCAATAAACCATGAATTAGACGTGGGCAATAAGCTTTCCACCCAATAGATTTCAGGATTCGCATGATAGAAGCTCGTGAAATTCCAAATTCCAAAGAGGCTCTTCTGGTGGACTTTTTTGGACTCTGAACAAATGTTTCAGCAACAAGTTGTTTATTATCTTCTGTACAGACTGTTTTGGGTCGACCAGTTTTTGGAGCATTACGGATTGAGCCAGTGGCATTGAATTTGTCACGAATGCGGTAAATGGTTTGTCTCTTTGGGGCTTGAGTACCAAAAGTTTTAGCCCAATTTGCTCTAACGGTTTCAGCATTTTGAGATTTCCAATATTCTGTTAAAATCCATTTTCTTTGATCTGTATTTAAATTATTAGCCATTATGTGTTATCTGAATTATCTGAAAAGAAAACAGATTTAGGGGAGATCTATCTGTGAAAACTAGATCTGTGAAACTGGCTCAGTTGCCCTTAGCAACCAATCAGATTCCACCTTTCATTTTCCAAAGAGTCTGTGAGGAATGAAAAGTGGAATCTGATTGGTTGCTAAGGGCAACTGAGCCAGGTTCACTTTACACCATGTTTGATAAATCTCCCCCTACATAACCTTATTACACTTTCTGTCCACCTACTTTTGGACCACCCTGTATATAATTTTTTGTTTCCTATATCATGTAGACCTCTGCTTGCTACTTAGCTGTGAATGTCTATATGTGCATGTTATGTATGTATATGTCCATATTTACTATGTATGATTATGTAAGAGTGCCTACTACTTGGACATGAGAGCACAACCTGGATGAACAACATGAACACTAAAAAGACCTTTATTTTTTCGTACCTAAAGAGGTCTGATACTTCTGTGTACTGTCAATAGGATTGTGTATATGATTGCTTTTGTCAATGATCTAGTGTAATATAGGCCAACTACAATACGCAGATGTCGAGCAGCCTCTGTAATGCACTGCTGACATAAAATGAGTAAAAATATATTTTATGCCCAAAAAAAAAATGACTGAACAGGCTCAGCCAATTATAGAATGAAGAAGTCTTATTTTCTACCACAATCTGGGTGCTGCTGTTTCTTTACATATCTGTGGACAAGAATTGCATTTTACCCATAGACATAATATAAATCAAATCCTGAAATTGAGTGTTTCAGTAATAGAGTGAAGTTTCTTTTTATCAAATAACACAATACACAGTGAATGAACCAAAGAGAAATCTAAATTGCATCAATATTTGGTGTGACCATCATTTTGGCTTTCAAAACGGCATCAATTCTTCTAGGTACGCTTGCACACAGGTTTTGAAGTGACGTGGCAGGGAAATTGTTCCAAACATCTTTGAGAACTAACCACAGATTTTCTGTGAATATAGGCTTGTGCAAACCCTTGTCTCTTCATGTAATCCCATACTGACTCCATGTTGAAATCCGAGCTCTCTGGAGGCCATATCCTCACTTCAAGGATTTATTGTTTTTCTTTAGGCTGTGTGCCCACGATGCGTTTAAGTTTTTCCGCAGCGGCAAAAACACTGCAGAAACGCTTAAAAAACGCATGGTAGAAGGCCTGCCACGTTCCCCAATGATAATCCGCATGTGCTGTGCACATGCTGCGGAAATTTCACCTGCGGATTATCATTGCGGAAAAAAACGCAGCACTACCAATTATTTTGCGGAAGTGCTGCGTTTCCCCGCCATTGACTTGCATTAGACCGCATGGATTCCGCATCACTGTATATGTAGATGTGCATTCCATGCGTTCTAATGTGCGGATGGTAACCCGGTCTAGAGGAGAGGAGACTCTCCTCCGGACCTGGGTACCATAGAAACTGTGAAAAAAAGAATAAAATAAAAAATAAATATATACTTGCTTTCTGGCGGCCCCCAATGCGCTCCTCCTCTCATGCCAGCAGTTCGCGATGTACTGAAGGACCTGCGCTGACGTCGGCAGGTCCTTCAGTGTAACGCGATCTGCCGGCAGCCGGGACGGTGAAGCAAGGCTCCAGGGGCCATTGGAAGGTAAGTATAGATTTATTCTTTATTTTTATACATTCTTTCGGGTCACACTATATAATCCATGCCGTTTGCATGGATTTATATAGTGTGACCAAGTTGTCAAGCACTTTCCAAGTGACGCTAAAATCGCTTGGAAAGCGCTTGACAACCCACATGCGGAAATGCATGCAAAAACGCTTCACATCCGCATGTCCCTGGCAGGATAACGCATGTACAATCCGCATGTGTTTTTTCTGCCAGGGAGATGCAGAAACGCTCAGGAAAAATCTGGAGCATTTCTGCATCATGGGCACATAGCCTTACACTGAATAACTGTATTGGCTGTATGTTTAGGGTCGTTCTGCTGCAAAATAATTTTGAAACAAATTCGATGCCTCTCCTTTATGGTATTGTATGATGGATAAGTATCTGCCTATATCTCTCAGCATTGATGACACCATTAATCTAGACCAAATCCCCAACTCCGTTTGTTGAAATATACCCCAAACTTGCTAGGAACGTCCTCCATGCACCACTGTTCCCTGCAGACACTCATTAATGTACCGTTCTCCAGCCCTTTGAACAAACTGCTTCTGTTGAAATATTTCAAATCCGTGCAAAGCACTTGCTGCCATTTTTCTGCATCTGCCTCTGTTTTTATGCATAATTCATTTGCTTGGCCTTGTTTCAATGTTTCATTTCTGGCTTTTCAGCCACATTTCTTCTATCAGGATCACTACTGGCTAGGCTTCTCTGAACAGTAGATAGGCATTGTTAGGTCCTACTGGTTGTTACGATTTCTGGGCTGACGGCACTGCTGGATGCCTTCCAATTACAAAGGGAAGTTAGGCTAAGTGCCCACGATGCGGAAATGCTGCATATTTTTTACGCTTCTCCCTGGCAGGAAAAATGCATGCGGATTATACATGTTTTTTTCCTGCCAGGTAGAAGCGTTTGTCAAGTGTTTTTGCATGCATTTCTGCATGCGGGTTATCAAGCGCTTTTCCAAAAGATTTTAGCATCTCTTGGAAAAGTGCTTGACAACTTGTTCACACTATATAAATCCATGCAACCGGCATGGATTTATAGTAGTGTGACCAAGTAATAGTTAAAATAAAGAATAAGATGGTAAAAAATAAAGTTTATACTCTCCTTCTGGTGTCCTCCCGGTGTTCTCTCTGCCGCGTCCAGTGTGTTGGGCGGCTTGTGGTGGTGTGAAGGACCTGCGGTGACGTTATTGAGCCATGTGATGGGTCACATGACTCGGTGACGTCATGGCAGGTCCTTCACAACAGCGGGAACATTGCAAGAGAGCGGACGGAGCAGACAAAACAGCGGGAGGATATCGGAAGGTGAGTATAAACTTTATTTTTTATTTTAAATTCTTTTTTTTTTACAGTTTCTATGGTACCCAGGTCTGGATGAGAGTCTCCTCTCCTCCAGAACTGGGTACCATCCGCACATTGAAACGCATATAATCCATGTGTACAAATGTACTGACACGGATTATATGCGTCTCAATGCAAGTCAATGGCGGCGATTACGCTGCATGTCCGCAAAATTAATGGACATGCTGCGGATTTTTGAGCGCAGCTTAAAGGCTGCGGAAAAATCCGCAGCATGGGCATTGACAGTGCGGCTTGTCATTGTGGACCATGGGGGGGCGGATTACCAAGCATTTTTGAAGCGTTTACGCTGCGGAAATTCCGCAGCATAAACGCTTGAAAAACGCATAGTGGGCACTTAGCCTAAGCCTGATTTGTTTTTCATTTGCTGCACTAAGTTTCCTTGGCTGACCACTGGTGCCTATGGTTCTCAACGTTGCCCATTTTTGGTACTTCAAAAGGGCTTGAACAGCTCCTCTTGAAACCCTCAGTTCCCTTTGACATCTTTGCCTGGGAGTGACCTTGCTGATGCAGTATAACTACCTTTTTTCCTTCTTGCTGTGCTCAGTCTTGCGTGTATGAACTGTGACATGAAACTGTCTTCCACAACCTCATCTTTGTTGCAGGGTTTGGCCTTTCCTGACCCAATTTTAAGCCTCTTACTCAGCTGTTTGTTTCAGTTTGACTGTTTCACCCTACATATAAAAATGATTATCACCTGCATAGTATAATTGGTTATTCATTGACCTGACTATAATCCTATAAAACCACTGACTTTGTGCAAGTATACCTAGAAGAATTAATGCTGTTTCGAAATATGGATGTGATTTTAGATTTCTTTAATTTATTCACATTCCATTTTGGTAATTAATAAAAATAAACTAAAGCTTCTATTCTTGAAAGCTTTCTAACGTTATAGCAGTTCTTCCTTACTTGCCTAAAACTTTGTGTTGTATATATGTGTCCCCACTATCAGTATTTGGTCAGTATTCGGTCAGTATTTTTTCTCAGGAGTGGGAGCCAAAACCAGGTGAGGAACAATCAGAGAAAAGGTATAACAGAAACAAGTCACCAATTCTGCATTTATCACCCACCCCTGGTTTTGGCTCCCACTCCGGAGAAAAAATACTGACCAAATACTGGTAGTGGGGCCGTGGCCTAATAGAGAGCATGACTGCACGGGAGTGAAAGGGAGTTCAGAGATAATTACATTGACGGAATTGGTGTGTTTTTAGCTATCCGCACTTTTATAGAAGGTCAGGACTGCTTTTCATGGTGATAATTATTTTTAACATTGCAGATGTGGACACTTTGATATACTGCCATACTACAATAGTACACCATGTCGCCATGACCTGATCCTTTGTAATTTTTCCCCTTAGGTCTTTCATAGATGAGAGCACTGTCAATATTGTTTCAGCATATATTTAGGCTTGTGTGTTCTGAGCTGTTACATTTTCTATCGTTTTCTAGATAGTTTCCACCCATAAAACTGAGAGTTTCCATATTCTCTAAAAAATCAGAGGCTTGAGCAGAAGCCATAGTAGTGTAATGCTATTGTATTTGTTTCGAAAGGCGATCGGATGCAGAGTTTGACTGCATGCATAGAGTTGAAAGGTTATTCCTGTCTGATAAAACAATGGTACATTGGGTATATTGCTAAGATCACTTTATGGCAAATAGAAGTTTGACCTCCTAGGAACCCACTAACCCTGAGAATGAAGGAGTGGTAGTGCTGGTTTGGATTGTCCAAATTTCCTCTATTTAGTTAACCACTTAGAAAGGGGTACCTTACTCCGTAGCTTTGCAGGGGGCTGTAGCACTGTCCTGTTGCAGTGAATTGAATTGTGTGGCGTCTCCCTGTATACAACCATGTATGGCTAGGTGTGGTTTTATGGAGAAAACGTTGACACAGCGCTGCATCACCTTAATTTTCAGGATTGTTGAGGTCACGGAGGTAATGGCATATACTAGATATGTCTTCCCTTTTTCAGATTGGAATAACCCTTGAATTAATCTCCTGGCTGCAGCCATCACTAGCTGCCTGCCGTTTATTCATGGAATTCAGTGATAAGAGTGTAATAAATGTTTGGTCCCTCTGGTGCTTTATATGTGCAGTCAAGAGGTTATCCTTTTAAAGAGAATCTGTTATGACAATCACCCACCCCCCACCCCCACCCAACTACTTATTTTGTCATGTAGTCACTGAAAGGATGAGCCAATATATACTGTACTTTTGTTCATCGGCGCAGTAACTAAAAAAATCCACTTCAATCCATAATCAAATTAGGTTCAAATGCTTCCTGGCTCTATTCACTGCCTAGTGACCATCTTCTGCTTGACTGTCAGCTCACCTCCAGTCAGCTGCTAGTCAAGCAGAAGTGCTCCAATCATGCCCAGAGCACTTCAGCCTCCTCTGCATATGGTTTATAGTGACAAGTTTTATTAATGTATAAATTGGCTCCTCTTTCAAGGAGCTGCATGCAAATTTAAGTTAGGGTGAGGATGATCTTCATGACAAATATAAGCAGTTTGGAGAGGTTTGATTGTCATGACAGATTCCTTTTAAGGCTATGTTCACACATGTTGGGTTTTTAGCATCACAAATCTGCAGCAAAACCTAATCTCTGGCAGGAAATCGGCTGTCAAAAATGCAGATTTTGCTGTTTTTTTTTTTGTACTGTCCTTCTGTCTCGATTTATGCATGTACATAAAGTTCTGTGAAAAAAAAACCCCATTCTATTTTTCCATCAAAAACACTGATGCAAATTTTGGTGTGTTTTTTTTCACCACCCATTACTTCCCATGGGTGAAAAATGCTGAAAGTGACACGCTCTATTTTCCAAAGAACCAACCAAGGCACAAAATCCACAAAAAAAACACCCATGATTTGTGAACAGAGAATTCTGGTTTCTCATAGACTTTGCTGGTACTGCAAAACGCAGCTGAAAATTTGCATAAAAATCTGCAGCAAAAAAACACTGAAAAACCCAACATGTGTGACCATAGCCTTACTCTTTGCTGAGGAATAGGAGATCTATATTAGAAAGCGATGCTCAAACCGCTATAAAGGTCTATAGTGATCTTTCTAAGCATAATTGTTTAATGAGACATTTCTTTTTTCCCCTGGTGTTTAACATTTTGCTATAGACAACAACTGTGGCTGCTTTGTGAACCTCACACCTATTGTATATATTTGTACTTTCTACAGAGACCCTGCGAAGTTACTTTTCCCAGTATGGAGAAGTTGTCGACTGTGTGATAATGAAGGACAAAACAACAAATCAATCAAGAGGATTTGGTTTTGTAAAATTTAAAGATCCAAACTGTGTTGGCACAGTGCTGGCCAGTAGACCTCACACACTGGATGGCAGAAATGTAAGTATATTTTTTACCATGATCTGCTGTGGTACAAAAATGACAGCCTCAAAAATATTTTATGGTGTAACTTCATGATTAATTTTAAAGGGAAGCGATAATCAGAAAATAACCTATTGTTTATATCAGATTTTTTTGTTAAATCCCATATCACAATCTGTATTAAAAATAAAATATATAAATCTCGAATTTTCACACTGGCTGCTGGGGATTTTTTTTTAAATTCTAGCTTCCTATTCTTTCAGAGAACAACACAGTAATCGTTAGCCACAATGGTCAGACCCTCAACTCTGTCTTTTTGTATTGAAGCATGTGGTGAGCGTGTGCAATAGTCATAGTAGGAGTCTAAAAAGAAACAGTGGTGGCCAGTGTGAAAATTGTAGCATTACAAATGTGAAAATTGTCGGATTAGAAATTTTATTTTGCATTAAAGATTGTGATGTATATTGCCCACATTTAAAAAAATAAATAAATAAAGGAACAGGAAAACTTGATGTTGAACAATAGGTCATGGCTTTCCTTTAAGATGACCATATGCATGAGAAATGTATCTGCAGTTTATTGGTGGATCCAGATACATTTTGTGAGCTCTACTGATGTCTGTAGTGGTCATACACACAAAATAAGTGTGATCATCTTATTCCAATCTTATCTGCAATTGATCTCATATTTAGGCTGGGTGCCCACGTAGCGTTTTTCAAGCGCTTATGCTGCGGAATTTCCGCAGCGGAAACGCTTGTGAAACGCTAGGTAATCCGCACCCCATGGTCCCCAAGGGGATTCCGCATGTCCTATGCACATGCTGCGGATTTTTACGCAGCGTTTATGCTGCGTACAAAAATCCGCAGCATGTCATTTAATTTTGCGGAAGCGCAGCGGAACTCCCGCCATTGACTTGCATTGAAACGCATAGAAACCGCGACTGTACATTTGTACAAGCGGCTTCTATGCGTCTCTATGTGCGGATGGTACCCAGTTCTGGAGGAGAGGAGACTCTCATCCAGACCTGGGTACCATTGTACCTGTAAAAAAAGAATAAAATAACAAAGTTTATACTCACCTTTCCGAAGGCTTCTCTCTGAATGCCGGCATCGCTTGAGGACCTGCGGTGACGTCACAGTCATGTGACCGCAGGCCCTTCACCGCTCTGTCTCGCGATATGCCGGCAGCCGGGAACCAGACAGGAACGAGCGCTGCAGCCACGCCGGGGCCTCGGGGGTGAGTATAGCTTTGTTTTAATTTTTACGGTTCACACTATATAAATCCATGCCGTTTGCATGGATTTATACAGTGTGACCCAGTTGTCAAGCACTTTCCAAGTGATGCTATCGCCTGGAAAGCGCTTGTCAATCTGCATGCGGAAACGCATGTGAATCCGCTTGTATGTGCATGCGTTTTTCCTGCAGAAATCTGCATGTACAATCTGCATGCGTTTTTTCTGCCAGGGAGATGCAGAAATGCTGCAGAAATTTTCTGCTTCATTTCTGCATCGTGGGCACATAGCCTTATGGCTAGCTTTGCAGGCTGGAGCATAATTAGACTCTTGTGAACAAGTTACCTGACCAATATTTTAAGCTAGAAATTTGCATGTATACCTTGTATAAAGTCCTTTTCTATTTTTTTTTCTGTTCTTGTTGATGCACTGGCATTTAAAGGGAACTTGTCACCATGGTAATGCAGTCCAATCTGCAGGCACCAAATTATACAGCAGGGGGAGCTGAGTAGATTGATCTATAGGTTTGTGAAAAAAGATTCAGTATTTTCATTAAAACTCTGCTCTTTCTGGGATTTTCAGTCCTGTGAGCGGTGTCCTATCAGTGATTGACAGCCATCTCTGCATGCACACTTATACAAAGAAAGCTGCCACTGATAAGACGGCCCACTGGACTGAAAATCCCAGAAAAAGCAATCCAATTTTTACTGAATCTTTTCTCACAAAACTATATATCGATCTACGCTTCCTCTGGTCTATAACATGGTGCCTGCAGATTGGATGGCATTTTCATGGTGACAAGTTCCCTTTAAATTGTTAGAGAACATGTCACTCAATTCATGCTGCGTGAATCAGTCTGGCTGCATATGGTGAATGTCTTTCTCTGTAGTGCTCTGGTGTTTTAGAGAAAACATACTTTTGAAGAGCCAGCTGGGGACTATAGGAAGAAATGTGACAGGTACCCTTTAAGAAGTTAGTGTGTTTCTATTCATTGCATTGTCCTGTTTTTAGATTGATCCAAAGCCATGCACACCTCGTGGTATGCAACCCGAAAGGACCAGGCCAAGAGAAGGATGGGTAAGGATCTGTGATGTGACTGTTTGAATGGGTGAATAATTCCAGTGGGGGGCTTAGAAATGAATGGAAATCGTACCACACCTTTATGCATTATAAGATAATGATAGACATGATTTTAGTGTTTATGTGCTTGCTGTGTTGCTCTTGGGAAATGTGCACTGTTCTTTTCAGCTTTTGCATTACGCTGGAAAGGAACCCTCCGTATTCACAAGCCAAAGCCCTCCACCCCCCTTTCCCTCGTGCTGATTGACAGCTTTCTCCCTATAACTATACATAGGGATAAGTTTACATCAACAGCTGGATTTCAAAGATTGGTGGATTAAACCTCCAGTTTATGAACACCCTGGACTCCTGGGTTCAAGAGCACAACTTGCAACTGCTTTGTGCACCCTACAGAGGGCAGCATTAAGGTGGTGATGGTCCATTTAATTCCACATGTTGGTGAAATAAAGGATTCTTAAAGGGGATCATTATGCAAAATCTAGTTGTGGAGCTGAATATGGTATTGACCCTGAGTATGTCTTCCTTTGTACAGCAGCAGAAGAGCCCTAGAACTGAAAGCAATAAATCTAACAAGATATTTGTGGGTGGAATTCCACATAACTGTGGGGAAGCTGAACTGAGAGATTACTTCAAGCGTTTTGGAGTGGTAAGTCCAGCAATCCTTCAGAATGTTCTTGTGTAATGTATATGATCTGACGGAGGAGACAGACTTCTTTCTATATACCAGTTGGAACTTGCATTTTGCGCTGTTTCATAAATAATAAGTATATTATATAATTAAAGGGATTTATCTGGTTTCCAGGTCACGGAAGTTGTGATGATTTATGATGCAGAGAAGCAGAGGCCGAGAGGTAAATAAACACTGATCCTTCTTATTTTCCAATCTTTCATACTTCTCCTCATTTAGATGGCAAACAGTTTTCCGAGTGACCAAGCTTCACACATTACCTGTCTTCACTTCTTAGGGGTTAATGCTTGCTCCATATTGCATTGAAAATGTTTGTATTGTGGACAAACTGACAGCCTTTGTAAATTGAGCTTGAATATCTTAATATTGCTCCCTCCCAAAAAAGTAAAAAATCAGCAGCCTACTTTATTGTGCTGCATATTGGGTCATTTGCAAGCTGTGACGTTTGTGTCTCAGACATCTGACATGTTTCACTTTTACATGAACTGTATTTTTTTCAAACTGCCATTCTTACTTTTCCTTTGTTACACGTGTATGGTCCTACTGAAATAATGCCAGTGCACCAATCAGAATCTGGGGTGTTCTGTATTGGGTGCCAGATGCATTGTGTCCTGTTGTCCAATTCAGTGTTCCTCTCCAGAGCCCAGGTTACGTGCTGGTGCTGGCCACAGAACATCCATTACCTGCTTCATACATGCTGTCAAAATTGTTTGCCATCTGAATGTCCTACTATTCACCTAATCATTAAGACCATATATATATATATATATATAGTAGTGTTCCTTTCCATTTTAAGCTAAGGCATATTTTCTTTTTTTTTTCCCCCATTCCTCTTCATTTTAAGTTACTGTAAAGTATTGTTAAGTTGTTTGTTGTTTGACTGTGATTAATGTTTTCTCTCTAGCTTTCTTTTCTCTAGGTGTTTAAGCTCTATCACTCAGGTACAGGCCAGTCTAGTTAGATAAGCTGGGGGTGCTGCTGTACGTTTGGGGTGTAAACGAAGTGTCAGTACAATTTTTGTATGTTTAGGGATTTGTGTGCTGTTAAACTTTAGCTGTTTAATTCTGTGACTTTTAGACAGACCTTCCCCCCTCCTTTCACAATCTTTCCATTGGCCATACTAGCTGACATGTGAATTCTTCTAAGGCAAAGGTCATCAGATGAGTGAAAAATTGTGCAATTTTCATCTAGACAAACCATGTTTTTCATCCATGTGCAATCCGTATGGCATCCGTTTTTGAACGCATCAACAGTTGTTAAAATTTCCAAGAACAAATAGTTTTTTTTGTTAACCCCTTCATGACCTTAAGTTTATTTTTATGTCCACATAGCCATATGAAGGCTTGTTTTTTTGCTGGACAACTTGTACTTTTGAATGGCGCCATTAATTTTATCATGTGATGCACTGCAAAGTGTGAAAAAAAAAAAATTGCAAGTGCGTAAGTGGTGGGAAAAAAATTGTGTAAACAAAAAAAAGAAAACTTTTTTTTTTTTTTTTTTTTTTTTTTAATTCCGAGACCCGTAACGTTCTCAATTTTCAGGATCTGGGGCTTGGTGAGGGCTTATTTTTTTTGCTACCTGACGTTTTTACTGATCCCATTTTGGGAGAGATACGATGTTGTGATCGCATTTTATTGCAATGTTGTGGTGGCCAAAAAAACAAGTCTGGCGTTTCGATTCTTTCTCATTATCTCATCAGTAAACTCAGCCTTTTACTGATTGGATTAATTTATTTTTACATTTTGATAGATCGGACTTTTCTGAATGCAGAGATACCAAATGTTTTTTTTTTTTTTAACTTCATGTTTTTAAACCTTTTTTCTCATTTTACTTTGTTAGTTGCCTTAGGGGACATGAAGCTGCGGTCGTCTGATTGTGTGTACTTCACACAGCAGTGCATCAGCACTGCTATGTATAGCTAAGATCAGGATCTCCTATGAGGACCAGCTAAACGCTGGCTTTCACAAGGGTATCGTAATGAAAGGTACGGAGGTCTTTAGCAGACCCTTGGCTGTCATAGCAACCCATCGGTGCCCTGCAATCTTGTCACGGGTGTGCCAAAAGGTGCGTGGGATGATGCCCCTGCCGGCGTGTGTTAACTGGCACTGTCAGAGTGATAACGGAAATATGCGGTTCAGCTTGGGAGCCCGCATGAAAGGCAGGGGTACGACATATGACATAACTGTCATGAAGGGGTTAAATAAATACAATACAATGGAATGTATCTGTAAAATTCTGATGCTATACGGTTGATCTATTCAGGATCCCATTTTTTGGGACACCCATTGACTTGCATATTGAGACTAGTGCATGCTGCAGATTGTTCGAGAACATTTGGTTCATGGAAAAAAAGTCCTCAACAGTCGTTTAAATAACATTGGTCCAAGTGCTGTCAGTGTTTTCACAGACAGCACTTGAACCAGAAATACGATGGTGTGAATGTAGCATTAAAATGAACAAGTTTATTACATATTTGTGGACCTTAGAGAGGCTTCCTTCGCTTTTATACATTAGCAGACATCTTGAGTAGTAATTTTTTTCTATCCTTTTGCCCCTGCCTAGGTTGCCATAAGACTTCTTCCTTTATACTCTCACTAGCTATTGAACCTGTTCTACGCCTGGGTGGCGAGCATTTTTATTGCTATCAGACACCATTTTTTTTAAAGACACTATGTCTGCAAATTTACATATACAGTGGCTTCAATAAAATGGCGCCAGAAATCGCAGGATGCGCACGCTCTGACTCTGGCGCCATTTTATTGAAGCAATGTGCTACAACGTCAACTTAGCAGTGTTCAATCACCCGCCATAGGGATAATGGCGATGGCTGGTGCCTCCGCACTACTATGTTGACGTTGTAGTAGAATTCTTCAATAAAATGGTGCCGGAGTCAACACGTGCGCATCCTGCGATATCCAGCATCATTTTGTTTAAGACACTGTCTGAAAATTCACAGTGTCTTTAATAAAATGCCGCCGTAGTGTAGTATGCGCAAGCGCGGACTCCGGCGCCACACTGCTCAGGCACCGCCCATCCCGGCTTCAGACAGAAGGATGCGTATAGCATTATGCATAAGATGTAGGTTGAATGTCCATGAAGATATTACATCTAAAGTCAATTTTACACAGGCATCATACTGAATATGGGTCACCTCATCCGAACGAACATATTTCTAGTTCATTATGATGATCAGAGCTGTGTCAGGCCAAGATTTGTAATACAGAAACAAAAAGGTGCCCGTATTACAGTTGTGTTGGCGTTTTCTTTGTTTGCGTGAGAAGGTTTTTGCTTCTATACCAGTGTTAATGATCTACATGGGGATTATTTGCCCATCTACTGATACTTCATTTACACCTCAGTCGCCGTAGTGTGGGAAATGCAAACCTTTAGAATATTTTACAATTGTCGGCTGGATCTCAGCTTGGCCTGTATCTTTGTGTATTCATATAGCTTTCTCTCCAGTTTAGACTCTGGGCTTTTCCAACAGTGTTGGGAAAGCTTTGGTAGTCCTTAGCTGTTTATAGATATTGTATTTCTGTTTAACGCTTTAGAAATATGTATGGCTGCTGTCAGCACTAGCTGCAAAGCAAAATGCCACCAAGAAGGAAGCAGCAGGGTTGCAAGCAACTTCACAGAACAAATTAGTTTCTAAGTACACACTGATGCCATCAGTACCATTCACAAGATGACATGGGTGCTAATTAGGTACCTTACAAAATGATTTGTTTCTGGCTCCCATCCCCTGACATTTTGTTCAGCTTTGACTAGTGATTAGTGATGAGCGAGTATGTTTTGTTAACCCTTTCGCCTAGTATACTCGGGCGAGCACCGAGTATTTATAGCTGCTCGGTGATATGGTTGAATCCCTCCCTTGTGCATGATTTGCGACGGTTTGACAGTTTTATTACATGTGAGGAATGTGTAAGTAATAGACATTCCTCACATGTCATAAAGCTGTTAAACAGTTGCAAATCATGCACACGGGAGCGATTTAAACACATCACCGAGCAGCTGTAACTACTCGGAGCTCGGCCCGAGCATACTTGCCGAAAGGGTTAATAGAACATACTTGCTCAACACTACTAGTGATCTTTTACTGACATTTTATCCCTTTGTATCCAGATTAATGTCTTTCAGTGGTTAGATTAATTCTCCCACTTGTCTACAAGTTAGCCTGCTGTTTCACTCCGGCTGCAGTTGCTATACCCTGATCCTGCTGCTGAGGTCTTGGTTTTGCTCCTAATACTGTTCATCATCCTGTTTTGTGTCACAACACCCTGCTACCTTGATTCACTCTTCGTCGTTGGCTAGGTTTTGGATTTATAACTTTCGAGGACGAACAATCAGTGGACCAGGCTGTCAACATGCATTTTCACGACATCATGGGCAAAAAAGTGTGTAGTTGTAGTTTTATTTTACCTTAAGACAAAGCGAAGTCTTGGGAAGCAGTCAATGTCCTTGGCGAATTGATGTTTATATATTTTTTTTTATATATTTATTATATAGAGTTAGGGTGGTGGGTAATTTATAGTCCAGGTAGGAAGAGGGAATGTTTCATGTTAAAAAATTGGAAGGATGCTCAGTTAAATTCAGTGACTGTTGTATTCTTTTTGCTCCTAAGTCATGGAGCCCTCAAGGACATCTCTGCTGCCTAAGGTTTGGCTTGATGCCACTCCTTCTGAAGTCACGGGGCTTAAAATTCATTATGGAATGGGGACAGAAAGAGTATCATAATATGTATTTGGCCAATGGAAGACTTCACGAAGGATTGGATGCTGTTACTGTTTCATTACTGGGTCACTTACTGTGAATCTTTGGTACAAAAGCCATGTTCTCAGTAGTTTAACCATTCTGCAGTAAAGTGAACTGTTCATACTGTGTTGTCATGTCTGGGAGGTCTAGTTACATCACTAACATTAGGGGTTAGCTATAGTGGTGAAGGCTCATATGTAGGTTCCCCATCATTTATTCCGTGGCCCGAGAAGTCTGTGTAGGAGACGTGGCCGTTGTAGTTACAGCTAATAGTGCCACAATCAGGCTGAATGTTTACTAAATGGCACAAGATTAATTTCTTTAGAGAAATTTGGCGATTTGCAAGTTTTCCCACCTACAAAGAATGGAGAGGTCTGTTATTTTTGTCGTAGGTACACTTCAACTGTGAGAGACAGAATAAAAAAAAATAAAAATCACATTGTATGATTTTTACAAAATTAAATTGCATTTTATTGCATGAAATAAGTATTTGATCACCTACCAACCAGCATGAATTCTGGCTCTCAGACATGTTGGTTTTTCTTGAAGAAGCCCTCCTACTCTGCACTCATTACCTGTATTAATTGCACTTGTTTGAACTCATTACCTGTATAAAAGACACCTGTCCACATAATCAATCACACTCCAACCTCTCCACCATGGCCAAGACCAAATAGCTGTCTAAGGACACCAGGGACAAAATTGTAGACCCGCACAAGGCTGTGATGGGCTACAGGACAATAGACTAGCAGCTTGGTGAGAAGAGAACAACTGTTGGCACAATTATTAGAAAATGGAAGAAACTCAAGATGACTGTCAATCTTCTTCTGTCTGGGGCTTCATGCAAGATCTTGCTTCGTGCGGTAAGGATAATTCTGAGAAAGGTCAGGAATCAGCCCAGAACTACATGGGAAAACCTGGTCAATGACCTGAAGAGAGCTGGGATCACAGTCTCCAACATTACCGTTAGTAACACACTATGCCGTCATGGATTATAATCCTGCAGGGCAGGCAAGGTCCCCCTGCTCACACCAGAACATTTCCAGGCCGGTTTGACGACTGCACTGTATTGAAGGGAGGATAGATGAGGTCATATATCACGAGATTTTGGCCAACAATCTCCTTCCCTCAGTAAGAGCATTGAAGATGGGTTGTGGCGGGGTCTTCCAGCATGACAATGACCAGAAGCACACCGCCAGGGCAACTAAGCAGTGGCTCTGTAAGAAGCATTTCAAGGTCCTGGAGTGGCCTAGCCAGTCTCCAGACCTGAACCTAATAGAAAATCTTTGGAGGGAGCTGAAACTCAATGTTGCCCAGTGACAGACCCGAAACCTGAAAGATCTGGAGAAGATCTGTGTGGAGGAGTGGGCCAAAATCCCTGCTGCAGTGTGTGCAAACTTGGTCAAGAACTACAGGAAACGTCTGACCTCTGTGATTGCAAGCAAAGGTTTCTGTACCAAATATTATGTTTTTCTATAAAATGCAAATTAATTATGTAAAAATCATACAATGTGATTTTCTGTTTTTTTTATTTTTAGATTCTGTCTTTCAAAGTTGAAGTGTACGTACGATAAAAATTACAGACCTCTCAATTCTTTGTAGGTGGGCAAACTTGCAAAATCGGCAGCATATCAAATACTTATTTTTCCCCACTGTATAAAACTGGCTGAAAAATGGTAATTTTTATTGTTCAGACTGGCTGGTTGGTCCAATCATTTGATGGAGGTCACACTAGTTAGAATGAGGATAGAGAAGAAAACTTTTTCTGGGCCTCATTCATCCTCTTATATTCCATGCATGGATCGCTAGACAGTATGAATAATAGAGGACAGTAAATGAAAATTCAGGATGGAATTTTTTTTCCTTTTGTATATAGTTGTCTAATATAAGGGAAAACGTTAAAGACTTTATGTAATGCAGTTTCCAGCTGCTGATTACTTTTTATGATTGTCTTGTATACAGTAATTTATATCTATAGTATATATGTAGCACACAATAGTCCAAATAGAAGATGTTGACAGGACTCCAATCTACTTACAAAAAAAAAAATGTGGGTGAGGCCCAAGCAATGAAGTGTTACTTGTGTGATGTAACTTAACAACACAGTATGAAGATTATGCTTCTTATTGACCAAACTGTCCATTTTGTATTACTTGCATGTTTTGTTTACTTTTTTGTTAGATATAGTGTAAGATTCTCTTACCACATCCATTCCCTCTGACATTATTTGCGAGTTAATTAAATTGAGATTCTTAAAGCGTTAGCCTGGGGAAGGTAAGTCTTTATCTTCCATTAGCTATTTTTGACGCAGCCAATCAGCAGCCTCCCTAGCAATATCCCAGCCCCATGAGATTCTCTGATGTGAGGAGAGCCCAGACTACTATTCACATGAAGCCAAGTCCAGTCCCGACACGTCCCTACAGTCCGGATGAGAGCGTTGTTTTCTTTTTAGAGCTATAGTAATAATCCCTAGTTTTCCACCTAGAGTAAGATATATAATTGCTTTATACTGTGTATGTTAAGCTTCTCAGAGACCCATATAGAGTCCTTTAATATAAGTTAAATTAAGTATTAGAATGCTAAGCTTATAAGTATAATTTTGGGTGTAGTGGGTGGGGAGTGGGCAGTAACCATTGAACTATTTTCTGACCAGTCTCTGTCTTTGTTTAGGTGGAAGTAAAACGCGCTGAACCCCGTGATAGCAAAAGCCAAACTCTTGGATCTGCAGGTTCTAACCAGTGGGGAGGTAGAGGAATGCAAAGTGCAGCTAATGGGTGGACGGGCCAGCCTCCTGCCACATGGCCACAGAGCTACAGTCCACAAGGTGAGACCGATTATTATGTGGAAATTAATGTTGAAATCCTAAAGGGAGTGGGCAATTTGAGATGTGTATCATGAATCCACCAGCTCTTTTGCAGAATGTTTACAAAAAAAATACAAAAAATATTATTTTACTGCCAGAGATGGCATGGTAAAGTGCGCTCTGCAATCACCAGCAATCCTGCCGGCTATGAATAGAGGATAGGTGTGCATTCTCAACCTTCACTCCATTGACATAGTGCTCTGTACAGCTCATTTTGATTAGGAGTTCTCAGCAGTCAGACACATCCAGAGATCAGTAAGTTACTACCTATCTTTTCGATAAACTTGGTCCAAACTCTTTAATCCCTTCCCGACATATGACGTATAGTTCCATCATGTCGGGTCCCTGATTTTTGATGCAGGCTTTCACACCGAGTCTGCATCTTTCCCAACCGATGATGGCTGAATTATTCAGCTATCTGCCTCGAACAGCCGCAGGTTGACCAGCGCTCCGCTCTTGGCTGTTAAAATGTTAAATGCCGCAGTCAGTATCTGATACAATGTGCTGGTCGTGTCATTCCACGCTTACATCGGCGCCCGTGACTTGATTGCGTGGCGCCGATAGGTTGCCATGACAGCCGGTGGTCTACTGAAGACCTCTGTGCTTGTGATGACGGCTCTTTTTTGAAAGTCATTGTTTAGCTGGCTTTCATGGGAGACCGTGATTTTCACTATACATAGCAGTGCTAATGCACTGCTTTGTGCTGTACAAGCTAGGGCTGTGGAGTCTGAATCTGTGTCCATTTTGGTGGAGTCAGTCTGTATAAAATGAACCGACTCCAATCCCTTAAATATATAATAAATTGGGTACAGTAGTTCATTACAGTTCGTGGGGAATATTTTTCCATAAGAATTTGGGAAAGTTATGAAATGTCCTATAAATGTCTGTCCTATTCCTGATCTAAGGGTCTAGACTTTTAGCTGAGATGAATCTGCGCTACAGTAAATGTATCACTTAAACATGAGCCGTGTATGAGGGAGTCAGAGTCATGGAAATTGAGGAGTCCGGAGGTCAGTTTTACTGTACAGTGATCATGGTAGATAAAAAAAAATTGTGGAATTGCACTTGTTATGCGCTTTCAACGCACTTGGAATTCTTTCCCCGCTTTCCAGTGCATCACATGATAAAATGAATGATGTCATTCAAAAGAACAATTCGTCCTGAAAAACAAAAGTTATGGCTCTTGGAAGAAGGGGAGGAAAATAACGAAAATTAAAAAATGAAATAGCCTTAATCCTTTCACGCCAAGGTCATTGTACACATCATCTTTTTCAGGCTGCCAAAACCATCCGTTTTATAAGTCGAAGGCGGAAAGCCTTTTATTTGGCATATTAGTAAATCTGAAGCTTGTGGGGTTTTTTTGTTTTTGCATTCTTTTGGCCATCTTCTGAACTGTCATATTCCAGACTCTTTTTTTTTTTTTTTTTTTTTTTGTACTCCATATAATGTCCGATGCATACGGCCATAGATTCTCATCCGAGAGGATCCAGCAGATTATACAAATTACACTCGAATGAGAGAGAATAGGAGCACACTATGAAGATGGAGAGCAAAACTTCTCCATCTCCATTGTGTCAGTGCTCGGAAATCGGACTGCACTCGTATTATCTGAGTGCACTCGTATTATCTGAGTGCAATCTGATAATTTCCACACACTCATTGACTTGCATGGCAGTTTTTGAAGCAAAAATGCTGACAAAATGGTCAAAAAGGCTCAAAGGCTCCCGAACATCTTTTGAGCCTTCCCTTTGACTTTATAGTATAGTTCAGGACACATTTTAAATGTTTGGCATCTTTGGAAATCTGAAGCAGTTAGTATGCCTAAGGCTGCGTTCCCACGATGCGGATTTAATGAGTTTCCGCGGCGCCATTTCTTCCGCAAAAATGCTCAAGTTGTCTGCCATGTTTTTCTGTCACCCATGACGGCACAACGAGAGAGGGGATCTGCCCTTCAAGGACAGGAAGCCTTCAAGATAAAAAAGGGTGATGCCTCTCTCCGCCTCAGTGGTTTCCTGTCCTTGATGGAGGACCTTTCTTCTCGTCGGCGGCGACAGCAGCAAGTTCAAGCTTACCGGGGCTGGTCGGTGGTGGCCGAGCACAGTCTCTGCTGCAGCCCGTCCCGTGCTTACTGGAAGCGCCACGGGGGGCGCCGACATATGGTCTCCCCGCGTGCGGGCGTGGGTTTGCGGCACCTACACAGCATGGTAGCCGGCAAACCCCCGCGTCCCGGAAGTGACAAAACCGGAAGTCGCGCCCCGATGACGCACGCCGGGATCTCTGACCACCGGATGTAATTTTCGGGGGAGGTACCGGAAGCTGCGGGGACGGGAAGATCTTCTCTACCTTTTGAACACACAGGGATGCTGAAGGGCCCACTGGACCGAAAGGTAGACACCTTCCTTAAGGGTACTTGGGAGTCATCAGCAGGGGCATTGAAACCAGCCATAGCAGCAACCTGTACCGCAAGATCCCTTATGGTTTGGTTAGACAGGTTAGAAGACCAGGTTATGAACGAGTCACAGGACTCCATTCTGGCCTCTCTACCTGTATTGAAAGGAGCAGCGGCCTTCTTATCGGACGCCTCTGCGGATTCTGCCAGATTAGCAGCAAGATCTGCAGCCCTGTCTAATGCTGGCCGTAGAGCAGTCTGGCTGAAATGTTGCCCGGGGGACATACAAACGAAGGGAAAGCTATGTTCTCTTCCGTGTGAAGGAGATTTTCTTTTCGGTGCCTCTCTTGACACAATTCTGGAGAAAGCAGGTGACAACAAAAAAGGATTTGCTAAATCTTCCTGCTCAACTTTTAAGCAGTCCTTTCGGAGGAAGAAATTTGGCCGCAGAAGGACGTCCACAGAACAATCTAGATGGGAGGATCGTTCCAGGAAAGGGAAAGGGTTTTTGTTCGGCGGGCCCTCCCAGGATAGTCGCAAACCGCCAAAATGACTCTATCCCAGGTGGGAGGGAGACTCTCTCTCTTCCTTCCAGCCTGGCAAAGGATCTCTTCCTTCCAGCCTGGCAAAGGATCTCTTCCTTCCAGCCTGGCAAAGGATCTCTTCCTACCAGCCTGGCAAAGGATCTCTTCCTACCAGCCTGGCAAAGGATCTCTTCCTACCAGCCTGGCAAAGGATCTCTTCCTTCCAGCAAGTGGATCCTCAATTTAGTAAAATCAGGTTTAAAACTGGAATTTCTGAGGAACCCACCAGAGAAATTTATCCCGACTGCCTTAAGATCCTCTACCAGAACAGCGGGCACTGGAGGAAGAGATTTCAGGTCTCCTGCAAAAGAACGTCTTGCTGGAGGGAGGTATCACCACAACAAGAAAGAAAGAGGGTTCTATTCCCCCTTGTTCCTTATAAAGAAGCCGGACAATTCATACAGAGTCATCCTCAACTTGAAAGGCCTAAACAAATTCCTGAACATTCCATCATTCAAGATGGAAACAATAAAATCAACGATAAGCCTTCTATTCCCTGGCTGCTACATGGCAGTGTTGGACCTAAAGGATGCTTATTACCATGTGCCAATCCATCACGACTTTCAAAAATACCTCAGAGTAGCCGTAACTGTACAGGGAGTCGTCAAGCACTTCCAGTACAGAGCTCTTCCCTTCGGCCTAGCAGTAGCGCCCCGCATATTCACAATACTTATAGCGGAGGTTACGGCTCATCTCAGGGAGGAGAACAGATTGATCATTCCGTACCTGGACGACTTCCTAATAGTGGGTAAAACTTACGATCACTGCCTGGCCCAAGTGGATCAGGTGTGCACCATCTTAAAAAACTTAGGATGGTGTTTAAACCTAGAAAAATCAAAACTGATCCCGCATACAACTCAGATCTTTTTAAGCCTTACTCTGGATTCGGTTCGACAGGAATGCCGCCTGCCCGAGCAGAAAAGAGAAAATAAAAAATTTAGTCTCGACAGCCATAACAGACCCAGTAATGACTCTCAGGGTGGCCATGTATCTGTTGAGATCCCTCACCTCCTGCATCCCAGCGGTATGCTGTGCCCAATTTCATTCAAGAGAATTGCAATGGGACGTCCTAAAGAACGAAATCATCCTCAGGGGACATCTGGAGGGCAGGTTAACACTCCCACAAGATGTAATTCAGTCTCTGTATTGGTGGTTAAAGACCAACACATTCCAGACAGGCGTCCCCTGGGTTCCCCAATTTACCAGAGTGATTACTTCGGATGCCAGCCCCAGGGGGTGGGGGGCGCACCTAGACAACCGCCCGATACAGGGGACTTGGTCAGAGGAGGAGAGTCTGGAGTCTTCCAACATGTGGAAACTACGAGCAGTAGAGAAGGCACTAATAAGCTTCTTACCCCTTCTACGAGGGCATCACATATAAACTCTGTCCGACAACCAGGTCACGGTGGCATATGTAAACCACCAGGGGGGAACTCGCTCAAAATCGCTAATGCAGATTGCGGGGAGGATATTTTCTCTAGTGGAAGGAAAAGTTCTCTCTTTAAAGGCCCTTCATATCAGAGGAGAGGACAACACGAAGGCAGACTTTCTAAGTCGCAGGCCATTATTGCTGGGAGAATGGACTCTAAATCACTCAGTCCTCCACCAGCTAGTGGCCATGTGGGGGTCTCCAGAGGTCAACCTGTTTGCGACCCGTCAGAACAGCAAGTTAAAAAAGTTCTGCTCCCTGAATCCCACGGAAAACCCTTTAGTAGTAGACTCCTTCCAGTGCAGATGGGATTTCAGTCTGTCCTATGCCTTTCCCCCAACGTGCCTAATTCCAGTAGTGTTGAGGAAGATCCGGGAGGATCAGGCTCGAGTGGTCCTCATAGCCCCCTTCTGGCCCAAGAGACCATGGTTCTTTTGGCTAAGGAGCATGTCAGTCACGAACCCCTGGATTCTTCCAGAGATTCCGGACCTTTTTGCTCAAGGTTCTATATTCCATCCTCAGGTGAAAGGATTGCACTTAGCGGCCTGGAACTTGAGGTCGTTGCTAGAGGGTCGGGGTTTTCTCATCGAATCTAGGTAGTAGGAAACCAATCACTGCTAAAATTTACAGTAGAGTCTGGAAGAAGTTCGTCATCTCAGGGATTCTCCCTGGCGGGGGGGTTCCCATAACGGCCATTTTGGAATTTCTTCTAAAAGGGCTGGAGAAAGGCGTAGCAGTTAGCACCTTAAAGGTCCAAATCTCTGCCTTAGGGGCCTTGTGTAGTTATAATCTGGCCGGTAACAAATGGATTTCCAGGTTCATGAGGGCATGCAGTAGAGCCAATCCAGCCCCTATAATAAGGGTCCCTTCTTGGGATTTAAACTTAACGCGTTTAGGACGAACAGGTTCTCCCTTTGAGCCCCTTAGCTCAGGGTCCATAAAATCACTCGCCCTATATCAATACTTCAGGTGGCCTTAACATCAGCACGGAGGGTTAGTGAGTTACAGGCTTTGTCTGCAGATCCACCTTTTACCTTAGCGCTAGACGATAGGGTAGTTTTGAGACCAGACCCTGCTTTCCTTCCTAAAATTGTTTCTAAATTTCATATGTCTCAGGAAATAGGCCTACCTTCCTTCTGTCCTGAACCAAACTGATGGCCCACTGTCTGCTCGCGGTGGTGTAAAAGGACCTTCCATGACGTCATTTAGTTATGTGACAGGTCACATGACCGCTTACGTCGAAGGTCGCGTGACTTGTCACATGACTGATGTCATGGAAGGTCCTTTTTAGAGCACCGCGAGCCGCCGAAGACACCGGACACACCGTTCAGGACTCTGGGGGCCATCGGAAGGTGAGTATGTTTTGTTTTTTTTTTTGTTTGTTTTGTTTTTTTACTATTGATGCTGCATTTGCAGCATTTTAACTTGGTCTCGCAACATAAATCAATGCCGGTTGCATGGATTTATATAGTGTGACCAAGTTGACAAGCATTTTCCAAGTGATGCTAAAATCGATTGGAAAAGCACTTGACAACCCGCATGCGAAATCACATGTTCAAAACGCTTCACAAACGCTTCTACCTGGCAGAAAAAATGCATGTAAAATCCACATGCGTTTTTTTCTGCCAGGGAGATGCAGAAACGCTCCGCAGCATTTATGCATCGTGGGCACTTAGCCTAAAAGTCTGAGCTTAAGCACAGCAAGTTATTTTTACATAGAAATTAATATGTTAATTTTTTTTGAACGCTTAGTTAGCACTTTTTCTGGCAGGCTTCGGATTGAACCTGCTCCAAACCCGCCTGAAAAAGAGAAAAATCAGGTGACCATATCCTTTTAAGGCGTTTTCTGGGCTCTCACTGTCACTATTTCCCTGTATTCCCATGCCGTGTGAGTGGAAAAGTGACCAAGTATGCAATCGTGCTGACATTTCTTAGTTTGAAAAAACATTTTTATATTTGTTTTTCTCCTTCGGGAATTTTCTCCAGCAAGTGCTGAATTTTACCAATGTACTTTAAAAATAAAGTTCCACTTTATCAACCCTTCTGCAATATGCCACAATAAAGCCATCGGCTTTGCGATGCCACATTTAGCATGTGACCATATTGCATAATCACTTTTTTAGCATTGTGCGCATCATGGTAACTATAGGGGCATTAGGAGTTATGGAATCGGCCTAATTCATAATCATGTGATAGCATTGTCCTCGAACCTGTCTCCAGGATTTACACTCATAAACCATTGTCTCACTACCTTGACTTATTTAAAAAGATCTCTCTAAAGCGTTAAACCTCACATACACATTAGCGCAGGGGTGGGGAACCTGAGGCCCGAGGACCATTTACAGCCCTCGATGACCCTTTTTCCAGCCCCCAAGGCAGATTCCTGGGGACCACTGTGCTTGGACTGGCAGCTGTTTTGATGGCCACCAGCTTTTTAATTTCTTGCTCTGTGAGCACATGAACGCAGCATTCACTACTGAACGCTGAGGCGTGTGCAATGAAAGATTATGTCCTGACACCAGTGCCAGCGTCAAGACTGACTCTTCGGGTGGAGTTGGCGCACAATTTGTACGGCCCCCTAAGGATGGCACAAATGGCCGTTGGCAGAAAGAAGGTTCCTCATCCCTGCATTAGGGGAATGTCGGCCGAACCTGCCAATATCATTGGTTTCAACCGGCAGTCGTGTATTGGAGCCCTAGACAATTTATTGTTGGGGAAAATATCGATCTGGCACGTCTGATTTCGGCCTGCCAATCACATTTTTCTCCCAGAGACCAGCCGATGCCAGACATGTCTGGCGGTGGCTTTCTCTGAGAACACAGGAGCCAATTTTAACTTTAAAGGGAACCTGTCGCATTCCTATCTACTATCTACACTGCCTCCATTGCTTTGGTCTTGTAACCAAGGGGGTCTTGTAACCCCCTTGCAACCAATTAAAAAGATTATTATTATTATAGCGCCAACATATTCCCCAGCACTTTACAATTCAGACAATATCGGCACTGTCCCCATTGGGGCTCACAATCTACATTCCCTGTCAGTACCACAGAAGATATTTACATTTGCTTTAATGTATTAAAGAGGTATTCCCACCTCCAAGATCCTATCTAATATATAGTAGGTGTAATAATATCAGGGGTCCTAGGTTCAAATCTCACCAACATTTGCAAGGAGTTTGTATGTTCTCCCCGTGTTTGCGTGGGTTTCCTCAAGGTTCTCCGGTTTCCTCCCACATTCCAAAGACCTGCTGATAGGGAATTTAGATCGAGAGCCCCGATGGCGACAGTGATGATAATGTCTGTAAAGCGCTGTGGAAATAATGGCGCTATATATGTGAGTAAAATAAATAAATATTTGCAATTACCTCCAGTTAGAAATGTAGTGTAGTTTATCTGATTTGCTCTTTCCTCATGTGCAGGACCTTAGGGTATTCATGGTTACGACCACTGATATAGTGAGTAATTTAGTTAGTTGCTAGTGGTTGTAACCATGGATACCTAAGGTCCTGCAATGCCTGCACATGAGGAAAGACATCGCAAATCAGGAAAACTATACTACATTTCTAATTAAAGGTATTTGCTAATGTTATTACACCAACTACATATTGGGATAGGATCTTGGAGATGGGAATAACCCTTTTAAATCCCTGTTCTTTGTTTCTGCTACAGTTTATAATTGTTTATTTCTTGGCCTAACATTCTTAAACCATTTTCTCTTTAGGTATGTGGATGCCAGCTGGACAGACAATTGGTAAGTAACTGGACGTATGTCTTTGTAGTTACTCTATCACTCGGGGGCAATTCACTTCAATCTCTCCTACCTTTTGGTTCTTCCTAATGCAGTCTTCTCCACAGGCGGGTATGGTCCTCCTGCAGGCCGGGGTGCTGCTCCCCCACCTCCATCTTTCCCCTTCCTAGTGTCAACACCACAAGGAGGATTTCCTGCACAAGGCTTTCCACCGGGATATGCAACACCTCCTCCTTTTGGTAAGATATAGTTTAATTTTATCCTATATCGTTCAGGCTCTTCTAATAGAACTAACCCCGAGCTATCCCTATATATTTTTGATGTGTTATTGCAGGCTATGGCTATGGCCCACCCCCTCCCCCTCCTGATCAGTTCGTCCCTTCAGGAGTTCCAGCACCACCTGGTACTCCAGGAGCAGCGCCACTGGCGTACCCTCCACCACCAGGGCAATCAGCTCAGGATCCCAGTAAACCCCTTGGTGGTCAGCAAGACTTTGCTTTTAGCCAGTTTGGTAAGTGGTGTCCTTGTGCTAGTTTTATCCCACTATATGTCATTTGAGGGAGGCTGGGTGGGTTTCAAAGTTTCTTGAAAAATGTCCCACTGACCTACTGACTGTGTTGAATGTCTTTGCAAAAGTATTAGTAATCTCCTTGCATCTTCATGTAAAACTGAGACTCCCATGTCCCACCCAAACTTCAGAGTGGACCTCTGTCTGACCTTGCCATGCACAAAAAGCCTATTACCTGGCTGGGCGGGATGTCAGGTTGGGGTTGTAGTGCATGCCTTAACCCTCCCACTTAAAAAGCCTGAAGAAATCACTCTTTCCAGGAAATGCCTGCTTTGTGAAATTGTCCGAGTGGATTTGAGCTCACTATGAAGGACATAAAAAGGTAAGAAATGGTAGGTAGCGTTGGATCCTCCAGCTCAATTTTGGAGGCCCGTGGGATGCACATGCATGGAAAAAATAGCCTTCCCTAGAACAGATCTGTTTAATGGGTTCCAGTCAGTTTTTGGTATTGACATTTTTGGACATGCACAATGATGCCCCTTCTCATATTATTCATTCATTCATTTTATTTTTATAAAATCCGAACTACATTACTTTCATGACATTTTTAAGTTTAGGTTCAATTTAAAATGACTTCTAACCAATGGCTGCTAACACTTTTACTTGATAGTTTATATAAATTTTGTCTCTTGCTCAGATGTCAAGTTAACTGTGTTCTGCTTACTGCACAGCAGTGTTAACTGCCACATCAGGGATATTTAAACTGAACCTACACTTTAAAGAGAATGTTACTTGCTCAGAAAATTGAGTTAAACACCTTGTACAAATCCCTGTGCTCACCTGATTTTGCTTCTTTGTTTCCCATTTTGTTCTGCGTCGCTCCATTACAGTTATTACTTTTGGAGCACAATATGTGAAATCTCTGCTTGTAGTGCAACTAAGCATTTCTTCAGAGTTTTCTCTGGAAGCGCACTGTCACACCTCCCTCCCAGACGCTGCTAATCAGAACTCGGCAGTGTGTGAGACTGCTAGACTGCAAAATGAGTTTCTTACCTATGATTGGCAGTGTCTGGGAGGGAGTGGTGTAAAGCACGCCTCTAGAAAAGACTGTGAAGAAATGCCCAGTTGGACTACAAGCAGAGATGTCGTGTATGGTGTTCCAAAGCTATTAATGTGAATATCTTTGCAATGGAGAAACACCTTCTAAAGCTGTAAAAAGCTGCAGAATTATGGGGGAAACTCCGGGATTTTTAGAAAGGTATTTAAATCACTATTGATTTATTTTTATTTTTTTAGCAAGTCTTTTAAAGGGAATCTGCCATCCCCAACTGGAATTGAACTACTTAGACCTTTTCATATAGTGGTACAGTAGATTTTAGTAAATTTGTTTTATAGAAAAAAACATTTTATTAGATATGTAAATGAAAGGGCTCTGACACACCATTGGCGTTGCTAAAGACTCAATGCACCTTTCCGCCCCCTCGAGTATAATACTCCCCTCATGGTTTTTCTACAGAACTAATTTACTGAAATATACACTACCACTTTGATTATTTTAGTGGCTAAGTCCCCTATATAAATGTCTAAATAGATCAGTTTGGGAGGGAGGGATGACAGGTTCACATGAAATGAACCAGTATGCATTGTGATTATAGTAAATTTATTCATTTGTTTCCATCCCAGATCTGAATAATCCTTTAATTTATCCATGGATGGTGATTATATGTGAATATATATTGTGTATATACGTGTGTGTGTGTGTGTGTCTATATGTACAACAAATAGTCAATGAGATTGATACCAGTTATCTTTTGTGCTCATATACTAGATTTTAACTGTTTTGCGTGTTTAAATGTAATTCTCTAAGGTTGGCTATACACACGAGCAAGCTGGTGTTATTTATAGGAGGAGAGGAGTAAGCTGGCAACTGGTGGCCGCTTATCTTCCTGAGACCAGTACAAATGTTCAGTTAAAAGGGTTGTCCACTACTTGGACAACCCCTTCTCATTCCTAATGTTTAGCCTTGTTAAAATAACACCTATCCTCACCTTTGGTGCCGACGCCATTCCAGCGGAGTCAACCCTCGCGTTCCTGGGGCTCACGTGAGGTTGTTTTGTCACGTGAACCTTTCGCCCAATCAACGCTGGCGTCACTGTCCCTGCCTTCGGACAAATCTACCATCAAGAGGAAATCTGAGAGATGCCGCAGCCCTGACTTCCTGTTGATCTTTAATACGTTCGAAGGCGGGGAAAGTGACGCCGATGCTGATTGGGTGCCAAGTTCATGTGACATAACCTCACATGAGCCCTGGGAACGCAAGTGCCGACACGGCTGGAACTGCACCAGCATCGGGGCGAGTATAGGTGTTTTCATTTTAACGGGGCCAAAGGTGAGGAATGAGAAGGTGTTGTCCTAATAGTGGACAACACCTTTTTAACCCCTTAGTGACCACCAATACGACTTAAAACTGACCTGAGAGATGAGTGAAAATGCAGCAGCTGTCAGCTGTACACTATAGCTGACACCTTGCTGCATCAGCCACTGTCTGTTTTGACACCAACCGTGGCCGTTTAACCCCTTAGATGCTTCTGTAAAAAGTAACTACTGCATCTAGATGGTCAACAAAGTGTGGGGGCTCCCTCTTTAACCCCATCTGCACCTTGAGATCATGATTGTGTGGTCCTGCTGCATGCCATGGCAATTCATGGCCAAGTAATAATGGTCTTACTGTCTGCCAGCTGTAGAGACCTGTTCAGAAGTTAGCAACATTTTAGGTGGTATAAATAACATTTTTGATTCCGGTCATGTTACTTTGCATTAATTCCTGAAAAGCACCTGAAGGGTTAATAAACTACCTGAAACCAGTTTTGAATATGTTGAGGGGTACTGATTTTAAAATGGTATCACTTTGGATGGTTTTCCAATATATGTCCCCCAAAGTCACTTCAAAACTGAATAGGTCCCTAAAAAAATAACTTTTGTAAATTTCCTTGAAAAAATGAAAAATGACGGGTATTATTTTAAAGCTTCTAACATCCCAACAAAATAAAACATCATTTTACAAATGGTGCTGCTGTAAAGCCGACATGAAGTAAATGTTATATATTAAGTTGAAACATTCCAGAGTTATTGCTACAAAGTGACCCGTCAGATTTGAACAATTTGGCCTGGTCACTAAGGGGTTAAAATAACATTTGCCCAATCATTATCTACCCTGTCAATTTAGCAATGAGGAAGAATTCCATCCGACATACACATTAGATACTTTTCAATAGATACTCCCACTTTTCAACTGATATACAAAGTATAACCCCTTTTTCTCGGCTGCAAAACTAAGGCTGAGTTCACACGATGCGTATTTCATGCGTTTCCGCGGCGATTTTGCAGTTGCGTAAACGCCACGGAAACGCATGAAAAACGCATGGTAGAAGGGCAGCAATGTTCCCCAATTGAAATCCGCATGTGCTGTGCCCATGATGCGGATTTTTCCGCAGCGTTTATGCTGCGCTCAAAAATCCGCAGCATGTCATTTAATTTTGCGGAAACGCGTCGTTTTCACCGCCATTGACTTGCATTAGAACGCGCCAATTCCGCAAGACTGCATCTGTACTTGCGTAATTGGTGCGTTCTAATGTGCGGATGGTACCTGGGTGTGGAGGAGAGGAGAGTCTCATCCACACCCAGGTACCATTAAAAAAGCTGTAAAAACAAGAATAAAATAAAAAATATATATATACTTACCATCTGTCGGCCCGCGCACTGCTCCTGCTTGCTTCCCGGCACTTGCAGTGAGTTGTAGGACCTGCGGTGACGTCAGTTGTAGGACCTGCGGTGACGTGACGCTGACGTCGGCGGGTCTTTCAATTCAAAGTTGCCGGCAGCCGGGAGAACGGAGTGAGCAGGACAGCGCGGGCCATCGGAGGTAAGTATATACATTCTCTCGGGTCACACTATATAAATCCATGCTGTTTGCATGGATTTATATAGTGTGACCTAGTTGTCAAGCACTTTCCAGGTGATGCTAAAATCGCCTGGAAAGCGCTTGTCAATCTGCATGCGGAAACGCATGTATTCTGCAGGGAAAACGCATGCACAATATGCATGCGTTTTTTCTGCCAGGGAGATGCAGAAATGATGCAGAAATTTTCTGCTTCATTTCTGCATCGTGTGCACATAGCCTTAAACAAACTGATTTTCCCAACCTCACCGGGTCCAGCTCTGTCTTTTCGGAAGTCTCCCTATGTCTTATTGTCTGCAATGGCACAAGCAACTCTGAGACCCTTTTTTTTTTTCATTATTTTTGATATGGGAAAAAAGGTTTGATCCGAATTTTAGTCTCCTTTGGAACTTGAACCTGCTCTTGTCTGATCGCGTATACTATATATGGCAATATTTTTTTTAGTATTACTGTATATAGTGAAAATCACTGTCTTCCAGAAAATTCTGCCTTTTGGCTGTGCTTCACAGGAATGTCAGACCCCTTGCTGATATGGTGGTAACTAATCAGTGCCTTGCAGTCATGTCACACGGGGCCTGATGGGATGCGCACTCGGAACCACTTCATTTAAATGCTACTGTCAGAGATTGATTTAAATGATTAACTGCAGCAATTGGAGCTCGTGTGGTATTAAAAACATGCTGGCTATGTATCATAGCCGGTAGCTACTGCTTGTGGAGAGAGCTCAGCTCCTGAGTCCCCTCCACACAGTGACCCTACATTTACATTATATTGCGTTAAAGAGGTACTATTAACAAGTGGAAGTCTTCATCAAGTTAATTGAAACCTAAATATAAAATCATTCCTGAATTAATACATTTAAGAGACGTAAAACCTTAATTTAGTCATACTAAAGTCCTACTTTACAAGGAGACTAAATAGATGGGCTCTCCACTATTTCACTATTCTGACAGCTCTGAGACTTCCTGCTTCGGACCTGGGAAATATCGAAAACTGGGAGTGCGCAGCATGTAAATACAGGAGAGAGACCTTTGTCGCTGTCAATCTTTGATGGATGTAATTATGTAACAAGAGATGCAAAATGGATCTCATTGTATTCTAGTGCAGCAGGGGAAGGCTAGAAAAAAAAAGTAACTGAGGTGAATCATGCCACAGATTTCTCAGTGTATTGTGGCTGTTTGAGTCTCTTACTACGTACTGTACATAGATTAACCGTTTGCAGGCAGCCAATTGCTTCTTTCGCATTATAACTCTTTAGCTGCAGCTCTGTCCTCTTGTAGATTAACCCTTCCCGACATGCACCGTATATGTACGTCACAAGTCTGAAGTGGGTGTATGGAGCGGGCTCACGGGATGAGCCTGCTCCATACTCTGCAGGTGATGGCTGTGTTACAGCTAGGTCATGCCTCAAACAATCGTGGGGGAGGAAGAGCTCTGCCTGTGATTTTTAACCTGTTAAATGCTGCTGTCAAACTCTTGACAGCGGCATTTAACATGAACTGGCTTGGGGGCACATAATTTCATGCGCCCATGACGTGATCACAAGTCGCCGATGGGTTTCTATGACTGGGTCTGTAGAAGATCTCCGTGCCTGTGGCTGGGTTTCAAAGGAGGCCATGATTTCTGCTATATACAGCAATGCTGTGACATCGCTCTATATAACTCAAGACGAACACAGCTTCAAGTCCTCTAAATGGACTATTAAGAACAAAAAAAAGGAAAAAAATAAGTTAAAATCACCCCTCTTTTCCCCCATAAAAGAGATATTAAAAAAAATACACACATAGTATCACTGCGTTCACAAAAGTCCAATTTTATCAAAATATAAAAATAATTAACTCGATCGGTAAACACCATAAACATAAAAAAAAATCAAGGAAGCCTAAATTAGGTATTTTTGGACCCTACAATTCCACTACAAAATGCTGTAACAAGCGAGAAAAACGTCACATCTGTCCCCAAATGGTGTCAAAAGAAACTGTCTCGCCCCTGGGTCTCGAAAAATGACAGCCCCCCCCCCCCCAATTTTTTTTTTTTTGCCAACTTCTGATTTTTTTTTTCCAGCAGTAAAAAAAAACTGGACATGTTTAGTATCGCTGTATTTATACTGATGAGCAGAATCCTATTGCTTGTTCATTCTTACGACAAAATATACACCATAAAATCAAATCACAAATGTCAGAGTTGTATTTTTTTTCACAATTTCCCCCCACTTGGAATTTTTTGCCCCAGTTTCCAGTACACTGTGTAAAATGAATGATGTCATTCAAAAGTACAGCTCGTCCTGCAAAAAGACTCCCTCATATGTCTATGTGGACAGAAAAATAGTTATGCTTCTGGGAAGGAGGGGAGGAAAAAATAAAAACACAAAAATGGAAATTGGCCATGTCCATAGCATGTTAATCATTAAGAACTAACTGCATCGTCCTTTGTGAGCTGCTTAAAGAAGCACTCCCATCAAAGATTTTATCAGTATATTGCAATCATCTTAAAATCCATAGCTCTGTGTACTTACAATTGCACATTTTTTCTTTTCCACCCAGCTAATTATTCTTTTATCTGCTAATATGTAGAAACAGGAAGTCTCTTGTCCCTGCATTTATCATTCCCCTCTTCAACTCCTGACCAAGCTACTACACTTCTCCACCCTGCCAGAGACTTTTGCCAACAAAATCGACCTCCTTTTTCTACATAGAGCTTAGAAGAATTCAGCTAGTCAGTTTTTAATTGTCATATGCCTAATGGAAAATAGAAGAATTAGCTGGGTAGAAAGGCAAAATGAGCAATTGTAAGTACACAGTGCCGTATAATATGATTGCAATATATTAGGAAAATAAAAATGTTGATGGGAGTGCTTCTTTAATACCCAGGGACACAGATGTACATGGCTAATAAATAATAATAATGTTTATGAAGTAAAGTTCAGGCTCCTGAAATTTTTACTTTATTTGTGATTTACTGATTCACTGCTCATTGGGATGCACTGGGAAAAATGGGTAAATCAATTCTCCCATTGTATTCCATGGGGGAGTTGAGTTGACATAACAGCAAATCAGACTAAATCCTACCAGACTTGAGCACAAAGTTCCCTTTACTATTCAGATTCTGTATAGAATCAGTTTCCTTCACTGACACTGTGTGCGCACTTGGTCCATGCAGTGTCCGTATGTAAGGGGTTAGGGAGTTACATCAGGCAGCTCTCCAAAGCAAGCACGGTCAATCATCACAATGTCCCAGAGAAGATTATCCCCAGATTATGCTGTCATTTTGGGGAAAATGAAAGTTTAGACCAAGGAAAACAATAGTATACACCCTATAAAATTTTACTTTAAATACCGGTAGATGTTAAAAGTATCCATAATATACAAGGAACAATAATTCACATAGAAGTATGGGGGAGGAATAGTAGGGTAAAAAATACAGTCAGACTTGCCCTAAAGGGAAGAATGCCCTGCCTGACAGCGGAGTTTTCACCCTAACGAGTCAGCGTGGTGTCCCCGCTCCATGGTGGCTGTCCCTTACCTGTCCCTACCTAACCCTATGCAGACATACAAACATAGGAAAAAGAAAGACATCACTTCAGTGAATAACCAGATGGCAATGTCGCAGTTAACATGCTGAATGAAAAAGGTAATAAAAAAGCCATGCATCAGTTATATTGGGAGAGGGGAAAATTCAGATACCAGATGGATTATTATTAATACAAGCAGAAGTTATCCCAAATACAGGATTCCATTTAATGACAGAAGTTCAGTCAGAGGAAAATTGATTAACTGGGTATTAAAACAGAATCCGAGGCATACAGTTGGCCAATGTAGAAGGTATTAATCCCCAAAGTGACTGACTGTTATCATAGTACAAACCCACGAATATTCAGATCAGGATTGCTGTCTGGTTATTCACTGAAGTGATGTCTTTTTCTGATCTGATTATTCGTGGGTTTGTACTATAACAGTCAGTCACTTTGGGGATTAATACCTTCTACATTGGCCAACTGTATGCCTCGGATTCTGTTTTGATACCAAGATAATCAATTTTCCTCTGACTGAACTTCTGTCATTAAATGGAATCCTGTATTTGGGATAACTTCTGCTTGTATTAATAATAATCCATCTGGTATCTGAATTTTCCCGTCTACCAATATAACTGATGCATGGCTTTTCTTTTACCTTTTTCATTCAGCATGTTAACTGCGACATTGCTGTCTGGTTATTCACTGAAGTGATGTATTTTTTCTTTTTTCTATGTGTATGTCTGTATAGGGTTAGGTAGGGACAGGTAAGGGACAGCCACCATGGAGCAGGGACACCACGCCGACTTGTTAGGGTGAAAACTCCGCTGTCAGGCAGGGCATTCTTTCCTTTAGGGGCCTATAGGGTAAGTAGGACTGTCTATTTTTTCCCCTATTATTCCTCCCCCATACTTTTATGTGAATTATTGTTCCTCGTACAGTACAGACCAAAAGTTTGGACACACCTCATTTAAAGATTTTTCTGTATTTTCATGACTATGAAAATTGTACATTCACACTGAAGGCATCAAAACTATGAATTAACACATGTGGAATTATATACTTAACAAAAAGTGTGAAACAACTGAAAATATGTCTTATATTCTAGGTTCTTCAAAGTAGCCACCTTTTGCTTTGATGATTAATTTGCACACTCTTGGCATTCTCTTGATGAGCTACAAGAGGTAGTCACCGGAAATGGTCTTCCAACAATCTTGAAGGAGTTCCCTGAGATGCTTAGCACTTGTTGGCCCTTTTGCCTTCACTCTGCGGTCCAGCTCACCCCAAACCATCTTGATTGGGTTCAGGTCTGGTGACTGCGGAGGCAAGGTCATCTGGCGTAGCACCCCATCACTCTCCTTCTTGGTCAAATAGCCCTTACACAGCCTGGAGGTGTGTTTGCGGTCATTGTCCTGTTGAAAAATAAATGATGGTCCAACTAAACGCAAACCGGATGGAATAGCATGCCACTGCAAGATGCTGTGGTAGCCATGCTGGTTCAGTATGCCTTCAATTTTGAATAAATCCCCAACAGTGTTACCAGCAAAGCACCCCCACACCATCACACCTCCTCCTCCATGCTTCACAGTGGGAACCAGGCATGTAGAGTCCATCCGTTCACCTTTTCTGCGTCGCACAAAGACACGGTGACTGGAACCAAAGATCTCAAATTTGGACTCATCAGACCAAAGCACAGATTTCCACTGGTCTAATGTCCATTCCTTGTGTTCTTTAGCCCAAACAAGTCTCTTCTGCTTGTTGCCTGTCCTTAGCAGTGGTTTCCTAGCAGCTATTTTACCATGAAGGCCTGCTGCACAAAGTCTCCACTTAACAGTTGTTGTAGAGATGTGTCTGCTGCTAGAACTCTGTGTGGAATTGACCCGGTCTCTAATCTGAGCTGCTGTTAACCTGCGATTTCTAAGGTTGGTGACTCGGATAAACTTATCCTCAGAAGCAGAGGTGACTCTTGGTCTTCCTTTCCTGGGGCGGTCCTCATGTGAGCCAGTTTCTTTGTAGCGCTTGATGGTTTTTGCAACTGCACTTGGGGACACTTTCAAAGTTTGCCCAATTTTTCGGACTGACTGACCTTCATTTCTTAAAGTAATGATGGCCACTCGTTTTTCTTTACTTAGCTGCTTTTTTCTTGCCAAAATACAAATTCTAACAGTCTATTCAGTAGGACTATCAGCTGTGTATCCACCAGACTTCTGCACAACACAACTGATGGTCCCAACCCCATTTATAAGGCAAGAAATCCCACTTATTAAACCTGACAGGGCACACCTGTGAAGTGAAAACCATTTCCGGTGACTACCTCTTGAAGCTCATCAAGAGAATGCCAGGAGTGTGCAAAGCAGTCATCAAAGCAAAAGGTGGCTACTTTGAAGAACCTAGAATATAAGACATATTTTCAGTTGTTTCACACTTTTTTGTTAAGTATATAATTCCACATGTGTTAATTCATAGTTTTGATGCCTTCAGTGTGAATGTACAATTTTCATAGTCATGAAAATACAGAAATCTCTTTAAATGAGAAGGTGTATCCAAACTTTTGGTCTGTACTGTATATTATTATGGATACTTTTAACATATCTATTAAAAGTTAAATTTTATAGGGTGTATATTATTTTCCTTGGTCTAAGATTGATTTATATATCCACTTTTCAGAATTGAGCCTTTGGCTAATTGGTTGTTTTTTTTTGGAGGAAAATTAAAATTTGCAAAATATGTATATATTGGGAATAAAATGTGAAACTTAAAAAAAGCAGGCTCTCAAATGCATGCTCGGCTTTCCTTTGTCATCTGGATAGCGTTTTACACAGTTTACAGATATTGTACAGTGCTTTATTTGTAATATTTTAGCGTTCATTCTGAACCAAATATACATTTAATCTGCAGTTTATATGCTGCATGTAAACAGGTTATAAAATGCTATAGGAATTTTAATACAATTATCACATTTTATAAAAAATTCTCCCTCTTTAAACCTATTAAATGTGTAATAGTGCCATCAGCGTATGTTCCATTCCTAGTGTTCTCTGGCGCTCGTGTCTAATCTTGCTGGGAATGGCACCTATGCCCATGGAAGGGCGGAAGAATGCAGAGGAAAGAACAGTAATGCGCATGTGGGAGAATTCCTCTTCCCGCGTTACAGGGACAGAGTAAGGCTGATAGGGGGCGAAATATATGGAGATGAAGTGTGGAAGCCGTTATTTTCCGGGCAACGTACTGGCAATAGCCTGGAAAAGCATGTGATATGAGACATACTGGTATCTTTCTTTTCAGCAGTCTATAGCCTGTGTGCCCATATTAATCGTTTATATAGTTTAAAATGCGGTTACAGATTCTCTTTAACTCACCCCTAATGTGATGGGTGAAAGTCAACTCTTTGCAGTAAGTTTTGTCAAGAACTACTCCCAGCAATAAGTTGTTCTGAACACAGATGCATATTACAAGGTATGTTTCCTGACCGTGAGAAATTCATTAGTGCTCACGTTACATTTATAGAACTCAAGCAGTAGGAGGTCTTCTGTATACCTAACATAGGAAACACCAATACTGCTGTATATACATCACATAGGAGACACTGGGGCTGGTATAAATACATCACATAGGAGACCCTGGGTCTGCTGTATATACATCTCCTAAGAGATGCTGAGAAAAGTGTATATAATCACTTGAGACGCTGGGACTGTTGTATATACATCACATTGGAGACTGGCTGGAGCTTATACATCACATAGGAGACACTGTGACTGCTGCCTTCTTAATGGGGACGGGAGTGCAGAGTGCACTAACTTCACCCACAAAGAACGTCCTTATGCTTGCACTGGCCAGCGTCCGGACGTAATCCTTCATTCCATGCGCCGCACTGTTAAGTAGTGAACGCTGCGTGTGCGTGCTCAAGTGTGAAAATAAAGACTAATTAAAGGCATGGCAAAACAGGGCCACCGGTCCAAGCAGTGCCCAGGAGTCTGCAAAAATGACATTGTGGGCAGTGTACGGCCTGCAGGCTGAAGCTTTCCCACCCCTGCTTTACTAAAACAAGAAGTATTGTCAAATATAAATCTTACCCATCTATAATTATGTATACTTTTTAGTTCTATGGATATATGTGATGTACACAGATCCCAATTTAATTTGTTGCAACATATCCCCAGATGTATGGCGTCAAAGACCCATAGTCCCTCATGCTGAAAAACATTTGTTTTTGAATTTTAAAGGTAATCTGTCATCGGGTTTTTGACACCTATTCTGAGAGCAAAATAATGTAGTGAGAGAGACCCAAAATCCAGCAATGTCACTTACTGGGCTGCTTACTGTAGTTTCCATAAAATCTGTTTCATCAGCAGGAGATCATCATTAGAGGACTAGTAAATCGATTGCCAGGTAGTTAAGCATATTCATGAGCCCTGTATAACCCCACCCCCACACACTGGCAACCTTCTGTACACGCTGTACATGTGCAAAAAGCTGCCGAACAGCGGCATTCAGACAACTGGTAGATCTGCTGCAGATAAAAGTGATGGTATTTAAAATTAGTTGGTTACTAAATTGTAGTTTATGGTTACTCCCGCATTTCTACATGGTGATGGCGGAAATTTCCCCTTCCCCACCACCCCCTTAAACACTTCATAGGTACCTATACCATTTTTGACGTTGCTAAATTTTCCTGTCACGTTATTTTTGTACAGTAACAAAACAGTATCTTGCAAGTCTGCATCAATGAAAAGTCCTATCCGTTAACTTGATATGAAATGTATTATTGTCATGCTGTTGCCCACAAGTGACAGGGAAATGTTTAAAATGCACGGACAGTGTATTGTCCCCACGTAGCCATGACGTTCTGTTTGTCCCGGAAAAAGATCTTTTTTCTTACAGCTCAGATTGAACGTTGAAGGCTGCAGCCAATCCATGGCCGCTGATTGATTGCCAAGGTCACATGATTGCCCACCAGAAAAGGAAGTGAGGAAACTGGTGGGTGATGGTCAGTGATGTGGAGGAGCAACAGGGGTCTAGTTGGTGATGTGTGGGTTTTTTTTTTTTTTTCTATGACCCCCGTCGGCTCATTTTAATACAAAAATATGTCGTGAACAATCCCTATAAATAAGTTTTCAGGGCTGTTAAGATGAAAAATCCCTGCTGCTCCATTATCACTAGTCAATGATTCCCTGGGAGTCTGTGTTTGCATCTCCCTACTGCTGATCAGCCACTTGCCAGTTCACTATAAGAATGAGCGAACGTACTCTGTGATACTCTGATATCACTCGAGTATCTGGGTGCTCGGCACTCAATGAGCATTGGCTGGTGTTAAGATTTAAAGCTCAAATTCCCGCCCCTCATGTTTGGCACCTGTTACACAGCCAGTGACTACCTGCCAGTCACTGTAATGCCTTAGCCATCTTTGTAGTGGTATTACTGTGATTGGCTGGCCGCATTACCTCATCAGAGATCATTAAAGGACAGGTGCTGCCATGCTCGGGACGCTATTCCATAGTTCAGGGACAGTTGTGATTGAAGGGAGAGAGCAGTTATCTAGGCCTGTTTGTGCACAGTTTAACTAATCAGAGTCCTGTAGTGGTGATACTGGTGCTGATACTGAACCATCATACTAACAGTCCTAAGGGCTAATCCTGTGCTTTGCTGTTTGTATCAAATACATTCAGCATTTAGCTTTAGGACAGTTGCAGGAGCAGGGAGAGTGGCAGAATACAGCTAATAGGCAGGGCTTAGGGTTTTGCAGTCCATTGCTAAATGTATAGCTGCTGCATGTGACCATTCCTTTTTTTTTTTTCTTTGAAAAAAATTTACTATATGGTCATCCATAAAGTTTAACGTGCTTAGTGTTACATTACAGTGGTATTAAACTTCAAAAAGCCGCTTTCCCTGCTGCATGTGACCAATTTTTTATTTTTATTAACAATAAATTTGGTTTCCAGATACTTAGCAATTAGAAAATGCGTAAGGCATAGGTATCTCTTGAATCTTATTTCAAGCACACAAACCTCTTGCATTTCACTGGTTAGACACACATCCTCCATCTATGGGAGAGCTACAACGAAGGATAAATGGCCTCCTCTTTCCAACCAGATTATATCATAAACGTAACTATTCGCAAATTCGAAAATACAGTACAGATCAAAAGTTTGGACACACCTCATTTAAAGATTTTTCTGTATTTTCATGACTATGAAAATTGTACATTCACACTGAAGGCATCAAAACTATGACTACCTCTTGAAGCTCATCAAGAGAATGCCAAGAGTGTGCAAAGCCGTCATCAAAGCGAAAGGTGGCTACTTTGAAGAACCTAGAATATAAGACATATTTTCAGTTGTTTCACACTTTTTTGTTAAGTATATAATTCCACATGTGTCAATTCATAGTTTTGATGCCTTCAGTGTGAATGTACAATTTTCATAGTCATGAAAATATAGAAAAATCTTTAAATGAGAAGGTGTGTCCAAACTTTTGGTCTGTACTGTATATGGAGTCCTTGGTTGGATACTCCAGGGTTGCCCACAAATCTTCTAATTAGAGATGGCATTATTAATATTCTATCCCTTTGTTACTCACTTTTTTTTTATCTTCATCCCCCTTCTACGAATGTTATACTCCGTTATTCTAGAACTGGGTTTGGGTTTAGGGTGGGTTAGGAAATTGAAGTTAAGATACTTTGTTCATGTTTTATGAAATTACTGTCATTTGTTATTTGAAAGATGGAAAATTTGAATTTGTAGTTTTTCAGTGAAAAATATTTGATTAAAAAGAAAATGCATAAGGTGTGCGATAAGAGATCGGGAAGTGGAATTGCTGATGGTGGACATGGGGCAGGCGTGACTACGCCTATTGCTGGAGCATAATAAACACGCCAATCCACGACAAATAACTTCCTGTCCCACTTTGCAGGGAGGCACAGGACACCACTTCTGAAGCCACACCAGTGCGAATAGGTGGTAGTTTGGATAGCAGATAATGTTTCCAGCATGCTTGCCAGCACCACCCAGTCTTCCACACGGTCCGGTCTCACCAGCTAACAGTCTGGATCACTTATTCCTCAATCTGATCCTCCTTCCTTCCCACCATGTCGAGTCCCAGGAGACCAGTGATCCCACACTATGACACTCTGAATAGCTCTTTACAACATAATTTCTTGGTTGTGGCCTCTCACCCTGCATGGTCCAAGAGGGAGGAGATGCTGTTTAGTGATGCACAAAACTTAAGCCATGGCCACAAGAAGATAACTGTGGGGGAACTGCAAATTTTGTCTAGGAAGGTAGATAATGATGAGGCACAGTTGCCGATAAGTCAGGTTGCTAAGTCACCAAGTTAAGTGGACCAGGGTGCGGCGGTTGAAGATGAGAGGTTGTGGATGACTAAGTCACCGACCCAACCTGGGAAGCTGGCATGCAAAGTGAGGCCAGCAGCGCTGAGGGGGAGAGATTGGCAGCACCGAAGCAGGCAGTGGGGTGACCAGAGGGAGAAGGCAGGAAACTTCCACAGGTCCGACACTCGTGAATTTCTCTGTCAAAGAGTTAGGTGTTCCCCATCTGGGGCTTTTTTTTAAAGAGCGTTCAGACACACAAAAAAAAAAATGGTAATTTGCAAACTGTGCCATGCCAAGATCAACAGGGGCCTGACCACTAAGACCCTAACCACCTCCAGCATGATCAGGCACATCTCATCTAAGCACCCAACTCGGTGGTCCTTTTGCCTGTGTCCACAGTTGGTGCCAGTGGGTGACACCACTGCCTCTTCCACTGTGCTAGGTGCTTCCCAATCCCTGTCTTTAACTCTTGGCGCAGATGCCTCCCGCCCTGCACCTGTCCTTGCACGTTCAAAGGCACCATCATTAGGCACTTCCTAAAACTTGTCCCAGCACAGTGTTCCGCTGTCCCTAACACAGGCCTTGGAACGAAAAAGAAAGTTCCCATCCACCCACCACAGGTCTAAATTCTAAACTGACACATTTCCAGGCTGCTTGCCGAGGAAATGTTGCCGTTTAGGATTGTAGACACTGAAGTTTTTTTGTTTTTTTTTGACTCATGGTGGTAGCAAACCCTCGGTACTCTGTCCCCAGCCACCCCTCGGTACTCTGTTCCCAGCTGCCACACAGTCTCTCGGTTTGGCGTCCCCGCCTTGTACCAGCACGTGTTCAGGAACATCACCCGTGTCCTTAACATCGAAGTTACTGACATTGTACACTTAATTACCGACACACTGACAAGTGCTTGTGGCAGGGATGCTACATTTCCCTGACTGCACACTGGGTGAACATTGTGGAGGCCGGGGCAGAGTCCCACCCAGGCATGGCAAAAGTGCTACTGATGTTGAGGATTGTTGGCCCTACTTGTATCAGGACTTCCTACACCAGTTCCTGCACCCCTTCCTGCTCATCCTCCATCTCAGATTTATCTCTGAGCACGTCGTCAATATCAGCCAGAAGTTGGAAGCTCTGCAGCACTGCCTCAGCGAAGTGGCAACAGGCTCTGCTGAAGCTTATTTGTCTAGGAGACAAATCGCACACCGATGCAGTTATTGAAAGGAATAACAAACCAGACAGATCTGTTGCTCTCGCAGACGAGCCTTCTACCAGGCATGGTCGTGTGTGAAAATGGTCGTAACCTGGTGGCGGCCCACGTGCTCAACTTGGTGGTTGAGCGGTTTCTGAAAACGTACCCAGATTTGCCAGAGCATCTGGTAAAGGTATGCCACATCAGCGCCCATTTCCACAAGTCTGCTACAGCTGCCACCACTCTGGCAGTTCTGCAGCTGCGCATGCAGTGCCAGCTCACCCACGCGCTGGAACTCCCCCCTACAGATGCTGGCAAGGCTTTATGAGCAGCAGAAGCCAGTTGTCGAATACCAGCTCAGTCTGTATTCTGGGCAGCCTCCACACATAACTGTGTGCATGTATGTCTAACATTTGTGTGATTCTCAAAGACTTTTAGGACGCCACAAAGATGGTGAGCGGCGAAGACACCATAATCGGCGCAACAATCCCACTTCTGTGCCTACTTAAACAGTCACTGCTCAGTTAAAGCTGAAGCTTTGCATGCATACCAGGTGGAGATGGAAGAAGACCTGAGACGGAGATAATACCCAGCCTCATCTCATCTGCTCAGCGCGGATTGGGTAACAATGAGGAAGTGGAGGCTGAGGAGGAGGAATGGGAGCTGGTTGCTAGCACAACAGAGGCTAGTGCCCACACAAGCTTCAACCCGTCTCCTACGTGGATGGGCTAAGGAGGAGAATGAGGAGGAAGAGATGGAGGAGGAGATGGAGAGTAATAGTCATGGTGTAGACAGGGAAGTGTTGGCTGGAGGGAGCTTGGCACATATGACTGATTTTATGTACCACTGCCCTTCCTATGACCCTCGCATTACATTCATCTTTGCCAAAAGAGTACTGGTTGTTCATCCTGCTAGACCCACGCTACAAGGAGAACCTTGCATCTCTACTTCCTGAGGAGGAGAGGTCTACTAAAATGGTGCTATACCAAAAGGCCATTGTAGAAAATGTTGTAAAAATTCCCACCAGACACAAGCAGCAGGGGCAAGCTTCCTTGCCCAACCAAGGAGGAGAGGCGAGGGAAACACACACCAGGTACAGCGGAGGCAGCGGTACACTATCAAAGGGCTGGGCCAATTTTATGACACCCTCCCAGCGTCCAGGCCCTGATCGGATATTTTTGACAAAGAAGGAAAAGTTTTTAAAGATGGTCAAACAATACATGGCCGACAAAAACAGTGTATTCCCTAATTCCTCTACGACCTTCAACTATTGGGTCTCAAATCTGGATACCTGAGCCTTGGAGGTGTTGTGCTGCCCTGCCGCTAGCATCTTGTCTGAGCGAGTTTTTAGTCCCGCCAAGAGGATCATAACAGACAGGCGCTTTCGCCTGTCAACTGAAAGTGCTGATAGGCTCACTCGGATAAAAATGAACAAAGCCTGGATTAGCCCCGACTTGTCCACACCACCAGATGACAGCAGCACAGTGTTTTTAAACTTCAGTATTTGAATAAGGCCCGCAAGTTGTTGCCTTCAAGGATCTATGGATGACTGTATTAACCTCCTTATAATTTTTCCTGGCTTTGCAGCGTGTGCAAAGCCTTTGAGTGTAGAAGTGCAACAACTACACTTTTTAATTTTTTTTTTTTTTTTTTTTTTTTTTTAGGAGGCACTCTTTTGGTGCCATCAAGTGTGTATGGATGACCCTGCTTTTAATTTTTGGCAGGCTTTGCACTTGGTGCATAGCCTTTGAGTCTAGGAGTAACACTACATTACAATTTGAACATGTGTGAGGCCCTCCTTTGTCTAATGCAGGGTGTACCTGAGGTCCCTGTTCCATCAAATTGTTGGCAGTTCTTGCTTCCTTCGTAAATTACACTGAAATTTCCAATTTTTTAATTTCAATTTTGGTTTACTTAAATTTTTTTTTTTTAAATCCTTTTTACATTTTGCCTTATATACAAGTCATAGAGGAAAGAACGTTTAAGTTTTTTCCCTGTAAACGCCAATTTCTCATCAATTTTGAATGTTTTATTGTCAATTCTTAAAGTCGAGTAAAAGTATGACACCATTGTTCTCAGTAGCGATTTGGGAGTCCTAGATTATTCCAGGGGTCTTCCCCATGCTGTTCCCCATTCAGCACTTTGTCCCATCCATTTCAGCATTTTCACTGGCCCCCCAGACCTCCTTGTAGGGTCTGCCAGAACAGTGCTCGGATTTCCCATCGACTACAATTATACTCATTACTCGAAACGAGCACCCAAGCATTAGGAATTGCTTGGTTCGAGTAATGAGCATCTGAACATTTTAGTGCTCGCTCATCCCTACACCACATCTTAAGCTGTAAGCAGCCATGGACTGGAGACATTAGACAAGCAAAAATTTAAATGGTAATTTAAACTTGAAGGGTGCCATGCATACCAGGAAGAGGGATGTGGGAGGGGGCCATGCATACCAGGAAGAGGGATGGTGGGGGCATGCATACCAGGAAGAGGGATGAAGGATGGGGCGGGCATGCATAGCAGGAAGAGGGGGCCACGTATAACAGGAAATAGGGGGCCATATATACCAGGATGGTGGATAGTAACAGAATTGGGGGACATTACCCCCTATAACAGTGTCAGCAGCAGACCCCCTCCCCCTTAACAGGGCATCATGACCACATCTTTTGCTTTCATTTTTTTTTCTATTTTCCTCCTCTAAACGCTAGGTGCGTCTTATGGTCCGATGCGTCGTATAGTCCGAAAAATGCGGTACATTTGCCAATTGATACAAAAATTGCTTCTGCTATGCCCTTGTGAAGTACACAATCCCTATGTGAACTGTTAGTACCGTTACTAGTAACGAAGTGCATCCTACCAACAAAATGGCCACGAGTAGTGACAAGTTATACTCGTCATATGTAACCTAATACTGTCCTTTATTCATTGTAGGATATGGACAGGACATGAGTGGGTTTGGACAGAGTTTCTCGGACCTCAGCCAACAGCCCCCATCTTATACAACAGGACCCACTGCACCAGCATCGGCAGGCCCGGCCGCTGGGGGAAGTGGCGCGGGACGAGGGCAGAATCACAATGTGCAATTCCACCCCTACAGACGTTAACATCAGGGAAGCGTATGCACAGAGGAGACTAGAGGGTACATCCACCTCTGAACTTGTGACAATCACCTGGTGAAGACACATCCTGCTAGAGACTTTTGGAGGTTGTACGTTTGAAGGAGAAGCTGTGGGTGTTTGGACTAAAGTTTTTACATCATTTTTTTGACCCATCAGCACAAATAAAGCCAATGAGTCACTGGTTCCAAACAGGGTTTTGAAAACATCTGCAGCTTTAACAGAACTCTTCAGGTTTATTGGTTCATTTTTGTTTTCCTGTTTTTGGGGGGGTGGGGGGGAATTTTTCTTTTCTGAGCCTTTGTTTTACCATGAATTGTAAACTTTTATGTTTAAAGATATAAAATATATACATTTAAAGATTGTGAATTTTTTAAAAGAAAATTTTCTACTATGTATGCAGGTTTATTTTTTAATTTAATTGCAGGGTTTCCGGTGACACTGGAGTTCAGAAAAATTTTTAACTCCTTGCTTCTGAATATATTTTCCTTAATTTTATTTTGGGGTTGTGGGTTGTTGAGGGCAATAAGTCAGCATCTCCAAGTTACCCAATGAGTTCCTACTGAGTGTAGTTCTTAATTTTGTTACTTGACATGAGACAGAGTGCAGGGAACAGCCACCTGCTCCGAAGTCACCGATGTAGAGACTTGATTTATGCCCCGTGCCTGTCGCATCCTTTTGCTGATAATCCGGGGTAAAGGAGCCATCTCTCAATGTAAATTCCTCAGGCTGAAGGTTTGCAGTGCATTTTGCACTAACTGGTGAATACCTCCTGGTTTGAATAAAGAAAAAATCCTTTTGGATTGTACCTTGTGGTGTCTTTCTTTTAAGAGACTTTCAGTTTTATCTCAACAAATTCAGAACAAAAGAAAATTATTCACATACACATTTCCCCTCTGATACAATTTAAAAGGCTATACCTATATTTCACAGAATAATCTAATTGTATTAGTATGATCATGTCCCCCTGTCTTCTAATACAGAGGTCCCCAACCGCCGGTCCGCGGACCAGGACTGGGCCGTTGGGGTTTTTCAGCCGGTCCGCGGCGCCGCTGACAGCTAGCTCCGCGGCTCTGCGCCTGGTTTTCTGCCAAAGCCGTGACAGCTCGCAGCTCCCGGCAGAGAACATTATGCAGGACGGGGTGGGGCGTCGGGCGGGTCTTAGTGACGCGGCCCTCCTGCACAGCATGGTGTGTTCCTGATGGGGTGGGGCGGCAGGCTCTCCTCACTGACACGCCCCCGGCAGAACATGTTATGTGGGGCGTGCTGGGGCAGCAGACTGGCTTCAGTGACGCGGCTCCCGGTACCGGTGTTCAGTGTGTAGCGCTGCTAAGCAGCAGCGCTGTATACACTGACGCTCAATGTACAATGCTGCTACTTAGCAGCGCTGTACACCGAGGTCCCGCCAGCATCCTCCCCATACAGCTCCACCCCTCCATAACCCCACCCCCATATGACCAAAGCCCCGCCCCCACCGGGCCGTGGAAAACTGGTCTTGCTTAAAGCCGGTCCCTGGTGCAAAAAAGGTTGGGGACCTCTGTTCTAATAAATACAGTACAATTTTTTTTTTTTGTTTATCCACGGTTCTTGTCATAAGTTGTGATAGTGTGAACAGAGCCATATCGTCATGTTTCTTTTACTACGGTCATGACAAACTCACAACTTTTATCGATCACCCATGACAGCACCATGAGAGATGGGATCTGCCCACCAAGGACAGGATACCTACAGGCTAAAAAAGGGCGGCACCTCTTCCCCTTTGCATCAGTTGGTTTCCTGTCCTTGACTGGGGAACCTCGTGCAGGCGTACCGGAGTCAGAAGACTGGAGTATTCCTTTCCCAGGCCTGGCTGGCCGGCTCAGGCAGCTATCCCTTCTCTGCTTTTGCCGATGCAGGGTCCCTGGAAGTGCCAGAGCGGGTCCAAGGGGACTTTCATGCTTGTGCAGACGCAGATGAGCCGCATCCCCGGGCAGGCTCAATGCGGCAGGTGGTCTATGGTTTGAGCTTGCTCCATTGCTGTTGTCCCCTCCCTGTAGCTCAGAATGCTGATGTAGCGTGGCCGGCCTGATGACTCAGGCTGGGAGGCGGGCCTGTGTGACACGCCGGGAGGCTTGCTTGGTATGACGCGGGAAGGTGTGCCCGGATGACTTACAGGCGCAATGCAGTGATGCACGCCGAGAGGCGTGTTGGTGGCGACGTGCACCCGACTGACATGGGCGTACTGATGCCAATGCAGGAGCCATGTGACCTAGAAATTCCGGGTAGTATCAGGGAGGAGCACATGGGCCAGTATAAAACAAGCTGGCACCATTGCTCATGTGCTTCCTAGCTCGCCTGTCCCCTTCAGGAGAATGGAGACAGATTTTTTTATTTTATTTTTTTCTCATTTGTTGCCAGGGAAAGAAATGTGTTGCTAAATCTAAGCACAAGGAATGTGCACTCAGGTATCGGGGAATAACATCTTACTGTCGGAAGAGGCTTTGCCAGTCCTGCATAGAGCAGACAGTTGCAGAGTAGACCGCTAACTTCGTCACTGACTTAAGGTCCATCATGAGGGCGGAGGTTAAAGAATCCCTTAAATCCCTCTCAGAGCGGCATAAAGGGAAGAAGATTAAAGGGGCTAGGGAGTTATCCCCGGTGTCATATACTTCCACTAAATCTGATTACGAGGATGACTCTGCAAGTCCTCCTCTTCAGACAGTGGCTCAGGGGATCATTGTTTCCTGCTTGAAGTGGATAGACTAAGGCAGTCAGATCCACGATGAGCATAGTGGACTCTAGGCCGCAAAAATCTGTGCAGGACATTGTTCCAGGGAAAAGACCAGAAAAAGCATAAAGCCTTTCCGTTAAATGAAAGATTCCAGAAGGAGTGGAGAAAGCTGGAAAAGAGGGGCTCTCTTCCCCTATCCTTTTAAAAGGAAATATCTTTGACGAGCCTTCTTCATCTTTCTGGGACAAAGCCCCTAACCTGCATATGGCAATAACAAAGGCCTCCAAGAAAGTTTCTCTGCCCTTTGATATGGCGGCATTGAGGGATCCCCTCGATAGGAAATCGGACACCTTTCTTAGGGTACATGGGAAACGTCAACGGGGCCCTGAAACTTGTGGCTACAGCGTGCACGGCTAGGTCCTTAATGATCTGACCTGGATCGCCTGGAATTCTAGTTAAAGGACAGGGTGGCAAGGGACAACATCTTGGCCACTATTCCGCTTATTTGGCGAGCAGCGGCTTTATCGGACACTTCTGCAGACTCTGTTCGGCTGACTGCAAAGTTGGGCGCCCTGTCCAACGCAGCCCTTAGGGGCTTGTGGTTGAAGTGCTGGCCAGAGGATATTCAGGCCAAAAAAAGATTTATGTACCATTCCATGTGAGGGGGAGTATCTGTTTGGCCCAGCCTTGGACGAAATTCTGGAGAAAGCGGGGGATGCCAAAAAAAGGGATTCCCTAGCCTATCCATACAGACGATCCTTCCGAAAGAGGAAGTTTGTCTGAAGAAAACGTCCCAGGGAGCAAGATAGATGGGAATATCGCAGAATGCAAGGTAGAGGCTTCAGGTTTTTGATCTCTTCCCAAGATGCTAGGAAATCTGGTCAATGACTCCTTTCCCAGGTGGAGGGAAAGCTTTCCTCCTCCTTCCCTGCCTGGGAGGGAATTTCAAACAGTAGCTGTATTTTTAGCCTGATAAAAACAAAATTAGACTTACGGTAATTCGATTTCTAGGAACCCTCCACGACAGCACCACGGGAGGATACTCCCTGCCCTAATGGGGACAGGAAACAGAGGTCAAATAGACCCCCCTACTTCCTCTCAAAAATTATATATATATATATATATATATATATATATATATATATAATTATATAATGCTTCAACATTTATTTACACCAACAATGATGCAACTAAAATAGTAGGATTACTCATGCTGTTGTGGAGGATTCCTAGAAATCGAATTACTGTTAGGTCTAATTCTATTTTCTCTTTGCGTTACCCTCCACGACAGCACCACAGGAGGAATGCCAAAGAATCATTCCCTAGGGAAGGACAATGGCTTGGAGGACTTTCCTCCCAAAGGCTAGATCAGTATTAGACATTAGATCTAGTCTGTAATGTTTCAAAAAGGTATGGACCGAGGACCAGGTAAAGCTCTGCAAATCTGCTCGATGGAGGGTCTTGCCCTTTCAGGCCATGGGCCCGATACGGCTCTGGTGGAATGTGGCGGGAACTTTTCTGGAGGTACCAATTTTTGGTTTTCGTAAGCTCTACATCTTGCTTTCTTGATCCAATTTGCGATCATGCCCTCTGAAGCCTTTTTCCCCTTATTTTGTCCATGGTGTTGTACCAAGATATTTTGATCCCTCCTCCAGGATCTTGATCTTTGCAGATAATGAAGGACCGTTCTTCGTATGTCCAAAGTATGGAACTCCATCTTTTTACTACTGGACAGGTTTTAACGGAAGGAAGGCAGCACAATTTTCTGGGACATGTGAAATTCTGAGTCTATCTTAGGCAAGAAAGATGGATTCAGACGAAAAAAAAGTCATCTAGACAGTTTTGTGCTTCCCTGTTGGCGTAGATGAGCAACTGTGGTCATGTTGTCTGAATATAGTTTTATATGGGTTCCTTTTATCAAGTGCACCGCAGCTTTTAGTGCTTCTTCCACTGCTTTCAATTCCCTGAAGTTGGAGGAGCGGAGACTGATGTTTTGAGGCACTCACCCTTGAAATGTGGCATGCAAAACTTTGGCTTCACATCCTCTTCTGCTGGTGTCTGTTGTGACTGTTGAAGATTTTGATCCCAGGCTACTCCTTTGTTCAGGTTTCTGGGATTGAACCACCAGCTGAGTGAGGCTTTTACCTGACCTAATAAGTGGATGGTTTTGCTTAGGGATCCCGGAGCACCGTCCCAGCAGGATAAAATGTAGGATTGGCAGGCTTATTGTGTGGACCTGAGCCCATGCTACCCCCAGGATTCACAAAGCCATCGAACCTAGGGCTGACATCGCAAATCTGAGATATTTTCCTCTGATGGTGGTTCTTACCGCCGTGAGAAGCTCCTCCATGTGTTCTGATGAAAAGTAATAATTTTTATTTTTATTTTTTTTTTTTACCACCTGGGGTCTGTTCAGTCCCCAAGGACAACTCGTCTTCCTACCACCACTCATTGGAGAAGGATTTCGGACTTTACTGAGAAGTCTGAGTTAGACTGTTTCTCCATACATATCTTCTTCTTCTTAGCCTCTGAAGGTGTTACTGAGAGACTGGGCAAAAAAGAGGCTAGGGTTGATTGGACCTCCTGACGTACCATTTCCCTGACATCGCAGATCTCAAAGATATTTTCCTCTGATCCCTCAAAGATGTTAACTTGGATCGTATCTGAATTTGCTTCTCTTCCGGCAGGAGAGACATCTGGTCCCGTGAATTCAGCAGGATCCCTTTAAAGCTATTTTTGGTAGAGGAGAACAAATCGGATTTTTGGTAGTTTAGCAGCCACCCTAGGGATGTAAGGAGATGAAGGATTTCTCGTAAGTGACCTTTGAGGATTGATTCTGACGGGCCTATTACTAGAAGGTCGTCAAGGTAAGGAACCATGCAGATATTTTGGTTTCTGATGAAGGCTATCACTTCCGCCATCATTTTGGTGAATACTCAGGTGCAGAAGAAATGCCGAACTGAAAGACGTTGAGCTGGTAATGAAGTATCTGCTTAGCCACTGCAAATCTTAGATATTTCCTATGTGCTGGATAAATGGGGATGTGGTAGTAGGCATCCCAAAGGTCTATAGTTGCCTTTGTGAAATTTTGTCCTATTATTGGAATGGTGGTCTTTAACGATTCCATCTTGAACCTCCTGTATTTTGCAAGCTGTCCATCTTGCGATCCATAGGGTCTCTTAGTTGCGAGGAATCCTCAAAGTGCAAAGTTGTTGTTTTTTTGCCACCTTTGGAACCTGAATATCCACTTTGGGTATTTCTGACCTGCATTTGGATATCTTTTCGTCTAGTGGAAACCTCTTTCAGTTCCGCCGGTGTTTGTAGGTCCTTCTCCGGAAGTTCCCACTCAAGTATTCATTTTTGTACATTTTCATGCACTGGGCACTTTTGTGTTTTGAGATCCCCAAACATCTCGTCTTGAACTGTGTTCTGGGTGGTTTCTTCCTCCTCCACATTCATAGTGGTTCTTACCGCTGTGAGAAGCTCCTCCATGTGTTCTGATGAAAAGTAATATTTTTTTTTTTTTTTTTTTTTTACCACCTGAGGTCTGTTCAGTCCCCAAGGACAACTCTCCTTCCTACCACCACTCATTAGAGAAGGATTTTGGACTTTCCTGAGAGACTGTTTCTCCACACATATCTTCCTCCTCTTAGCCTCTGAAGGTGTTACTGAGAGACTGGGAAAAAGAGGCTAGGGATGATTGGACCTCCTGACGTACCATTTCCCTTAACTCTTCCATCAAGGAGGGCTGTTCTTCCTTAACAATTTTGTCTGTGCAATTTTGATACAGGCGTTTCTTGTGAGAAGGTGGTAATTTTTTGGAACAGATGGCACAGTTATGAGACATCTTGTCTGCTGTTAGGAGCAGGATCCTTTGTCTCCCTATATAAAAAAAAAAAAGGAGAACGGGCAGATATAAATTCCTTAAGAACTCCTGCTCCAAAGATGGAAACCACCAAAGGTAGATACTTACTGGGTTCGGGATAGAGCTGGGTTTTGCAGATGCAGAGCAAGAGGCACAACCACCCTCAATTATAGAAAGATTCTACCTTGTGACATCTTCAGTCTGGGCTCCTTTGATGTAGGACCCGAGACCCCAGTGCAGCATCCGATAGGATGATCCTCCCCCTCTTCCGTCTCGTTAGGTGCAAGCAGAGTCACAGGCTTTCCCAATTAACTTTATCGCCGGGCTGTATCTGGTGGAGACATTCTGGCCATGTGCACAGTGCCATACACTGTAAATCGGTGGTGCGCTCCACCGTGGAACGCACTGGAAGTGACACTCTGGCTGTCTGTAGGGGACTCCTATCTGGCGGTATGCTCCACTGTGGAATGCACCAGATGACGCCACAGATATGAGCTGGACCAGGACCCCCAACCCCGGAGTCTAGCGATGACCCAGAACGCACCGGAAGTGATGTCCGGTTATGCGCCAGACCACCAGAGGCCCGCCCTGGAAGTGTACAGGGCAGCTCTGATGCGGCGATGTGCTCCAGTGTGGAGTGCATCGGAAATGACGCCGCCACCGCATCATGGCCACTGCATGCCAGCTGAGCAGGGAGGAGAGCTGGGGAGCTCAGGGAGGCCCTCCGCTCATGCCGCTCTGCTTTACCCAGAGGCGCAGGAAGAGTCCTGGGTCCAGAGGAGACAGGAGCAGCTCTAGGAGGGGAAGGCCGAAGCATTCATCCTCAGCTGCCCGGCTCAAGAGGTATGAAATCGCAGTATCTGTCGCTGGCTACAGAGCATCGCAGGAGGACCTCCTCATGCCCCATAGGGACAGGAAAAGCACAGGAAGTAGGGGGATGCTATTTTGATCTTTGAGTTTCCTGTCCTGTCCCTATTAGGATGGGGAGTATCCTCCTGTGGTGCTGTTGCGGAGGGTGATAAAACTGGGTTGAAGTTAGAATTCCAGTCAGTTCCACAAGCAAGACTTGTTTTGACTCCCCCACGATCCTCACAAGTTGGCTCTAGAGACATAGATCTTGGACCTAGTTTGGAAAGTTGTCCTCCTGGAAAGTCCCAGTGTCTGAAAAAGGGGAGGGGTTCTACTGCTCTCTATGTCTAATAAGCCAGACTGTTTCTTCAGGACTATTATAAATCTGAAGGCCTTGAACAAATTACTGAGGGTTTAGTCCTTTAAGATGGACTCCATTAAGTCAGCAATAAATATGCTCTTTCCCTGTTGTTTCATGTCAGTCCTGGATTTGAAAGATGCTTACTATCATGTGCCAATACACATGGAACATCAGAAATACCTCAGTGTAGCAATAGCCATTGAGAGAGTAGTCAGGCACTTTAAATTCAGGGCCCTCCCATTTGGGCTAGCTGTAGCTCCTTGTGTGTTCACAAAGGTGATTGTGGAGGTGATGGCTCATCTCCAGGAAAAGGATGGGTTGATCATACCGTATCTAGATGACTTCCTTGTAGTGGGCAAGTCAATCCAATCCACCATTGTACGGGTCAATTAGAGGAGGTGATGGCTACCCTAAAGGGCCTAGGCTGGCTACTAAAGAAGTCCAGATTAGATCCCAAAAAAGTTCAACAGTTTCTAGAGCTCCTCTAGGACTTGGAGCTGCAGGAATGTCGCCTCCCAGTACATAAAATATAAAAAATCCAGAATCAAGAGTTGAGAGCCGTGCAAGTCCCTCCATGTCCCTTAGGAGTGCAATGTCCCTCCTGGGTTCTTTAACATCGTGCTTTCTGGTCATTCTGTGGGCCCAGTTCCATTCCAGGAACTTACAATGGGATGTTCTACAGAACAAGATCTCCCTTTGGGGGCACTTGGAAGGCGGAATAACTATCCCTACAAACTTTGCAATCCCTCCAGTGGTGACTTGACAGATCAAACCTGACCAGGGGGGGGGGGGTGTTCTTGGGTTAATGAAGTTACGTGGGTTGTCACCACAGATGCAAGCCCCAGAGGGTGGGGTGCTCACCTAGAGAGAGATTTGGTCCAGGGAGTCTGGACTAGGAGTGAGAGAACACTTTTGTCAAATTCAAAATAACTATTGGCTGTAAAGCAGGCAGTAAGTAAATTCCTTGTATCCCTACAAGGTCAGGATCCTCTCGGACAATCAAGTCTTAGTCGCTTACATAAATCACCTGGGGGGGGGCAGATCACTTATTCCAGCTAGCTGAGGGTCATATCCTTTCTTTGATGGCTCTACATATAAAAGGAAAACATCAGGGTGGACTTCCTAAGCCGCAATCGCCAAAAATAAGGGGAGTGGGAGCTAAGTCAGGACATCTTCGACCAAATAGTTCAGATGTGGCGTCTCCCGGACATAGACCTGTTTGCCAGCAAGCTAAACCGAGAGGTGAGAGTTCTGTTCCCTAGACCTCACTGAAGATCCTTGATTGGTAGACGCTTTTCTGATTCCCTGGGATTTTAGCCTGGCATACGCCTTTTCTACAGTAGCCTTTGATCCCGGTGGTCATAAGAAAGATCAGAGATGACCGGGCAGGGATTGTGTTAATTGCCCCCTTTTGGCCCAGAAGACCATGGTTCTCATGGCTAAGGAAAAGGTCGGTTTACGATCCATGGGTTCTTCTGGAGATCCCGAATCTTCTTTCTCAAGGGCCAGTGCACTATCCGCAAGTAGCCAACCTCCACTTGACTGCGTGGAATTTGAGAGGGCGCTGTTAAAGGAAAGAGGGTTTTCTCCTAATCTCATCTTCACCCTGCTTCAGACTAGGAAGGCCACGACCAGAATATATGCTAGAATTTGGAGAAAGTTTTTATCCTCTTCAGGGTCTAGAGTCGAGGACGGGGCGCCAGTAGGATGTATATTGGAATTTTTGCAAAAGGGTCTCTATTTAGGTCTATCCACCAGTACCTTAAAAGTCCAGGTGGCGGGCCTCGGGGCTCTGTACAGCTGTGATTTCGCTAGTATTGGGTGTCCTAATTTATTAAAGCGTTATCGAGATCTAGGCCCATTTCTAAAGAAATAATTTGTCCCATGGGATTTGAATTTGGTCCTAGCAGCCGGTATGGACGTACCATTTGAGCCTATAGAATCTGCACCCCTTATGATTCTTTCAGTTAAGACAGCCGTTTTGGTAGCATTAACATCCGCCAGAAGAGTCAATGATATTCATGCTCTTTCTATACCTCCACCTTTTACACATTCTAGATGACAGAGTAATTTTTAAGCCCTATCCAGCCTACCTATCTAAAGTAGCGTTAAGATTTAATCATAGAATCATAGAATGGTAGAGTTGGAAGGGACCTCCTGGGTCATCTGGTCCAACCCCCTGCTCAAAGCAGGATTCACTAAATCATCTCAGACAGATGTCTGTCCAGCCTCTGTTTGAAGACGTCCATTGAAGGGGAACTCACCACCTCTCGTGGCAGCCTGTTCCACTCATTAATCACCCTAACTGTCAAAAAGTTTTTTCTAATATCTAATCTGTGTCTCCTCCCATTTAGTTTCATCCCATTGCTTCTAGTCTTTCCTTGTGCAAATGAGAATAAAGATGATCCTTCTACAATGTGACAGCCCTTGACATATTTGTAGACAGCTATTAAGTCTCCTCTCAGTCTTCTTTTTTGCAAGCTAAACATTCCCAAATCCTGCAACCGTTCCTCATAGGACATGGTTTGCAGACCAGTCACCATTCTGGTCGCTCTTCTCTGAACTTGCTCCAGTTTGTCTATGTCTTTTTTAAAATGTGGTGCCCAAAACTGTACACAGTATTCCAGATGAGGTCTGACCAAAGAGGAGTAAAGACCGATAATGACTTCACGTGATCTAGACTGTATGCTTCTGTTAATACATCCCAGAATTGTATTTGTCTTTTTTGCTGCTGATCACACTGTTGACTCATGTTCAGTCTATGATCTATTAGTATACCTAAGTCTTTTTCACATGTACTGTTGCTTAGCTCTATTCCTCCCATTCTGTATATGCTTTTTTCATTTTTATTGCCCAGATGTAGTACTTTGCATTTTTCCCTGTTAAAAACCATTCTGTTGGTTGCTGCCCACTGCTCCAGTTTATTTAGGTCTTTTTGAATCCTCTCTCTCTCTTCTCTAGTATTAGCTATCCCTCCTAGCTTTGTGTCATCAGCAAATTTAATCAGTTTACCCTCAATTCCTTCATCTAAATCATTGATAAAGATGTTGAACAATACAGGTCCCAGAACGGAGCCCTGTGGTACCCCACTTGAGACATTCATCCAGCTGGATGTGAAGCCATTTACAACCACCCTTTGAGTCCGATCACTAAGCCAGTTATGAATCCACCTAACAGTTGCCTGGTCCATTGCATACTTGGTCATTTTTTCAATAAGGATGGTGTGAGATACTTTGTCAAATGCTTTGCTGAAGTCAAGATATACTATATCTACAGCATTTCCCTGATCCACCCAGTCAGTGATTCTGTCATAGAAGGAAATTAAGTTAGTCTGACATGACTTGTTAGTTACAAACCCATGCTGACTCTGGTTAATCACTTCATTCTTATCCATGTACTTACATACATTTCACAGATTGCAGGAGGTTGTCCTTTTGTTCTAATCCAAGGAACCAGATGGAAGAAAGACTTCATACTTTGGATGTTAGAAGATGTATAGTCAGATACCTGTCTGCTACGGAAAACTGTAGAAAGAATAGTTCATTGTTCGTGTCCTACCAGGGTTCCAGGAAAAGGGCTTAAAGCCTTAAAACACACAATTGGTAGGCAGATTAGGGAGGTCATTTCTTTAGCCTACTCAGCAAGTGGTAAAACAGTCCCAGAAGGTTTGGAGGTCTGGATTTGGAATGATACTCCAAATCAAAGTGTAAAATCAAATTGCAGGCTGATCCAACTTCAGTGGAAATGCCTGAAAACAGGTGTGTAATCAACCTAGCACTACACATGTCTGATTAACCATTCTCATCACTTCGTGTTCTGGTGCATTTTTCTATGTTTAGATCACTGGAGCTAACAATCTCCCCTCCAGTTCTTTGTTATATATATATATATACACACACACACACACACACACACACACACACACACACACACACTACAGACCAAAAGTTTGGACACACATCATTTAAAGATTTTTCTGTATTTTCATGACTTTGAAAAGTGTACATTCACACTGAAAGCATCAAAACTATGAATTAACACATGTGGAATTATGTACTTAAAAAAGTGTGAAACAACTGAAAATATATCTTATATTCTAGGTTCTTCAAAGTAGCCACCTTTTGCTTTGATGACTGC